>NC_051179.1:72897406-73200784 GCF_013339695.2 Rhipicephalus sanguineus | reverse complement strand
AATATAAATAGGATACGAAAACGCATACTACAGCATAATACACTCACATAAGCAGGGTAAGCATATAAAGTGCTACATCAGCGTAAATAAGTGTACACATACGAGTTGTACAGATTATGACTAGCAGCATGAAGCGAAACAATCCCGCGCATTGAAATTATCATAACAAAACAAGTTGTTCGAATGGTTGGTGCATACTGTGCAAAAGATAATGACGCAACGCAAGCCGAAGAAAACAAGGGGTATAGGAAAAACACCTTTCCTGTACTTTTTTTTTATTGCCCTGCGTTGTGTCACTCCCTTTTGCACATACACACACACACATACTTTTGCATATATGTACACAGAAGTGCACCTAACAGTCCTAGCCTTTGGCTCATGTAGACGAACCCATGGAGCATAAGTAGATCAATGTCATAATATGTTTGTGACTGATGCTGCAGTGCTACAGCATATTATTTTGTAAAAGCAGTGAGACAAATCTACCATTTGGCTCAGCTATCCCTGATCATGTTTTCCTCCAGGTAAATGTGTTGTAGGCAAGCTCACGTGATGTGAACAGGACCAGCATGCTTTAATTTTCAAGTAATAAAGGGAGAAGAACGCAACAAAGAGTGGTCTAGACTCAGTTGCAGAGGTGACCTTTGAAATTGTGGAAACAGTGTGGTTGTGACTGGTGCATAACAGGAATGATCACAGGTCATTAGTTCAAGTTCGAAGTTGTGCGAAATACTCAAGGTAACATGAAATATACACGAAGATAAGCATCTTATCAAAGAAATAAGTAGAGTAAAGTGCAAAGTTGAACGCAGCTTCCCTATTATTTTTCTACCAGGTATCATGTTGGATCCATCACAATGTCAGAAGATTTTCTGAGCAGTACTTAATTGCAGATGGGGAACGCTGCACAGTTTCATCATAATGTGTCGCTAACTAGAACTGCATCGCTTGTCATTCGTTGGTTCAGGAAGTGGAATGTCGGAGTTTGCAGAGTTTAGTTAAACAAGAAACACAGTTGCTCTACACAACAGTACGTTGTGAATAGTTTCAGTGAGTATGGATGCATGCTTCTATTTCAAACTAACATGCATGTCAACCGAGTCGCAGCTTCTGCACCAACCCCTCTGGAATCCTCACAGAGCTGAGCACTTCATCAATGTATCTTTTATGCCTGTGAATAGCTGACACCATCGTTCTTTGCAGTGGCACAACAGTCATGACCAGAGGTTTGTAATTGAAAAGTGACAGAGCCCCTGGGTGCTGAAAATCTTTTGGACTTGGTGAGCACCTGAATTCATGCATGCTTCAACCTTCGTGGCCTGTCGCAGTGGTCTAGTGGTTACGGTGCTCAACTGCTGGCCCGAACGTAGTGGATTGAATCCCGGCTGCATATCAATGGATGCAATATGCTTGAGGCCCATCTGCCTAGATTTAGGTGCACGTTAAAAAAACGCCAGGCGCTCAAAATATCTGAAGTGCTCCACTACTGCATGCCTCATATTCGTATCATGGTTTTTGGACATAAAACCTCCACATTTTTTATTAATCAACCTATTTTTGCAACGTTCATTGTGAATTAATCACACTGTTACTGTTTGTAAAGACTGCTTCAGTGTAAAACGAGTCGTCAGTATTATATAAATTTTGGCATTTTTTTGGGAGGCTGGATGTTTGATTGCCTTCCAAACCATGTCAAGCAAACAGAAAGAAAGCAGAACGAGCAGGGTTTTCCAGTGCATTTTGGGAAGTGTTGGCATTTCCCAATACTAAAGCAATCCAGAACCTCTGGTTGTAATACTCATGCTGATAGGGGCACACAAGGCTTCAAAAAAAAAGTTAGTCGTTTAAACTTGTATAATACAAAAGTACGCAGCAGGAGCAAAAGTAGTCAATGCATTACATACAACCACAGCAGAATTATAAATACACATATATAAATATATACCTACATAAAATATACATATATACATAAAAATACGTACATATACACATAAAAAAAGAAATAGTGCAACACATCTAAAAAATGGATAAGAAATGGGTGCAGAAGGCTGCACTAGAAATCCAATTTACATAATCATGTTCTAGAAAGGCACAGGATAAATTAGCCTGCTACTTTACGTTATTGCTGGCAGAAGCACTGTGCCTTGACTTTGTTTCTCGTGTGTTTTTGTTTACAAATGTAATGTGCCAATATAGCCTTGTGCGGCAGAATATTAAGAAATTTCTCAGTGCAGCCAACTGAACAGAAAATAGCTTGCCGGATTGGCATCCTTTCCACCAGATTTTTGCACACATTGGAAAAATGTGCACAATAAGTTTGATTTCATGTCTGGAGGCTGAATCTAATTCCTTTATGTAATTCAGACATGATTCAGAGGTTACTGCAATGGAAGCGAGGAGTTTCTCGGGTACACCACTTTCCTTGAGTAGTGCAAAGAATTGGTGTCGTCCATGGAGAGAGCCTCCATCCACTTCAAGGAGTGTTCTCTCACATATGCACTCACTAGTCCTCAGTTCAAGAAAGCTGTCACAAGAGTACCAGCGACATGGTACACAACATTTTCATACACCATGTCGGTCGCATCTTGTGAAGATGCCTGCACATCAGATGAATCAGAGGCCTGCTGCGTGCTGTGGCTTGTGGTTGGTGTGCTGCTATAGTTGACAACAATGCAGATGCACTCTCCAAGTTGTTGAGGAAAGCAATTGTTGTCACCCTCACAGTTTCCTTGAGAAAGCTTGAAGAGCTTGCCAATCCAAATATGTTTTAGAGCCGCCACGAATTGGTACACATTTGGTGTCTCATTGCAGCCATGTTTTTGACAAATGATTCCAAAAAAGTTTTCTAGGGGATCTTGCTGCAATCAACGTGTGAAAAGATGAGTGAAATCAAAGTCCTCTTTTAAACCAGTCCACAGCAACAACAAGGCTTTGATTCTAATCTGCCAACCTTTAACAGTGCGCGGCTGCTTGTCCCGAGGACTACCAAAGTGCCATTGGGCAATCCAACTGATGCATGACTCAAGGGAAGCACGGTGTTCCGACCCATCAATCATTGCATACCGCAACTTATCATCCTGATTTTTTTGGGGTCGAACTGTTCTGGCTGTCAAAAATCTATCCATTCTTTCTGTGAACAGAGCTGTAAATTTAGCATCAAGAGGAAGCTCTTGAATGGCAATGAGAGTGGGGAGTGCCACAGAGACAGATTCACTGAATACTTGTGTGGCATACTTCACTCTTATGTCAGCCACGGCCACTGGATGAAAAAGCGCACTTTTTATCCAGCGGCCGTGTGTCAGCAAAGGGCATCTTGTAGATATGTTGCTCTTTGAGCTTCCTTAGCAATCTTTCTTTTTTAGATGTTCAGTTGGTGTGTTAGAGGCGTGATTTGCGAGTATTTTTGTAAAAGGTTTCAATGTACGCCCAGTCAACAACCTCGGAGCCAATCGTGAGCTTGTGTTTTCTCAAATTATTCCGCGTGCATTTTATCAGGTGTGGGATGTCAAACATGAAGTATAGTTTGCAGTTGTTGACAGTAAAACATGGTTCATGAAGAGAATGGATCAGCATTCTTGACAGGCTGACATTGTTTGACCCTTGATCATAGATGACCACTTTTACCAAAAGACCTTCTTTTTTTCAAGCTGCATAATTACATCTAATAGCAGCTTGCGCATTGCAAGAGCTGACGTTGCATTGCGGGACACTGCAACTGGCTGCATCCAAATTCTCGATATGCCAGACACAGCCATTAGAATGGCTGCATTTGCCACACGAGAAGTCCTTGTGTTTCCATCATATGTGTGGCCAATCACTATATCTTTTGATTGATCGTACATCAAATGTCTTTTCAAGGCTATTTAATCAAATAAAAGACAGCATGCTTTGTCTAGCAGAGGCCAAGCTTTAATGATTGATTCTATTGCATCCATGGCACCTGGAATGATACCAGGTGTCATTGGGATGTCTGCCAGCCAGCACCTGAGTGTCCGCACATGTGGCAAGTGAAGCATTTCTCTGAGGAAGCGTGAATTGAGAGTGAATTGTTTCATCCATTTGGACCAATGTGTTTTGGGGGGGGGAATGTACCAAGCCTGATTCGTGCTTTAAGCAGTTCAAAAAAGGTCCTTTGACAAATCCGGTTCAAGCTTGTTTAAAACCTCCTGCTGCGTTACTCGCCTCGCCTCGTCCCTTTTTTTCATCTGACCGACTGCCTTGCGGTACCTTTCACTTCGTGAGTGAAGTGTTAGCAGCTTCTTTTTGGTGCGAAGGGTGTGCACAGAGCTGAGTTTTCTTCGCCCACTTTCTTGGCGTTTCTTGTATCCTGCTCCGCGCTGCTGCCCTCCTTGGAAAATTGGAGGCCGCTCGGACTAGGCTCAGCTGAAAAAAAAAGACATGGAAGAATGCGAAGGTATAGGCTTTCATCAGTCTTGTAGAGAAAGAAAAAAAATCACGATTAAGCTATCAGGGCGCAATCACAGGGCTACTAATATACGGACCACTATGTGCTGCCATGCCATTTTTCATTGGAAGCAATGTGTATTCTGCGACTGAGACAGGAATCATAATTGATTTATACATTCAAGCATTTTATCTTCAAAGAATCATCCATGATTAAGGAAATATCACAAAGCATTGCAAAAATGAACATTTCATGAAATGCTGAACAGAGGCAATGACATTTACAAAGTGGAGGATTTTGAATTATTCATCTCATAAATAGCTATCTGGGCTGCATAAGCCACATTTACATGAATGCACACCTGATTGTGCATCATATTTCGCTGGCCTATCTCGCAGAGCTACTCTCATCACAACAAATCGGACAGCACAATTTCAGTGTGAACCATGTAGGTCCAACTGCACCCACCTTATATTTGAAATATAAATAATTGCGTGAACTAAATCACGGGTTGCAGGCCCTGAACTATATGTATGGTTTTTGTCAACATTATAGGTTGTGACAATATTACACAGGCTTAGGTTCCATATCTACTAGGAAAACATCAAGACTACTGGTCCATACTTCCTTATGCAGATGCAGGATGTGTACTTTGCAATAATTCTCTCTCTCACTTTTTGCACTTACCATCACTTGGTGAAACCTGTGACGGTGGTGTGGGCCTTCTTGTGGTTGTGCTTGGCGAAGCGGCTGTTGAAAAAGAAATAAATATGCTATAAAAGGCTGGCAAGCAGGTATTTTAATACCCTCACTTTGCATTGCATGTGTGAATACTGAGCAACAGACTTATGGAGCAATTTTCACAGGTGCCTGAGGAAAATGAGCTCAACAAAGAAAGCACTGAGTCTATGCATTGATGTAGAAAAAGAAAAGATATCTATACCACGCAACAAAGTTTTCTTGCAGGGAGGTTGGTTTGTTGTGAACTCATACCGAGCTCCACAAACACTAGAGGAGTAAGGACGGAAAACAGGACAGAGTACAAACTATTTATACTGTGAGATGCCAAAAGCCATTTTCGCTGCTCTATCTCCCTGTTTCTTCATTTTGCGTTTGTGCAGCATGCTATCAGTTCATCCATACCATGTAAACAGTGCACTCAGACATTTTTACTGGAAAGCATGCAAAATGCTTCTCTATGAGTGCAAGCAAACAACATTTTTTTCCCCTAGAGTACATTTCCTGCATTTAAGGTTTACGTACAGCAATTGTTCTCATAGCAATGGTAATTGAAAAACAGCTGTGGCATTTCTACCTACTGTTCTAATTTCAGAGAACAATCTGCTCGAGTGTGCAGGTGTAGAATACAAAATAGTACCGCTCTTTGTTTTTATTTTTTGCAAGCTATTCGTGCAGTATTACAGTGGCACCACCAACCAAATATTCTGTACCCTTTCATTCCAAGCAGAAAGGTGAAACAGATCCTTGTTCGGTACACCTACCTTCCACACTAGGGGGGCAGTCTCAGCAGCAGGGACGGCAACTCGCTTGCAGTAAACTGGTTGTCTGCAATTAAAGTACTCGAACTTAGTCACTCTACGGTGAAAAAACAGCTGGTAGAGTAAATACACTTGCAAGCCTTTCAAGGCATGGCACTAAGCTTAATAAATGTGCTTGCTTTTAATCTCCACTAAATTATAATTACAGATAATTACATATATCCCAACAATATTCTCTGAATTAAAACTTGATATATGAAACACAACTCGATCGAGTTCTTGTTTTTCCACTGCTTTTGCGAGTCGAAATGATATTGAAAGCTTATAAGGAATTATGGTGTGTAAACGCCTAGCGCAAACAGCGCATTGAAAAAAAAAATACAGAAAAGTGAAAGGGTGGCGGTGGGGATGGGTCCAGATTAGAGAGGGAAAAAAAAGTGGCCCCGCGCGATAAGCGCGGCCTGTTTCATGAACATCCAAAACCGAGCTTGGCCATGCCTTCGCCCGTTGGAAGCATCACGAGGGAGTAATGAAGAGATAATCGAAACTGTTTCCGGTAGCTTCCCGAGAGCGAAAAGGGGCAGGTGGGTATCACGCTTGGTTCAAGGTCCCCCGTCGAGCAGCGCGGCAAGGTACGCCGAAGGGAAGGAATGCGGACAATTTACGGCGACAAAATCCGAGCAGGCGGTCGGTGTGTAAACAGACACACAGATGAGGAACGCGGTGGTTTTCACTTGTGCAACACCGCAGCACACATTCGAATCTGAGGGCAGTGTCCCGAGTTCGCTACTGGGGCCTCCGCAATAACTTTGCGAGCGATACTTTCGTCGGCTGCGAGCACCACCCATAAACTACACGGACATGATGTATACGCACGCATTAAAGCGCTTAAAAAAACAGCTGCAGCGAGCACAACAACTATCCCACTCCGTTAATGTTACTAGCACGCATAAGTTAAAGTAACACGTAACAAAACACCCTGAAGACACGGTTGCATGACACGGTAATCCGAATCGGTTAGAGTTCATGAGATAGTAGAGGTAACGTCAGGCATTGAGGCACGCACATATATACTAACGTGAGCAACCATAACTAGCGAACAGCTCCGCTTTTGAGAGGTGACGCGCGTCGAGCCACAAACTGCAGCCCGCCCACTAATTTTAACTTATTATCGTAACCATTTCTCAAACAGATAGCTGCAGCAACGAATGGCAGCAAGAAAATTCGCTGTTCATTCAGCAGTTTCAAATCATAACGGTCAACGACAGTGAAATCAGAACTTTGCGAACATCTTGGGAAATATATAATAGTAAACGTATAAATACCTGTGGTCAGCAGGGATTCTGAAGAAGTGTTCGCCTTCATTCCCCGAAGAATCGCACCACTTCACGCCGCAATAAAGGTGCGACATCGCTGCTCCTCGCTGCGGTGGTAAAGTTTGCGTTTCTATGCGCTCTCGTGCTTGCGCGTCGTCTGCTTGTGCGCTGCGCAGGCTTGATGGCGGCGGTACCTAGCGGAGCCACGCACAATCATGTTTACAAAACTTCTTTAAAACTTTGCCTTGTAATACTCGTGGCTGGTTATAGTTTAATGCAGAAGCACGTTTTTATTTACTACTGTGTACTACCGTGGCCGCGTTATTTTATTTTAATTAGGCTTACTGAGGCCTTCACTCCCCGCCCGTACCAGGTTCGCTGCAATCGTTTCGACGGTAGCGACGCCCCATGGCTCGGACGCCAAACTGCCATCATGCCTCGGGCCTGACTGAGAATGACTGAGACGACTGAGAGAGGAGAGAGGCGCGCCACCCCGGCGCCAACCCCGTCTGCGTCGCCGAGCAAGGCGCCACAACGGCGCCAAAGGGCGAGCGTGCGATATGTATGGCGTGTACGGCGGCTCTTTCGTATACCGAAGCCAATTGAAACGCGCTTCAGGAGGGTCCAGTGACTCCTTCCCACATGCGAACTCTTTTTCTCTGCCTGTACCTTCCAAAAGGGGTCAGATGGACACCCGAAGAGAGTCACGGTTCCATGACCCTCTTTTGACTCTCTTTTTTCTTAGAGTGCACGGAAAAGGGATAGCGGAATTTTTTTTTAACGTTAGAGGGAACCTCAGGGCTTGTTAGGGTTTCTGAATATCACGCATTTGGGGCGCTCAATGAGGAAGAGGTAAGAAAATGATACAAGCAATACGAAAGAACATAATATGCATAACGACCTGGTTTAGGTTTTTATTTGTACAGATAATATTTTTTAAAACAATATACACATGAAGATGCCATTTGACCACCGTGTTTCTGATGAATCGTTGTTATTTGTGCATTTACTTTCGCAGATCCTCTCACGTCATACGGGAAAGTTCCTTGTACTTTTCGTAAAAGAAATCTCCATGTCCAAGTTGTCACGGTGAGTGTCTTTAACGAAATAGTTTCCTGTTCAAAAATGGTACGATTGCCATAAGGTGGCCCGGTTCTAGTAAACTTGGTTGCAAAGGAGCCAGTCGACGAACCACGGGCCCCATGCGCAGGTTTAGCTGTGATTTTGTGATTTTTTACGGCACTGCTAGCCACGATTGATGAGAGCGTGAAAAACGAGAACGGAATGCGAAGGAAGATGTTCGCTCCATTGCTGTGGCTATACTTCTGCCAGTACACGTCACCTTTCTCTATCCCTTGCCTTGATTGTTGCTTCTGAAACGAACTGTCAAGAAGTTGTTTATATATGTTCTGTGCCTATCTGTGCGGAAACTATCGCGGTAAAAGAAGATATCTCGCGGGAAAGAGGAAGGCGACACTCATGTGAACACACGGAAGGTCTAAGCCCACTACACCTGGCAGGAGCCACCATGGCATAGAGTACCGTGTTACTTTCCGTTGGGTCGGAAAGGAGAAAGAAAGATCACTCTTCCTGCAGCCAGTCGGTTCTATAGAGGGCGTGAGTACCAATATCATTGAGTCAGAACACTTCTGAATTGACAGCATCTGCCAAGTGAATTTCTGCCACTTGTTTTTAACCAGACAATGTTTTATGCCAGAATCCACCAAGGCTTCGCTGACCTCCACATTCATGTCCTTCACACTCATCTACACAGATTCGAAATATAAATATTTTGCTCTGCGCGCCCAATACTCTTGCAAACAGTGAAAGGCTGAACGCTGCTCCATGCCTGCGCTGTACGCCCGATTCGCAAAGCGAGTGCTTCGGGAAAGAGGAAGCAACGACAAGGTCGCTATTTTCTGCCTGCGGTAGCTGCTACCAACGGCCCACCTTGAGAATCGTGTGGCAAGCGGCAAACCATCACCAACCTACCGGAGACCGGCCTGGAGAGACGTGAGTGGTGGGTGCCGCTTCGCCTGCAGACCGGAAGTGCCTAACCTGTGGCACGCGTTTATTTCACGGGTCGCGCTCACCGCCTGCGTGCCGCAGATGCGGCGACGTAGAAACCCTGGACAGCATCATTTGCTCCTACTTTGCTCTGGCCGCTGAACGATGCGAGATAGTGAGCCGCTATCGCCTGCTCGGTTTCCCTGCGACAACAACGCAGGACTTCCTCTTTCCCGTATGGTCGAAGATACGAGCCCAGCGAGCCTTCATCGAGTTTGCAGTTTCTGCGGACATCGCCGCCCTATCGACGAACGCCTTGTCTTCGTGCTCCCGCCTGCACTGACAAGATACTCTCTTGCCATGCTGCTCTCTCCTTCTTCCTATCGTCTTTACTTCCCCCTTCCCCATCGCTAAAGGCGCTGAGCCTTGCCTCCACGACGGGAGGCAGAAGTACCCCGCTTCAGGAGAACGTGACGATGCGTCGACTTCCTCATTTTGGTAACCAAATGATTTTCGCTTCCCTCGATACTTTTGCATTGTTCTAACTCTCAATAATAATGCAGACTACGAATCATGTAGGAGGATTCGCGGCAGATTGCCGAGGGCACTCGCCTGCCCGTGACACTTCGAGTAACGGTGATGTGAAAGCCGGTTCCGCACCAAACATTTCATCATCAAAAAAATAAATAAATAAATAAATAATAATAATAATAATAATAATAATAATAATAATAATAATAATAATAATAATAATAATAATAATAATAATAATAATAATAATAATAGACGCGAGTCATTCCCCTCACGTTACCACGGCAGCACACTCCTGCCTCCGTACTTCTGTGGTTTGCCCAATGCGCTCAGGTACTCATTCAGGGAGCTCCACACTGGGAAGGCACATATACAGGGCATTCCTTTTAAATGAAGAATGAATGTCGGTATAACCTCAATTGCCTTTTTTAAGGCATTTCGCTCCCCTTTCACAAGAATGCCGATTCGAACCAGCCGATTCGAAGGGGCCCGATTAAAACAACACCGATGACATCCCCGCATCCTTTCAGATGATCCGAAAATAATTCTTAGCGTCGTTTTCATTCCGCCTTTATGCCTCGTGCTTCACCGACCAGAGCCATGCACCTACAAAGGAATGCGGACGCCATCTATACTACTTCCACATGCTCGCCCTCGTGACTCTTTTGAACAAAAGGGATCGCTGCAGAACAAAGGGTTGAAAAGAACGCCAGAACAAAGGCGACCGAAATGCACTGAGGAAGCCCTTCATTCGTTCATATGTAGCGTACATGGAGGGCAGTACCGAACGCGTTAAGGCGCGCCGGCCGGGTGAGGGCTGAGCCAAAGGGTACGAGCAGGAACGGCGGGGAAGACGAGCGCTGAGACAAAGAATGTCCGCGAACAATGCGCCGGCATGAGGGTCGACGGGGAGTAAAGGTGGTGGGGAATTAAGGCAGAAACCGAACGTAGTACGACAAACGGGAGACAGAATGGATGAGACGAGTTAGAAAGCAGGGAATGAAGCGTAGAGTCCGTTAGAATAAAAATGAAACCACGGCAGGTTTCTTAAGCACATGCGCTGTTGTACTTATGTACCCAGTGCACTGAGAAATATAACCGAGATATGCGTCGCGATTCAAGCGAGACAAGGGAAGTCGGGGCGAGATAGAATGTTAGGATATCAAGAGCAGAAATAAAACGAGCGCCGGGTTGAGCTTATTCTCTCCCGTTTCATTCGATCAGCTTCGTGAGCTACATAACGAAGCATTGAGAGAAGGGGATGAAAGGAGCGTTACTATAAGTACACATGGGGAAGTTCGTGTAAAACATAGGAACGACTCACGACGGGACGCAAAAGAAAGAATTCTTTGCTGGCCGTCTTAAGAATGGCCACATGTCCAAAGGGGAGAGGGGGAGGGGGTAGAAAGTGAAATGTTGGGTAATGGAGAAACAGTGAGCCTAGATCAATGGGGGAAAGAAAGCCTGGGGACGGCACTCGTTATCTTTGCCTCAGTCATTGCATAAATGATTGCCTCGACCATTACGTCCTTTTCCATGTACGTTTTTTTTTCTCCATTTCAGTAAAGAAGGCACTCGAAATGAAAGAGACTTCAGAAGAATAATCTAGGGCAGTGCTATTAATAAAGGCTGTGAAAACTGCGAAGGTTAGGGCAACTGACGAAATAAAGAAGGATGGATGGATGGATGGATGAGTGAACATTATTAAGGTCCAATAGGTCGCGCTAGTTTCCTAGCCCGAAGCGGGACGCTTCCACGTTAGGGCCGAAAGCCCAAGGATGGCAGAAAAATTAGGCGTGGCTTTGCTATCTCAAACACCAGTGACCAGCAGAGCTGAGCGGAAGGCTCAGCAAAGTCGTGCAAAGGTAGGCGAAGAAGAGCGTGGTTTAGCAAAGCATGATCAAAGCTAAGCAACCTTCCTCCTCACCCTTGCCTGTTTCATGGCTGACCTTGACACTTTATGCTTCGCTATGCTTTACCCTCACCCTTTCCCCAACACTTTCTCTCACTCTCTTCTTTCACCCACCATTTTCCTGACCCTTTCGCTTTCCCTCAATCTTTCCCTCGCTCATTCCCTCACCCTTTTTCTTTCCGTTACCGTTTCCCTTACTTCTTGCGTTTCCCTTTTCCTAGCTTCTCCCTCACCCCTGTTAGACTAGCCTTATGCTATGCTTACTCTTTCGCTGTACAATTGCCACCTCTCCCGACTTGGCTATGCTCAGAACATCGCTGGCCTCGGACTAAGCTCTACATTAAGAGCTCCGCTATAAAAGACCTGTCAAGTATGTTTTGTTATATTTAGTCACTTTTCACGCCCCCGTAAAGAAGTTATTAAATATAGACTGCTCTGAAAACTTAATCAGCACTTCATACTTTGATGTGCGAAATTAAGTAGTGACACAGTTGTATACACCTGCAAAGCGCGAAAAGCTATCCAAACGAGGTCAGTTTAATCGCTTTACTATACGTATATGATTTCCTACTCTAAGCTGTTTACCTCATAACCACTCTCGACCTATTTTATTTTAAATAAAATAGGTGGAGTCTGATTAATCGCACTTTTATAGGAAAAGAGAAGTCTCCGATCCAGTGCCGACATGTCGTGTGCGTTCCCCCACCTTTCAATGATATATGCGGAATACCTGTTCGCAATCTATATACATTTGTCAACGAAAGGGTGTAAAACGAAAAAACCAACAGCCACCCTCGCGTGTACTACGTGTTTCCGAGGCTACGCGCCCTACTGCCACAAGCTACAGACAAAGACCAAAGTTTGTTTCCGCCCTTTCAAGACGGGATTGGTGACACTACTGCAATTTTTGTTTCTTTAAAGGATCGCCTTGGGTCCCATGTGTAAGTACGCAACCTGGATGCTGTAATGAAGGGATGATTAAACATCAGCTGTTTTGTCGTTTATTCGTGCAATTCGAGTTTACGACCTTGTGAACCTGAACATCTTTGTCGTGGCTATCGTAGTTTTTTAGAAAGCACAAAGGTAATGGCAATCTGCTCTTCCACCCTATTCCGGTGCACTTGTTTATGTGCATGCGAGCATCTATACTATAAGCACAAAATTGTGTGTGTACTTGTGCGATCGCGTGCGCGTGTGTTCTTGGGTTTAACTGGTCCAGCGTCGGATTCGTCCAGCAATCACTTCCTTTTCTTGTAAGTATTTCATTAGACTGGTTTCCTTTCTATTTTTCTCTCCCGCTGTTACCCCGACTACCAAGAAAAGAACTCGTAAAAAAGAAAAGAATAAAAAAATACTTTCTGGTGATTCCGGTTGGGCGAATCCTGACAACAGAAGGACTTTCCTTCAATTCGCCCTTCGCCCAACGCTTGTTATACAATACCGCGTCCTCCCCTCCCCCACCACCTCTGTATCCTCACTGTCATGACCACTACAAGAGGAGAGAATACGAGGCACCTAGCAATACAGAAGGAACCGGGTGGTGCTACTGAAGAAACAAGCCGAGCATTCGCGCGCAAGCGCCTCTTGTTTCGCCGTCCAGATTGAAGTTGCCCGCCTGGCACGAAATTTGTTGTCCGGTGGCTTTCTTTTACGGCCTACTTTGTCGAGCTCCAATCGCCAACTGCGCCTTGTAAGAAAGGCGCCGGACCGTTTAATGTGCACTTTCGCTGCTTTCTTTTGTGTCTGTGGTTTGTCTATGGATGAAAAAGTTAAGGGATGCTCTGAAAGGCTAACGTTACTTCGACCCAACGCCTGCTTTGTTACTTGGAGCGCAACCAGTGGCCTGGTATCCATTACACATAGGACGATGTGAAATGAAATGACTTAAAGCTCGAAACTTTCAACGGAGTTATTTCTTAGCAAAGACAAACATAGTGAGTAGAAGGGGCTGGTAGTTTTGGGCGTCGGGAATTTTTTTTTTTCGTTGTCAGAGTTTCTGCGTAGAAAAGATGCGGTATTATTTATATAAAGCGCATTTAGGAAATCCGAGCCGTGCGCGTTTGAGAATACATTTCATACCAGCTTTTTCTGAGCGCATTTCCTCAATGACGTAGTCATGTTTTGTCCAGCCATGGAGGGTTATTCAATTGCTACTGTGCAGGAAACAGAGACCTGTAGGGACCTATCAAGATTATCTAACACTGCTTGGTGATTAAGCAGCGCTGAAGTATAAAATACCTGCTTCATCTTCTATATTCTGATATTATATCTCATCGTTTGAATGTTCGCATATATATTGTAAGCTGTTTGCTTACAGAGTTATTATTTGTGTACGAAGCGTAACAGCAGTTGAACGACGAAGAAATCTACACGGACCATGCCTCTCCTCTCAGATATAAAGTACAGCAAGTGCAGACTAGCTGTGTCACTCTCGCCAGAGTCATTTCCCTCTTTGCGAAGTACGTGCAGAGTGAGCTGCAGAAATTACTCTTTCCTGGAAGCCGGAGTGAAAGAACTCACGTGGTCTCTCATGCATTCGCCTAAAGCGACTAGAGTGCGAAAGCCATCTTGTGAGATGCCTTTCGCCTCTCATGTGAAAGAGTCCTCTCGAGTGAAAGCCCACTTGATTGAGAAAAACACCGCCTGGTCGAGCCATTTGAATAGAGACGTTGCTTAGGAAAATGTGTAGGTCGCTCGTCGCACAATGGTCATCCTAACATTTCATTTATTTCTATATTGGCTATTACAGAAACTATCTGTTAAATTTATTGTAATAGAAACTTCTGCGGGCGGTGCCTCACAAATTCTACCGCGATGTCAAAATTTCTGAAACGACCCCACGATAGACTCTTCTTGTGCTTTCTGTAAAGCCAGCACTTTCACCTCGACACTATAATTGCAGTGATGCACGCAGTGAAGTATTTCTTACTTTTCGGGCCCTTGGTTCCGGTCGTTTCTTCAAGCACTCAAAGCTCCTTCTAGACATGACACACATATGTTCAAAATTGTTGCAAAATACATACGCACGCGGACACGCACACAAGTGCACGGCAGTACACATACATACATACATACATACATACATACATACATACATACATACATACATACATACATACATACATACATACATACATACATACATACATACATACATACATACATACATACATACATACATACATAGCAAGCCTCAATTCTTAACCCAAGCACACGTTGTTATAGTTATCGTGCACGGATATCTCTGCGCTACAGCATTTTATTATCTTTTATTTAGTCTAGCTTTCCCGCTCAGTTGTATTCGCTATTACAAAACACAGGCATAAGTAAGGCGTACGTCGCACACGATTCACGGTGATTCCTAAAGTTCATTCGCGGAAGGTAGACTCTGCACTGAATCGGTGTATTCTGTGTGCTTTCTCCACGTAAGCTGGACAAAATTGTGCCTCTTTGCGTGTAGCACCATCATAATATTTTCGTTTGTTTCTTTTTTTTTCCTGCCCTCCTTCTCCTATAGCCTTTCTGTACGCAATCCCCTTCGCCTATGCCGAGTAGCATGTAGACGCTTTTATATACGCTGGCAGAATCCATTCATTCATTCATTCATTCATTCATTCATTCATTCATTCATTCATTCATTCATTCATTCATTCATTCATTCATTCATTCATTCATTCATTAATAATGTCAGCCCTCTGTTTTTCTGCAAAGAGCTTCCTCTCTCTCCCTCTTTGCATGTATTACTAGCATGGTCGTGCGATATGCGTATTGAGCTGTTCGTAGTACTCTGCGTGAACAGAAAGAGAAGCATGTCTTCATCCACAAAGGAAAAATTGAGAAAGAGAACAAGAGTCGGTAAGGTTAATCACGGAGATGCGAGCCGTTACGCAGTTCGAGAAGGGGCACATAAAGCGTACGTCAATAGCGTCACCGGCAAACATCGCTCACGGCGAGTCGTCAACGATACGATGGCATGAAAGTTAGACCATGCATCATCGATTCTGCAACAGAAGTTTTGCGTTGGAGATATGAGCTCGCAATATTGGACCGAGCTAGAGAAACACCATGACACCATCCGAAGGAATGACAAAAGAAAATGCTAGCTGCTGTATCGCGAGCCAGACGCATTTGCAAATTGGACGGAGCGCCGGCTGTCTCTGTCTCGTATGCCGTATTTGTTGTCGACCGGTCGTAGAGCGCTGCATATGGGCACGCAGTGGCGCGAAAGGAAGGCTTCAGAGAAAGGCGCCAAACACCGACGTGCTCGGTCGTGCGTTCACGCCAATGCTTGTTCCTTTGTCACAAAACGAAAGGCGTTGCGGCGTTCACTACGCCCCGGTGCTTCCTTCGCGTGCCGTTCATTGTTTAGCGTGCTTTGCAACTCCGCAGAAAGCAACAGACGATGGATCGGGCTGTCGGCTGCTATTGCACTCAAGAATACCGTGCCTCTCGCGTCGCTTTTCCTTGCGAGCGAACAGCCTGACATTTTGTTTGCTGGGGCCAACCGCTGTTGGAGATCACGCGCTCTCTTTCGGCTCCTCGAGAAACGTGCGCCACTTTCATAAACACCGCACGCATTTGGGTTACAGTCTTATGCTCGCTCCGATTGACTTCCCCTAAGAACGCGCCACGTCCTCCTTGCGTGTAAATTGGGAGAAGGTGCTAGTTTGTCTTTTCCTCTCAGTGTTGGCTTTAGTTAGAGACAACAAAAACTTGTGCGCACCTTTGCGAAAGTACCGTAAATGTGATAGCGTGAACGATAGCTGGTGTCTACGGCCTCAAAAGTGTGCGTTGTTGGAGGGTGCTCATTGTCGCCTTCATAGTGATTTCAGTTACACTGAGTGTCTAGCGCAAGCTCAACAAAGTTTGCAAAACTAATATACATTACAGCCCATCTTATATCGTTTATAGTCACCCGGCGTCATATAATTCAAAAGTGTGACATAGCTTGCTAGGTTATTGAATATTCGTTTTCGAAAGAAGTTTGATTGGAAATCTACGTACGAAGCATACATAAAAATTACTATTTTTAGTGGGCCATATTCATCTTGGATTACAACACGAGCAGTTGAGTTTATTGTGGAACTGACGTGGCCCCCAGCGATCATGCTGGAATCTTCGATCGTGCATGTGCAAAAGGCAGCGAGATGCACCAATGATCAGATTATCCGACGATAAGGAATCGTGCTCACCGCTATCGTTGTATTGTCAATGTTACTGGTTTGTACAGTAAGTATTACTTGATTTTCTGGGCACTAGATTGCTCAATAAAGAGTTTCAAACAGCTTTGTGGCTTTGTAAATGCATCGTTTCAACAGATTCAAGCTTTATCAGTGCAACCGTTCGCAATTATTAGGCATGTTTTGAAAGGAGTGATTTTTTGTAGAAATTTACGTAAGATAAATCGTCAAAAGTAACGCTAAAAGAACGCCTCAAGTCAAAACCACGAAATAGTTAAACGGATCCATGCATCACGTTTCATTCTACGTTTAACAATCGCCGCTCTGATAATATCTTCATTAGTTTTTGAATGAAAGTATTTTATGTAGATTATGTTATTTTTATGTCTAGAACATGGCTACAATGTCCGTTGAAGCGCAAGCTTATGTGAACAAAACCGAATCCCGGCCATGGCTGCTGCATTTTCGATGGAGGCGAAAATGCTTGAAGCCCGTGTGCTTAGATTTAGGTGCACGTTAAAGAACCCCAGGTGGTCGAAATTTCCGGAGCCCTCCACTACGGCGTCTCTCATAATCATATCGTGGTTTGTGGACGTCAAACCCCAGATATTATTATTATTATCATTAGCCTCACATATCACATGGGCTCTTTCTCTCTCTCTTTCTTGTCCTCGCAATAGAGCGCGAGCTTACCACAAGGCATGCACATGCTTAATGAATCGGTGACGTTGTTCGCTGGAGGACAGTGTATTATCGACATTATACTAGAATAATCACGCCCTCTCACGACAATCGCTATGACGGAACGGCTCCTGACAAGATTAAGAACCGTCACCCCTTCTCTGCTGGGGTAGTGAATATCAACCTCAAATTAAGGACGTCTGTAACTCCACAGAGAGTGATTTGCAAGCGTTCGTTTGAATAGATGTAGGTTTAATAGCTCCTTTTTTTTCTTGTAGTTGGGAACATTAAGGACCTTCAAGAGTGTGGAAGCGCGCAATAAATCTGTCTGACTAATTTTAACACAGAATACTATTTTTTTTAATTTTATTCGATAAACGGACAGCAACGGTCTCTCAACTGCGAATAACCTTCTTGCCATTCTTTACTCTCTGAGCACATGCTCAAGGGGTCTTGTTTTGCGCGTGTACAAAGAACAAAAAAAAAACAAGACTGGGCATATTTATTTTATTAAAGGGTAGCTTACGTGAAAGTTGGTTTCGTATTACGCGGAAACAATGAGCTTCAATGACACGTGCCTCGCGCTGACGAGCTCCTCAGTTGCTCGAAATTGCAGACAGGTACGTATATATGATCATTGGGCTGGCCATACTTTATGTGTACCAGGTCAACCGTATTGCCAAGTAGAAAGCACTTGAACCATTTCGGAGCACACGCGTCACCCGAAAGTTACGGCTGTGGGCCGCGTCGACGCATAAACAGATTTCCTTTTGAGTTCGTCATTTCAGTAGCCGTATGTCGCCTGCGGTTCATCTGAACTTTCACATGCCGAGAACAAGATCCCGCCATGGAGAGTACGAGACAGGAGAGTACGAGACCACAGAAGGCCAACAGCGAGCAGGCTCCACACAGCACATATCCGACAAATGACAGCTCAAAAAGAGAATACACCATCTGGATGTGTCCGGCGCGCCGTGTAAGGTGATCAAAAAACGGGAAAGAATGTAGGTTATGTGATGCTGTATGAAAGACGTCTCGTTTGAGCGTAAGGCCGCGAAGGCCTCGCGTTTTTATGTCCCCTTCGTGCGCAACCCGTGAAGCCAAGCGCAATATCCCCCACACTTATTGTTCCCCGTAGGCTGAAAGAAGGCGCGCGGACAACAAAAAGCAGGAGTGGTAGGGCGGCCATGAAACGGTAGTATTGCGAAGACGTGGCACTATTGCGTAAAAGCACGAAGAGTAAGGAAAAGGCGAGGAAAATGGAGGGAGATGGAAGCGTTCTAAAAGGGATCTTCGGTAGCCGAAGGCAAGAAGGAAAGACCTCATAACCTCACGGCACGTCCGGCAAGGAGCCGCCAGGAAAACAACTTTCTCCCGCCGCTCCTACGCTGCCGAGGATCTGTCCCTTACCAATGCTTGAGGGCTCGCCGTGGTGTGGCCTGCAGCAACGCAGGCCTATACAAACGGGTTGGCTGGCCTCCACCCAAGCTTGTTCCGGTTCCTTCCTCTCCGTGACACCATGGCCGCCGCTCCTGTTATAAATCCATCGTTTCTATACCGTCTCTAAAGCAACAACCTAACTTTCAGGGGCGGCGAGCAGCGATTCGTATATCTGGCAACAGCTGCTGAGCCGCTTGGGGAACACAAGTCGGGATGTGCGCAGCCGGTCTCATTCTATCTCCGTATCGATTCTATTTCTTTATTTTACTTTCGGCCGGCTGGATTTCGGTGCTTGTTTTTTCCAATCCGGCTGTTCATACCTTACCGCTTATCGCCTTTCTCCGCTCTTGTTGATCATTTGGTCATTACTTTCTGTTTGTCAATCTCACTGGACGTGCATCTGGCTGACCAGGTACGGTTCACTTGCGATGAGGTTTGCGTATTTGCTACGGAATCTTCGATGCAGAAGAAACGCTGCAAGACCTCGGGATTGTTGCGTTAACTTAACGCGTAGCAAACTTTTCAATTCGTTGCGTATACTGATGAGTTCGTCATGTTCTCAGCTTGTGTGGGCCTACAAGGTGATATGAGTAGCTATGGCAGATGAATGACTATAAATGAAGAAAAATCGAAAATACGAATCAGGAAATAAAGAGGCTAGCAGAAGAGTGAAAGAGAGAAGGATAAACAACGTGGTCTCGTTCATTCATGGGGGAAATCAATGGTGAAGTGAGTCTCGAGCAAGTTGCCGGCGCTTAACGGTAGGTGGTGATTCCGGTCGCTTCGACAAACTGCAAGAGCCTGTGGAGAGTCCGAAGGTTGGGCGGCGAAGGGAACAGGTGGCCCTTGGTGGTCATAGCAGGGAGGCCCTATTGCCTGTAGGCAGTACTGAGCCTTTAGCGTTCCTGCGCCAACGCTGAGCAAGCACAGAGAATGTGCTCAAGAGTCTCGGGGTCGCCGCAACGTTCGCAGGCTGGTGAGGAGGCGCGTCCCTTGGCGTACAAGGGCGCCGCTGTCCACACACAGCCCGTGGGAAGGCGAAGAAGCGTGGCGCGCTCCCGCTTAGTGATGCCACCCTCTGTGAGAGGCTTGAGACATTTGCCATTGCCCACTCTGGCATCCGGGTGGAGTGTCGTGAGCAGTTTTTTCAAGCGCTACCTAGATAAATCAGATGCAGCGACTGCTCGTGTTAGTGGCACACCAGGGTGATTGGAGGTTGCGGCAAGAGTGTCCGCTTGCTTATGACCGGCGATTCCCACGTGTGCCGGCATCCAGTTAAGGAAAGAAGTGTTAATTTCAAGGGCTCGTTTTCTTTGTTATACACAATATTAATGAGAACTAACAGACAATAATGCCAAGGAAAGTATAGGGGATGTTTTTAGCAGTAAATGTAAGGTAATTGTGAAGAAAGAAAAGTGGACGAAAAGATAGCTTGCCGCGGGCAGGGACCGAACCTGCGACCGTCGAATAACGCGTCCGATGCTCTACCAACTGAGCTACCGCGGCGGCCATCCCCCCGTCCACTTTATAGGGTATATGTGTGCATTTAAACGTGGGAGCGTCAGTCAGCGCCGCCAGTAGCCATGATGGCGAGTGTGGAACACTCTTTTTTCTGCCTGTTGGCGTCACGTAGCACGTGAACTTATTACGAGCTGGCAGCTGACCAATAATCCCTCGCATACCACCTGAAAGCATCAAGTCTGCCAGAACGAGACCCTCGCTATGAATGAAGGAAAGAAGTGTTAATTTCAAGGGCTCGTTTTCTTTGTTATACACAATATTAATGAGAACTAACATACAATAATGCCAAGGAAAGTATAGGGGATGTTTTTAGCCAGTTAAGTTAGACGGAAACCTCCGCGGCAGCCAATGCGGAGAACTTGGACCTGAGCAAGGACACCGTAAGCCCAGATCTTCGGTGGTTCACGAGGCTCTGGAGCGCTGACTACGAGTCGCAGAGGACTGCCACTGGTTCCTCAGGTGGGTCCTCAGACAGGACGTCAGCGGCCAGGTGGAGACCCGCTAGCTCAGCCGCGGTAGAGCTCTCCACGAACGGAACCGACATTGCCGGTTCATTTCCCTAGACGGGATGGCGCAGGCTGCAGCAGCGGAGCCGTTAGCCTGAACTGAGCCATCTGTGAACACCAGCAGCCTTCCTTCCAGTTGCTCGTGGAGCTTGCAGGCAGCAGCCTGCTGTAGGGCAGCAGCTGGTGTCCGCCGTTTGGTCGCCCTACAGAGCGACAGGTGGACGTCCACTGGGCGGTGGTGTGGTCGAGGTAGGGCGACTGCCACAGGTAGGTCCGTGATCACGTGCTCATACAGCAGGCAGATACCTCCCATCCATGAGGACTGCTGGCTGAGGAGTCTGGCCAGCAGGCCTCCTCCATCCGGAGCACGGTGAAGGCGGTCCATGTGCCCCAGGGCTCGTTCGAACATCTTCAGAGGAAGCGGCTATTCTCCAGCCTCTGCCAACGTGGCAGCGATCGGCGAGTGCTTTGGAAGCCCCAGGATACTTCTGATTGCACCTTTTGCAGTCCCTAGGGCTGCTCCCTCCTGGCCGGTATGAGTGTGACCGATGGGAGGGCATAGATCAGCACGGACGTTGCCGCGGCTTGGTTGAGTCGGAGCGCCCACTTAGTGAAACAGCCACGACCATGTTGCTGTAGCTTGCTGACAGCTTTCTCTACTCGGCGCACCTTCGAAGTGGCTGCCTTGACTGCAGGAAGCCACGTGAGCCGGTGGTCAGTGGCGAGCCGTAGTAAATTGACCACCTTCTGCCAAGGTAGCGCGCGACCGGCAAGCTTCAGCTGCTTGGTATAGCGCCGAGCGGAGGCCAGTGGATGAGCCAGCAAGGCCTTCGTTTTGGCAGCGAACACGGTTAGACCAATGCTGCCAAGAAAATCTGTCACTGCGTCGAGCACCCGTTGGAGCGAGCACCGAGTGGAAGGCATCGACTTCCTCGGCCCCCAGGTCCATAGTGCTACGTTGTCGTCATAAATGGAACAGCGAAGAGGAAACCTAGAGTCCACCGGGAGCGATGCGGGAAGACACGCGATAGCGACGTTAAACAGGAATGGGCACAGCACCGAGCCCTGTGGGGTGCCAATTGGGATATTCCCAGGCTCGCTTAGCTCCTGTCCAACACGCACCCGGAAGTTTCTCCCGGTCAGAAAGGCAGAAATGAATCCTCTGAGACGGCCGTTCAGGCCGAGCTGGTCCATGCAGGCCTCGATGACCGCGTGGGGAATTCCGTCAAAGGAACTCCGGACGTCGAGGAGCACCAGCGCTGCCACATCTCCCGCGACCTTCGCATCCTCAAGGGCAGCCACCACGTCGGAGATGGAGTCAGCTGTGCACCGCTGGCGCCTGAAGCTAGTCTGCTGCTCAAGGAAGAACTGCAGTTGGGCCGCTATCTACACCATACGAGCTAGCGCCACCCTCTGCGTCGCCTTGCAGGGGGCAGAGGTGAGGGACACCGGACTGCATGAAGATAGGGATATGACAGACTTCCGCGGTTTCAAGACTGGAGTCACCACTGCAACCAGCCAGCTCTCCGGGAGGGCACAGGCGCTCCAGACAATGTTGAAACACTCAAGGAGCCGCTCCTGCGCGGCATCAGCATAGTTACACAGCATCTAGAACGTAATGCAGTCAGCTCCAGGAGCACTGCGTCGCCTCGTGTGCTCGAGAGCAGCCTTGAGTTCGTGCATATGGATGGGTTCATTGCACAGTGCTTGAATTTGCCCAGCCACCCAGTCCGTGTGATGGACCCGTCAAGTACGAGCGTAGTTACAAGTATTTGCTGCACACTTTAAGCGTTTTCTCTCTCCTTTTGTACCAGCGAGCGCGTTGAAAGCTACGCAGGCGGGAAGATGGCAAGGGGCAATAACATCCGTCCGTTCGTCAGCACGCGTCATGATTTTGAGCACTTTCTTTTCTATTTCTTTTCTTTGAACGCGCGGCTTCCTTTCAGTGTGGTCGCGTGCGAGCGCGCGGGCACGTGGCGGCCACTGTACCTATGCAGCTCACGATGCTCAAATGAACGAATGGCCTTTGTCTTTGAATTTATGGCACGGTCATTTGAGTTTATGGCATCAATTGTCAAGAGAATAAGGAACGATTTCTAGCTGACTGAGAATTAATCGTCAATTCCAGGCCGAGTGCTGCGCTATGATGTTTCGCTCGCGTGTTATTTGGAGCCTCGACTACCGATTGGCAGCGTTTTCTGATCACGCTGAAAACTTCGACAGATCCTACTCATTCTAGGAGTCGATGTCATGCGAAGCAGTAGTCGATTAGTGGTACATACAGAATCTTTTTAATGCTTTAAATCAAGCTTTGCGAGTTGGACCGACTTTTTTGTGCATATTGAGTAGTGATGTGTATATTGTGGGCATGCCCTAGCAAGGATTATTGCAAGGGGCGGTTTGGGGGGGGGGGGGGGCATTTGCTGAGGGCCTTGACTATTCGAGGGAAGCAACTAATTGGAGGAGTGTAGCTGTCTGAGGAAGCAAAAATCTGGGGGAGGGGAGCTCCTAGGGCCCTCCCCTCCCCCCCCTGCCCCTCTGGCAAACACGGTTGATCGTGGGCTTACCAGGCACGTTGACTACACTGACGCCGAAAGGGTATCCTATGATCCGACGTCACGTTGGTACTCACCTTACAGCACAGATATCAGTTTTATCGAACTGAACTGCACGCTACGGTGCAATGATGGGCACATCATAAGAAGCTGTTTTTGCCGTATTCCTCCGGGTTGATCAATGGTTGAGCATAGCTTGGCGAGTCATAGGAGTTAATCTATAATATTTACTACATTATCACAAACGCCGATAGCGAACACAGGAGCCACAGTTGATGTGGCCGCTATATGACAGCATTATAGGGTCTTTTTCGTAAGCAGTTTCAAGCGCTGACATACCTCTGTGGATGAATTCTTTACTGCCGCACAGAATGCATGGGTTCGATTGCGGCTCTAACCGCGATTTTCCATTTTTCCGAAGCCGTGATATTTCCCTCACTGACAACGCTGCCGACGCCTGCTCCGCATATACTGCGACACAAGTTCCATAGCGCGATCGCGTAAATATTTTTGAAAGTCTGTTGCCGCCGTTCGTGGGTTGATACAAGCTGCGAATCACCTGTGGCTCATACGAGCATTTCAGCCTCTCTGGGATTTTCATGAAACATTATTATCAATCATGGGGCGTGGCATACGAGCATGTGCCACACATGATAGAAGGAAAGGGTTTCATGACTGTCGTGACAAGTATTTCACGCTATTCATGTAATGACATTTTCATCGTGTTCGTCATACACAATTGCCCTCGCATGCAAATTTTGGTATGTGTCAAATTAAGAAGACGACCGCGAGAGCGCCGAGATGTAGCCGGCTAGAGAGATAGATATATAGATAGAAACGGTCAAAGTGCGTCTGGTTCCCTAAGAAATGCTTCACACTTAAAAGTGCTGCAGGGCCCCTCTAAATGTGGGATTCTAGTAAAAACCAGCATCCATGGTGGTGGTGGAGTACCTGTTCACAGATACACAGGCTTTCCCCGAGGCGCGTCGAGCACGTAACGATGTTGTTTGAAGGTGACGACGTCGTCGTCTCAGTATATATATATATATATATATATATATATATATATATATATATATATAGAGAGAGAGAGAGAGAGAGATGGCGAGAACTGCTTGTATAAGATAAAGGTTGAACAAACGAAGTAATAATGTATAGATGGAAGAAGCCGTTATACGATGATCATTGCGACGAGTGCATTGCGGTAGAGTCTTGTCGCGAAACGAGCTTGGTCGGCAGCAGTGAAATGACTTCAATTCCTTTTTTTTTTCGCAGTGCGCAGTACTCTTCCACACGACATCAGGAGTCGGGGTTCTCCTTTTCTTTATTTTCTAGAAGCCCTAGACTGGCCTCTGGACGCTCGATCGTGCATGAGTACGCTTTCGAGCTGCGACGCCCACTAGCGCGAAAGAAACATCTATATTACCGGCAATATCATGGAGTAAAAAATTTGGACACATTCTTGTTTTTTTTGTATATTTTATTCCTCACTGGAGGAACACAACTAAAGAAATTAAACATAAGACACAACTTTTAAACAGTGCTTTGATGGGCGAACTGACACCGAGATACGTGTCGAAACGATGCTGCTTGGTGGCTTACGTGGACTGGAAGTGCGGAGTATAGAGTTCTACAAAAAAATTGTTTTCACCAAGTCGCGCAAAGCTTGGCACGGCAAAACACGGGCCCGTCCCCGCTGATACTCCCCGTCGACCGACACGTCTAGCTTCGAGATTCGCGGCTTCCTCCTAGGTAGTACACGCTTTCTTAGGACGCCCCATGACTCTCTACATCTGCTCGCATGCGCAGCTATAGCGTGCCTGGATAGCCGAGTGGTTAAGACTCTCGCTTTCGAATCAACGGTACGTGTGTTCAAATATCACTTCATGGAGAGCTTTTTTTCGGCAAGAATTTTTCTTTCTTTTTCTATCTTTTTTTCTCTCTGTTTCGCTGATGTTCTCTCTGTCTCTCTTTATTTTTCTTTCTGCAGTTATTTCTCTCAATTTCTCTCTTTCTCGTTCTTTCTGTGCTACGCATTACTCTCTCCCCTTCTCATTTCCCTTCTCCTCACCATCACATCTCTTCTCCTCAGGGTCACTTCCCTTTCCACCCCCCTTTCTACACTATACAATACAAGGCCACGGCGTAGCGGTCAGTAGTGGGATCTGCCCAAATTCTTTGGCAAATACCCGTTCATGATGATGCTAGTTTTGTATCAGGGTCGACATTACGGCCGGCTTAAACAGCATCGCTGTAAAAAAAGACCACAAAAAACAGGTACTGCAGGTTAGAACTACGAATGCGCTCATCGAAGACGCATTTCGCGCTGCATGCATTTCGCTGATGCCTCTCGTGCCTACAAATGGCGTGCGCGTGGGTTTTTTCTTTTCTTTGGTTGTCGTCGCTGTTGTTAGTAACGGTGGCGCACTGATGCGTTTAAGATGAGTTCGTAAATATGAGTGCAGTTCGATCGTGTTTTTGTCATTTTGAGGAGAAATTTGCACGTAAATAGATCCGCAGCAGGGCCCATAAATCAGAACACGTTGTCGACAGGAAGTAGCGTACACACATAGTTTCCTGCAAAAAATACACACCGACAGAACTCACCAGAGGGCTACTGCGGTCATTAAAAAAACGTTGATTACATTCTTCTGGATTGTGTTAAGTACGCAAATTGAGAAACAAAAATAAAAACCTTGCAACTATGGGATGGCGCACCTTCACAATAGAAAAATTGCTTAGACCGGGGCCTGAAAAGCATCTTCAGCAAAACGCGAACATCTTCCTAAAAGAGTTCTTAGTGGGCATTGAAGTAGATAACCGCTTGTGATGAGCAGCGGTGTACAGTTGTCTATGAAGTGGTGTGTTATTGCGTTTATCGTGGACAGGAATTGGACAGAAATGTGTGCGTGTGAATGTTCTAATGCAAAGTGAGACCCTGCAAGTTTGCTATATTTACTTTCTTTGCTTGCTTACGAATTTTTTTTAGCCAACCATTCCTTCTTTTGCGCTCAGAGCGCAAAGAAATGGAGTAATTGAGGTGATATCAATCTCTTCTTCTACACAGCCTACAAGTTAGCACGAAAGAGAACAGGTCGTTCGTTGGGTGTAGCCTGGTGGCGGTGCGTTCTATTTATGTGCTTCAAGGCAAAAAAAACTATGTGCGCAAGGCGCCTGTGGGCTTTCTGCCATAACTAACCAACATTTGCCATGAACGCGGAATCTATTATGACGTAATAGGCATACGAGAAGTAAGGCAAGTCTTTGTGAGTTGGTCTCAAGTCGCATGCGATACCTTTTCTCAAGTTACTCTGGATAAGTATAGACAATTTTCGTTTCCTACTAGGCTGTTTATTTATACACATTTCACGTGTTTACTTATATTTTGAGCAGCGCTACAAGTTTAATTAGGATAATTACAAATTACAAAATTAGGCTATATTTCATTCCTGCGGTTGAAGTACAGGGATAAATGGAATCTTGCCTGCTACGTCACGCGGCAAAACAAAAGTATTCAAGGAATACGCAATGTTGTTGAGCCACCCACACGTCGATCCAGATCATAGATATCCTTCTTCATGAAAGAGCGTTCAATGTAAAATGGCATGTTGCTATCACACACTAACCAACACACCGTGAGTCGTTTTCGGCATCTGCACAATTCGGTGCCTTGATCGACACTACAATGTAAAGTCTTTCCGCTTCAAGAATAAAAACCTAACATGCATTGAAAGTGAGAATCCATGGTTAAATTTGGTTTTGTGCAACTGTAGACCATACAACATTTATATTTTGCTTCGTGTTCGGATACGGCGGGTTATAGAGGTTCTCGGTCGAAATACGTTAAACAATGATTAGAGAGAAAGACAACTGTCATACAGATCACAAGTAAAACGAATGAAGGCAGTATTCATACGTCGCATCAAGGAAATATCCAGTAAAGCACACAACTACATAAGTCCTCAGAGCCATGCGATGCCATGCAAAAAGTAACCGAAAAGCGCGTGACAATGTTTCCAAAGCCACCCTAAAGATGCACGACTAGTAACAAAAAATACATGGAAAGTGCTCAGCCTATCGCCTCTCCCCTTCCCTCGACCCGGATACAAAGGATGGGTGAAGTGGATGATGACAAAGAAACAGGCCCGATATGATACGCCATCTATATGAAGAATCCCTGTTCGTCCAAGAAGGCCCCATTCCATTCTGCCGTCATCCTCCATTCTTTTCCATGTTTACTCTTCCCATTTCTCATTCTGCCGACCACAGTGCCGACATCTCTGTATATAGAGTCACGCATTACCCAACCACACACTCGCTCACACGCCACATGAAAGGCTGCTAGGCCTCACGGAGGCCCTCAATGCCGACGTGCCGCCTGGAGCAATCTTTCGGGAGAAGCACCGCACTGTTTGGCGAATCTTGGATACACACAACAGCGGCGACAGCCTCCTCAGCAGCTGTAGTCAAACACGCTAGCCTACGTCAGGTACTTCAACCACACCGCCGCGCACACACAGGCGCCCACGAACGCTGACAAGAACGAACACAATCATATCCACGCGTGAACGGGTGGAGTTCAAACACGGTGCCGTTTACAGCCGAGAGCAAGACGACGGAGCTTCTCTTGTGGCTTGACGATGGGAATGGAAGAAGGGAAACCGGAGGGGCTTCCTTATATCCACCAGAGGGCAGGGAGATAAGTATGCAGTGAGCGAGGTGAAAGGAAGCTGGTTGTTTGCTCTCAGCTTCATTGCGGCTGTTAACTAGTCGACCAAACATTGCCCCTATAACTGGATCCCAAGTACTATTTTTTGTGTATTCAGTAACGCTTCTAGACCACGGTGCAGCCACATTTTTTACGCACGTTCTGTATGAGTGCAGACGCACACTACGACCTCCTTGAGTACGAGAATTTTAACGAAAGTTGGAGAGCGAACAAGCCTTCACCGCCTGCTGTGTCATGCTAGAAGCAAGGGGCTTTACGTAAGGCGTACAATCGTTATAATCAAATTTCAGGATCCTTGGGTCTGCAGCAGTTGTCTTCCATTCGTGCCTGCGGCAGCGTAATGCACGGTGAATGATGTACAAGGTCATCAACCGTGCTGTTTGCCCTGGTTCATAATTTCATAGCCCTTGGTATTTCTCTCTGCTTCCTTTATTTACTTTCCAGGACTATTAACGCAAGAGCGTTAAAGATTCCGTGTCACAGCAAATGCAGTGTCGGCGTCGACATCGGCGCGCTGTCCGTGAGTGAAAAGTGCTGATGGAACGAACAATAAAAATCAGGGTTTGAGCCGGAATCAAGCTCAATGTTGTCATCATCATCATCGACAGCATCAACGTGGTGCTACGCAGGTGCGCATACTGCCTTACAGACAAGCTGTGGATACTTCGGTACTGAAGCAGAGCTATGAATAACGCTATGGCGTACATCTTTTAAAAGTGAAGCTTAAACTTCCTCCTCTTTTTTTTCAAGTTCGGCATCTGAAATGTAGGCATTCAAGCTAACTAGGACAGCAATCACAGTCAAGGTTTCAGAGTTCAGTTAGAGAGCTGCACTTTACGCACTGAACAGGAAAACTCCCAGTTTTTCGCTTGTCCTCTGGAGCTGTCCCATCTCTACATCATTTTACACTTCCCCCTTTAATGGGCGTAAACAGAAGCTCCATACACCGGCATTTATACGGTGCAAATCGGACATAGATATTACTCCAATTGTGTCTCACTAGAAAATATTCTAGAGGCAGAAACTTTCTCATTTGGGAGCATTTTTGGTGTAACGAGGGCGGTATACAAACATTCCTCCAAGAGTATCTTAAGGGCAGGAGGAACGATGTTTTACACACACACGTGAGCGCGTTTTTTTTTCTTGTTCAGTGTTGGAGGGCATTGGTGATATTAGGGCGTTTTAGTTTACTCCTCTTGAGGAACGGAGAGATAGAAAGGCAAAGAAAAGGCAGGGAGGTTAACCACGTTGTACTCGTTTTGCTACCCTACACGGGGGCATAGGTAAAGGGGAGGAAAAGAATAGAGAAAGGAAGAAGGAAAGAGAGAGCAAGTGATGCACGCACACACGTTTACGGTAGTAAGTTGTAAGAAATAGGATATAATAGGAGTAACCTTTGCAGCCGAAATAATTCCCTCTCAAGCTATTTCTTTCAACTTCAAAATCAGCGGTTCTCAAAGGGGGTCTGTGGACCCTAGATGGTCCGTGAAGCCATTTTCGGGGGTCTTCAAAACCCATTCTCGAAAAAAAAAAGATCGCCATTTTGGAGGCATCCTATGTCCCGTGACAGCGACCCCTTCTGATGTTTGATATGCTTCACCGCATAACAATTCATTATTGCGGCGGAACTCACTCATGCTTTCCCTTCTCCACGACACGGCTGTAAAGGTTTTCTTGCAGTTTTCTATGACGTAAGCACGCGAGCATACTTTTTCTAGGCTTGCATATTTGAAGAGCAAGCATAGCAAGAAACAGGTTGAATGCGGCTTCAGATCTCACAAAGTATTGACCAGTTGTTTAGATCGAATTGGCGTGGAACTTTAGTTTGACCATTCTTTGTCACGGAGAGATGAGAGGCACCTATTTCACGCTGCATGTCGTGTTAATTTATGATCCCCCTCCCTTTTCTCTTACTTCAAGGAGTCCCTTAGCACTTCCACTAGTTCACATGGGGTCCCCGAAATATACATGGCTTAGAACTACTGTTCTAAATGATCAAGATGCAGCCTCGCATGCATGGAAGATGTCCTTGCATTCGTGCAAGAGTGCACTTTAAGAACTTAGAACTGAACAAAGGCCTTGGAGAAGCTTCTTTCCTGCAGAAAGTCAGACACCGATACAGGACCTCTTGAAAGAGTTCCTGTTTATGCAACGTGAGGACACACGCAATGAACACATAAAGCCATATTTATTGAGAATATCAAATTACATATATTCACTTGTAAGGAATGAGCATATTTCTGGACTAGAAAGCTTGCCCAATGAGTGGCGGTGTACAACAGTGCCAGTCATTATCCAGCAAACAAAGTACCTAAAGTGCAAATGTATCCTGATCAGACATTGACATCACATATATACGAAGTTCGCAGCAACTGAAATAGTTATTTTGCACCAGACTACGCCTGTAGTGCTAATGCGCCTGATTAATATATGCAACGCGTCCAAAGCTACATGGCTGAGCACAAGAAATTAATAAATATGGAGGAATTAAGCATCATTTTGAGAGTTGAACTGATCAGATGTTTGAATGAAAGACAATACCAGTGAGTGGAACTCCCTCTTGGCTTCCTGGAAGTTTTTGACCATGAGAAACATTTGTAGAACAGTCAAACTAGGGTAACCTGAACAAGGTCATGTAGAACTTCCATTCCGCTTGTGCAAACTTGGATTTTGCTCCAACAAAATAACTTGCAACTGAAAAAACCTGGAAGCAATATATTAATCATGCGTAAGGTCACAAGCTACAGAAAAGTGACGACGTGATTTGACTGGATTCTTGAAACCTGAGTAGGCCGCCAAAAAGTTGGAATTTTATATATACCACAGTGGCGAGTAGACTAAGGTTAACCTGCAGCTTGAAAATTGTTGTTATCCTTCCGCATTAAGCTCAACAAGACTCTTGAACCTTTGGAAGGCACGCACAATGTGTGCACTGCTGAAAATCTGATGTGATGGCTACACCTTATTTGAACAAATACATGTTGCACAAGTCAGCGTACTGCTTTCAAAATGGCATACTGTGCCAGATCAATACGAAAAAGAAGTTAGGAATAGACTATGTAGAAGGCAATAGCAATGCAAACAAAACCAGAAGACTTAGTGGAGCTTCACTACTACCTTGGAAGGGATTGTAGCAACTCTACTTGCAGTTCAAATGCGCCAACCAAATGTAATTGTCATCATCATCACCATCATCAGCCTGACTACGTGCACTGCACGGCAAAGGCCTCTCCCATGTTCCGCCAATCAACCCGGACCTGTGCTTTCTGCTGCGACGTTGTACCCTCAAACTTTTTAATCTCATCTGCCCACTTAACTTTCTGTCTCCCCCTCGCGCGTTTGACTTCTCTTGGAATCCAGTCAGTTACTCCCGCATGAACACACCAAAAAGTGTAACTGTAATGCACACCAAATACTTACATTTACCGAAGTTTTACGCTTCATACTTTTCCTGCATTGGTTCGCAAGGCACAAAGTACTCAACATCATTATACCTATATGGTTAGGTAGCGCACTTCGGACGGGGACAAAAGAAACAAGAAGGACACGACACTCGCTAGTAGCGAGTGTCGTGTCCTTCTTGTTTCTTTTGTCCCCGTCCAAAGTGCGCTACCTAATCATATAGATATAATGATCAGTCACCAACTAGACCAGCTGTCAACCTTATTGAAGTACTCAACATGTATGCCGGTGTTCATGACCTAACAGGGGAAAAAAAAGGTGTAGTTGTGCGACCAAATCTGCTATGGTGTTTAAAAATTGATGACGTCAAGAGCTTTGGCACGAGGCTTTGCACATGAAATGATCAATAATATATGCTAGATGGAGAACAGCGGATTGTGTGCTTTTCGCAGGTATTCCGAATGGAACATCGAAAAGGACGCAGAGAGACAGGCTATTTCTGCAAGCGGCGACGAAACTTGAAATACAAGCTGTCTGTCAAGGTGCCGCGCTAATTCATCCTTCTGCCCCAGGCATGGGGTAAGCAAGAATTGCTGCTACGATGGAAGAAACAAATAAATGCTGTTCACCAATATATATAATTTGGTGTCAATAATACCGAACCACAAAAAAGACGGTTGATCCCTCCGTCATAAGAATCGGAATAACGCGAAAGTAAAGCGTGCCCCTAAAGAAGTAACTGTATGTTTACTGTGCATTGATATGAGAGAGTTTGCACAATGTATATTGATGTGTGGCAGCTAATGGCGCCGTTTAACGTGTATGCACTCACGTTGATGATTGGTGGTACACCTCCATCCCGACGACTAATGTCCATGTTAAATGATTAAACAAACCCTTGTGGTAGCTGTAGTAGTTAACGGTGAAAGCGTAATCAGAGAACGAGGTGTAATAGCCAGAAGAGCGTCGCATATTAGACGCAGAACTTGGTCGCCATCCCGCGGCATGTTAAAATGTGATTGAACACCACGGCCGGACTAGAGGGAAACGCAAAGCGCGTCGTGCCGCCCCGGTAGCCCGGCCGCGATTTTTCTCGGGGCGAGCGCGTGAGCATGGAACGCGGTGTTACAGCCAGGTGAGGCCGGCGCGCGTTGCAGAGCTATTAGGGGCGAAGCTCCTTAAGGCGGCACCCGTTCGTCCCTCGTAGTCGTAGTAGTGCATAACCAGTCGTAACGCTAGTACCGGATCTTGACCTCCAAGGTGGTGCCGGTGGGAAATTTTTCCTGTGCGTTGTTGAACAACAAAAAATTCGCAGCGTGCGCGTTGACTAAAAGCCGAATTCTTCTGTCTCTCATTCCCCATTAGCAGCCATTGGCATGTTGCAGTAGGAAACGTTAGTAGAAGCAGAAGTGTAAGTGTTAGCTAAAAGCCGACTTCTTCTGTCTCTCATTCCCATTAGCAGCCATTGTTTACCTCCAAGGTAGTGCCTAGTGAGATTTCTCCTGTGCGTGATTAAACAATAAAAATTTTGTTCAAAACGCCGTTGATTGATGAAATAAACCAACGAAAGACGCCAGATGTTTTCTAAAAGCAAAACGAAAGAACGCCAGATGTTTCTAAAGCAAAACGAAAAGACGCCAGCTGCTTAACGAAAGACGCCAGATGTTTTCTAAAGCAATGATTTCCTAAACAATGAAAATTCACAGCGTACATGTAAAATAAAGTGAGCTGCAAGTCGTCATAACTCATCGAACCTTTAGTATAAACGCGCCCGATCTCACGTCGGTGATGATGTACTGGGCAGAATTCACGGAAGATTCACGGTTTACCGATGAACCTCCGCAGCTTCGCCCACTCATCATCATTCACTCCGTGGATATGCTGTGATTTCTTTTTTGGTTTGTATTAGCGTGATGCTCAGCGAGGCCGACGCTTTTACGACGCTTGGGCAAAGGTCGCCACCTCGCCGTGTGTTAAGGCATTGACAAAATTCAACTTCTATTGAAAACGCGCCGAATGGGACGGACGCGTAAACCTGTTGCAGGCGCTAGTCGCGGAGGCCACAACAATGACGAATTACTTTACCTTACCACTCCCAGAGGTCAACACCACCCCGCCGACCGGGACAGTGGTAGTTATAAAAGGCGCGTTCATAAAGCCTCCAGAGTCTGTAACCGTGGCGCAGTCGATAGCGTGCCCGGCATCTGTTGTTGCGGACCGAGCGGTCGTGGGTTCGATGCCCGTTGACAGTGGCTTTTTTTATATTTTTTCGACGTCATTTCCGTGACGGAAATACGTCAATGAAGTCTTGCTAAACCCCGGCATAAAACACTTTCGTGTTAAAAGAATACTTTAGAACCATACACAAGCAACGTCCGTACAGATAAGCTTGGCCAGGCATTTCTGGTATAATTTTAATGTAAAAATTCAATTTTGCCCATAACGTACCGTGTACAACAACATCGATCATAGCTTTACAAAAAAGAAAGATTGTTGAAGAACATAGCAGTTCCGGTGCCTGGATAGTGAGAATCACGTAGACGGCGGAACAGCAGCTACAAAAAGAGGCATCGGAAGGATAAAATCTCCATTTCACCTAAGTTTTGTTCAGCAGGACCCAATGCAAATTTTGACGAACCATTGGAAGTTGTAAGAAGCTGTCTGCGGAGCGTTTTATTGAAGTAAAATTTAAAATCAGTCCGTTAATAGAGATGGAAAGTTCAATTACTGTGCATCTCTGAAAAATTAGTTGATTTCTGCTTCCTATTTTCCACAAAGAAATTCTAGCAACAGTGCGTGATTCCATTGAAGGAATTCTACCGTCTGGTTTCAAAACATGTCAGGAATTTCTGTCAATGGCTTTGTGTACGACGGGTGCGTACTTTTTTACGACCTTCTTTTAGGTGAAATATGAACGCTTATAGAAGATTGTAAAATAACATCTCCGGTAGTTGCCACTTAACCAAAACAGAAAAGTGGGCAAGTTGGTGTCATGTAGTTCGAGAGAACAGGAAGCGCGCGCATATAACGTCGCTACGCTCTAAACTGCAGCGATGGTGCGTGCGCTTCTTGTACTACGCTTTTTTGCGTCGCAGCTCGAAACACTTGTCAGGATCCGAATCCTCTTCGTAACAGAACCGAGGCATAGTGTTTCCACGCCATCTGACATGCGAGCGGTAGACCGGAATTCCTGGTTATCACATGCAATAGAAACAGGGCAAGGCTCCAAATAACAAGGATCACTACTTACGCGATCATTACTTGCGTGTTGGGGCATCGTGGTCCACGACGTCCGTCTCTCAATCAAAGGAATTCAAGGCAAAGCCCCTTTGGGTCATATTTGAGCGTTGAACATAGCATGGCGTGACTCAACCAGTTCAGCATCTGATATCGGTCGCCGTAGCAATCTGCCAAAAAAACCCGACAACAGTTGAACGCCCGCGGCGCCACTATCGAAAAATACCTAGGCAAATCTGTGCATAGGTGCCTAGAAGCTGGTAACAGAAGGATCGCTTACGACATTTAGACGCACGCACGCTACGACGAGACTAGCCGCTCTTACGAGACGATAAGACACTCTCCGAAGCACGGTGAAATAATACGGGAGGAGTGTGAACTGCGCGGCGGTGCTGTGGAGAGAGCAGGGCAAACGCTGCTGTTGTTCCTGGTTCACACCTGTAGGTGGCGTTGCACGTTCGGAGCTTTCTTTCTTTCTTAACTTCATTTCTATAAAGGTTTGTTAGCTTATGGTAGCTTTATAGGAGTTTCTGAGAATTTATATGCTTTCTTTATATGGAAAGAACATTTTAACTAAGGTAGACGAGACATTAGGCCGAATTTTCAAAAAAATAATACAACATTTAAAAAAGTCGGCAGATCCCACGCGTTGTGGGAATCGGCTTCATGTGAAGCAGTCAGCGAATAATTCTATGCTGTATTTTATGGCTTTGAGCCAAGCGTTACGAGGTGGATCGACGTGATTTTGTAGGTGTAGTAGCTGTGTGCACATCGTGGGCTTACCAGGCATGTGGACAACATTGGCGTTTAAAGGGTAACTTATGGCGCGACGTAACGTCAGCCCTCACGTTATAGTACATAAGCCACTATTATGTGCAAACTAAGTGCACTTTATGGTGCAATCATGTGAATATCATACGTAACCCTCGTTAATGTATTCCTCCGGGGTCGAGCAATGCTTCAATATAGCTTGCTTAATTATAGTAATACAAATGTAATGTTTATTAGGCTGCTGTAGAGCCAACACTGGAACACAGACGTTAATCTGATATGAGGCCTGTATCGTAGGAGTACACCTGTAGTCTTTATTGCTTTCATGTAAAATTAGATAGCCAGTACCACAACCACAATTGACGTTGCACCGACATTACGCCTGCATAGTCTGTTTTTCCAAACCAGTTTACAGATTTGGCGTGGCTCTGTGGTAGAATACCTGACTGCCACGCAGAATGCTTGGGTTCGATTCCTGCTTGGATCCTAATTTTCTTTCTTTCCATTCGTTGGGACAACGTTGCCGATTCGGTTTCTCTTAACGCTCTCGCAGTTAAATTACCAATGTCTGTTCTCGTCGTTCCTGGGGAGATATAAACTGTCAATCACCTGTGGCCCATACCCGTACACCGCGGCCCGTGGGAAACGGGTATGTGCCACACGTGTCTGGAGGAAAGGGTTTGACGACGTACGACACAGAATTTTCACGTTATTCATGTCATGATCCGACAGTCACATTCGTCAAATCCTCTTACCCTCCCATGCCAATTTTGGTAAACACCAAGTCAAAGAGGCGATCATGAGAGCACCTAGACGTTGGCGGCTAGATAGATAGATAGATAGATAGATACGTAGATAGAAACGCTCAAAGTACCAAAGGTTCGCTAAGAATTGAAACGCCAGGCCTGCGCGGATAGCGCAGCACAGTCACAGCGAAAGCTGGAAGAGCGGCATTTCTAGAGCCCGTTATAAACTCTCTTGTGGCTACTATTACAAGTACACTAGCAAAGTACCCACTACGTCACAAATCATAATTTTTGCGAGGGACGAAACCACCACGACATTATTCGTCAGTCTGCGGAGAAGCGAGGTACCATCTATAAGGCATCATGTGCACTTTGTTGATGTGATGGTTGATGATGGTGAAGAATTATGGCTGAGCCCTTTGTAATGGGTTGGAAGCTTTAAAAGACCCACTAGTAATTCGCATTGTGTGACGCCCGGTCGTTATTGAATTGTCCCACCACGCTTTATAACATACGTTAACGAGAGAAAGACAGAGAGGGAATTAACTTTATTGAGACCTTGAGGAAATGAATCATGGGAGCCTTATGGGCTTTCTTGGCAACCAATAGAAGTGCACTGCGAGGAACCCACTACGCTATAAATCATCATAATTTTTGGGAAGCAGGGAAGCCGCCGCTATGCAATTTTTCGTTATTCTGCGGAGAACCGTGGTACCCGCTAAATACCTGTAAGACATCATGTTCACTTTGTTGATGCTGTGGCTGATGACGACGAAGAAATAATGGCAGATCCCTTTGTAATGGGTTGGAAGCATTCAACAACGCTCTCGTTGCGCAATTCGCGTTGTGTGACTCCTGGATGTTATTTTACTCTTCTACCACACTACATTACATATGTTAATGTGGTTCCTTCCCGAGGTCAAGCCTGTAAAGGGTCATTTTGCAAAGCATTTTCAAGTAATTCTAAATCGATGAAATAGGTTGTTATAGATGGCGAGATTTGATGGCATTATTAGCATTCATTAAAAAAACCGCCATGGCTAAGGGGTAGAACACTGGGCTCCCACGCAGAGGGCCCAGGTTCGAACCTCGTTCCACCTCGGATATTTCTTTTTTATTTCGTTTTTTTTTTCTTATTTCGAGCGATAGTGGTTACGGACACCGGCGGCGGCGGTGGTGGCGGCGGCGGACAACTACGGTGCCAAAAACGGCCCCTGTTGTGATCTCATAACAGCTTTCGCTGCAAAACTTTCTCTAGCTTCATGGCGCACAGGTCACAACCCCGTTACAAGGTGGACGCTCATAGCATGGATTCATCCACTGTAGGGCCAGGACAACGGTTAATGTCCGCCCGTTAGAAAGGGTGAGGTCAATAAATCCTATACAGTTGTACTATACCATCCCATCCATTCATCCATCCATCCATCCATCCATCCATCCATCCATCCATCGTCTTGCACATTGGCTAACGTGAAACCCCAGATATTAAGATTAGTTCATTTCGTTTGTTTAAAACGTATCAATTCGCCTAAGTGCCCTTAGCGATAAGGGTGTAAAGCCTACACACGTATAGCTAGACGCTTTCATATGCATGTTATAGGGCGTTAGACGTTTCAATGCAATATCTCGCGCTGCTCTCTAATCCGGATGTCTAATTAATTTTCGATCCGCTCAACGCGCTTAGCCCAGGCACAACCGTTTAGCGCCTGAATGTTCTTTTGTTCTCTCGCTTACTGACTTCGCCATTAAAGGCCAACTCCGGCGATATTTCGAGGTCGATAGATCTCAGTGAAATTCGCTGGGTACGTTCCTTTGCACGTTTCCGTCATTTATGCCAAATTACAGGCTTGAGACATGCGCAGATTGTTTGCAAATGAATTTTAAAGATTGTCTGCAAACGCCCTCCTGGCTTCCCACAATTATTGGCAACATTGCGTCTGTGACGTCAGTATTGGCAAAGCGGCGGAATTGTCGCAGCCGAGGGCACCGCTAACTTCGGCGCTTCGGCCGCTACAGCGAGCGTCTGCTGTGCACAAGGCGACAGACAGCGTTGGTTTGGCCGGCGCTTCGCTGGTCGTCCCGGCTGTCACAGTTTTCATACTCCGCGCCGGCGTGACCGGCATGCCTTGCACGACTTCCGGTTCGTTCGTAACAACGTCTGCGTCATACGTAGACAGTACACTCGGTTGGGTTTCGGTTTTGGTGTTGCGCTTTTTTGCTTATTTAAAATTATTCTCCAATTTGCCGAGTATTTCTGCTAACGGGCCCGTAACAGGAGCGTCTCAGGAACATAAAAGCACCATTACTTTGACATGGCCAAAAAATCGCCGGAGTTGGCCTTTAACGGTCAATAGAAAGGAGCCTTTTCTTTGGCGGGAGTATAAATTTTCTCTCTCGGATGACCATCCGGAGGGCTTTTGTAAAGCTCGTATAAATATGTATACAAAAATACAGAAACCGAAGATCGTGAATTCCAACGAGGGAAGAGCACGGGGTCGGAGGGATTGGAATGCAAAGGCAAATATCCACCGGCAATTCGGTGAAGCGCGTTCTCGTTGCCCACGAGAGAGGCGCGAGAATCTGCGGAACTTTCTCCAGAGCGGCAGTGTGATTAAACGAAGCACTTTAGCCTACGTTCATCTCTCTTTCCTTGTCCCAGTCTTTTCCGGGTTCCAGCTTATAAAATTCCTTTTCAACTTCTCCAGTTGGAGTCACCCTCTCTTCGCCATCTTAAAATTGCCTCTTCCTCACTCGCTGTCTTGACTTCGTGACTTTGTACTATACGATACGTGTGTGCTCTGGTTCCGCATCTTTTTTGCCTAACTGCCGCGTTGCACTATGGCTGCGTCGTTTCTAAATTGTGCTGATACAGTATTTGGGGGGCGAAGTGCTATTGCTATATAGTGTGACGGCAAATAGGGGAGCGGTGTAATAAGGGAGCGCTGTCATGAGCTAACAACCGGGGTTTTAATTAACGCCGTATTGCCGCTTCAGCCACGTGCCACGGGAGGCCGTTGTAGAATAAAAGAGAGTCGTTATATAGATAAACGATGAAGCGATTCGGCGATGACATCAAAGTGAGCTGACGCTCGCGAGAATTTCGGCGGTGAATAAATCGAGAGAGTAAAAGCAAAGAGGAAGGGGGAGGTTGAAAGCCGTAGGGATATCGTAAACGAGGCGCAGCGCTGCCACTTCATGCTGGGGTGCGTATAATGCTGCTATAGTTAGTAATGGAAAGGGCTGTGTAGTTCGTGAAAGCTCTAGTTTTTTATTGCTTCAGACGTGTCTAAATAACCGAAGGTTAGATTGGAGAAGACACCTAAGTACGCCATAACTTCGGAGTTATATAGATCGCTGCTCTTTTGTTATGAATGAAACCTGATTGATTGATTGATTGATTGATTGATTGATTGATTGATTGATTGATTGATTGATTGATTGATTGATTGATTTCAGTGGATATTACGACGTAACCAGTAGGGGAAACCCGAGTCATTTCGTTACCAAACAAAGAAAAGAATACGAAGACCATGGGTCATGATGGTTACTATAGAACAGATTTTGCGCTAATGCCTACATTATCTTTAATGTTAGCGCAAGGAAACACGAGGAAGCGACAGACGACACGAGGACACAGCGCTAGTTTTCTTTTGCGTCCTCGTGTTTCCTTGCGCTAAAACAAAAATGCAGCACTATGTAGCCCATCAGTCGGTTTTAATGCTTCTTTTATTCATTGTTTTAATATTGAGCTTCTTGACACATGAGCGCGTTCTCGGGGATATCAAAACTTTTAGTACTGTTTTGATAACGGGTACGCGTGCTACATTTCAGCGCGAAAGACGAAAATATCCCTAAACAGAGGCTGTCGCTGAAGCTACAAATTCTAGAGCTGGTGTATGTAAATTGCAATCTTCAGTATCCGTGTCTTTATAAACGCTATGCACTCTTCAGTTTCGTCTTCCAGAGCACTTTGAGGGGCCGAATTTACGAAGACTCGCGTTTCTAAGAACTTTCTTGTCATTAGACGGCCGCCTCAGCTAATAACATCGATTAGGTATTCTGCGTTGGGATGTTCACTGTTGTTCTTTCAAACAGGCTTTCAGCACTCTGCTTAAACTCTGTAAAAGCAGAGATCCTGGTTGTCAAGTCTGAATAAAATAACAAACAACATTTTTTTTTTATATTCTTCCCTACATAACGTCTGATAATGGAAAACGTGGGTTCAATTTTTACGGGTCATGTCATGCTTAAGGAGCTGCCGCGCGAATGCAGATGCATAGTAAGAAGGCAGATAGTACCTTGTCTTACTTTTGTGTGTCTTAAACGAAATACTTGAAGAAACTTCCTGTTAAAAAGCACGCGAACTTTGCTCAGCAGTTTGCGCAGCAGTTAGCAGAATGTATTTCTCAGAAAGTGAGGAAAGACAAGCAATAGTCGGAGTACTTCTAAGGCCCTACTTGAATATGCGCTGCGAAGTACAGATTAAGTTAGGCTAATGAGGAAGCTGAGCTTCCCACGCATCCACTAATTCGCTTTCGTGCCCTACACGAGCACTGTACACCAGAGCGCTTACGAATATTTAGCTCCTAAAGTGCAGTGCTGCCATTAAAATTACATTTGATTAGAGTATCAGCAAAAACTTGAAGGACGCTTAATGATGATGATTAGTGGGGTTTTGTGGCGCAAGGGCCATGGGTGGCCAAAGAGCGCCATGTCTTCTGTGTGGTGTTGGCGATGACCAATGATTTCGATGACAGGGTGTATTTTGGCTGTATAGAGGCCTAAAATCACGCGCTCTAAGGAAGCGTAAAAGGGGTGTATAAGGTATAAAATTATGGCAGTGACAAGTGATGTGATCTATGGGTGTGGGATGAATGACGAGTGAGTATGATATTTACAAGTGAGAGGCGGGAAAATAGCACGAATGCCTTCTCAAGGCCTTTGAGCCCAAAGGCCGGAAGGCAGGTGCTTGCTTTGAAAGAATTACCGCAGCAGCAGCCTCAATGATGAGACCGCGCTACGGAGCGCCTGGAAAAATAACATTGAAATTTACATCCTTGAGATATTCACAGAGGGACTGATACTTAAAGAGAGGTTCTTTGCCAACGAACATATCGGGATGGAGTGGGAACTGGAGGTATATTGATGAGAAATGCTTTTTCCTGAAAGCGTCTAGTTCCCTGCATTGCAGTAGGATGTGGAGTACAGTGAGGGGGTCGCCACAGTGGTCACACAACGGTTGGTCGCCTCCGGACAAAAGGTATGCATGTGTACTATGTGTGTGTCCTATTCGGAGTCTGCAGAGTGTTACTTGTGTACGACGTGCCTTGGATATCGGCGGCCAATTACCAAGGTGCGGTTTTATAAGATGTAATTTATTTTGCTTTTCCTTATTCCATAGGTGCTGCCAATGAGCCCTGAGCTTAAGTTTTAGGAAGGGCTTCAGGTCCAGTGCAGGGACAGTCATGGGTGTATCGGCAGCGTTTCCGTGAACGGATGCCGCCAGCCGGTCCGCCAACACGTTCCCTTCGATCTCGCGATGCCCTGGCACCCAGCATACAACAACATGCTGTCCGAACGTGTAGATAGTGCATATGAGTGAGTAAAGAGAAACAAGGACAGGGTTTCTATGTTTTTTCAAACTTTTTAAAGCTTTTACTACACTTAGGGAATCTGTATATATAACTGCATTGTCTATTTTTAATTGTTTAATGTGTTTAACGGCCACCAATATCGCATATGCCTCTGCTGTGAAAATGCTTGTGTTAGGATGCAGAACGCCGGCATCTGAAAAGGATGGACCGACCGCGGCGTAGGACACAGAAGTGTGAGACTTAGAGGCATCGGTAAAAAATTCTGGAAAAGTGTATTTGTGCTGGAGTTCGAGGAAGTGTGTACGGATGTGTGCAGCAGGCGCGTGCTTAGTAACTTCCACGAAGGATACATCGCAATCTATTAGTTTCCACTGCCACGGTGGAGGATATGCAGCAGGAGCCAGCAGACGGTGTTCAAGAAGTGGCACACCCATTTCTTCAGCTAGGCTCCTCACACGAAGCGCGTAAGGCTTTCTCATGGCAGGACGGTTTTCAAACAGGATTGAACTGGACAGATCATTGATAGCAGAGTGTAAGGGGTGTTCTCCATTCGCGTTCACCTTGAGGAAATATACAAAAGAGAGGTAGGATCTCTGGAGGTGTAACGACCACTCGTTCGATTCGACATAAAGGCTTTCCACGGGGCTAGTACGAAAAGCACCCGTAGAAAGTCGAATGCCTAGATGATGGACAGGGTCAAGCATCTTCAAGGCGCTTGGTGTCGCAGACTGATAGGTTATCGCCCCGTAATCTAGGCGCGTGCGTATGAGGCTTCTATATAAATTCATCAGGCACTTTGATGTCACTACCCCAAGTAGTGCGTGACAACACTTTCAGCACATTCATTGTTTTTATGCACTTGTTTTTTATATACTTTATGTGTGATATGAAGGTTAGTTTCGTGTCTAGAATTACACCTAGGAATTTCTGCTCCGTTTTCACCGGTATTCGCTGGCCGTGGAGGTGAATGTCCGGATCAGGGTGGATGCCTCTCTTTCTTGAGTATAATACGCAAGTGCTTTTTTGCGGGTTAAGGCTGAACCCGTTCTCGTCTGCCCATTTAGTTACCTTCTTCAAACCAAGTTGCACCTGCCGCTCGCACATTGCGAGATTGCAAGATGTAAAGCCGATTTGTACGTCATCAACATATGTGCAATAAAACATGTTACGTGGGATGGACAGCCGCAAGGAATTCATTTTGATAATAAAGAGTGTACAACTCAATACACCACCCTGCGGAACTCCTGTTTCTTGGACAAATATTCGAGACAAAACAGTGCCCACTCGAACACGGAATGTCCGATTGGACAAGTAACTATCGATTATGGTGAACATTCTACCCCGTACACCTAAATGTGAGATGTCTCGAAGTATACCAAAGCGCCATGTGGTATCATAGGCCTTCTCCATATCGAGGAACACAGACAGAAAGAATTGTTTATGGACGAAAGCGTCACGGATTTCTGCCTCGATACGTAACAGGTGGTCCGTTGTGGATCTACCTTCTCGAAACCCGCATTGGTATGGGTCAAGTAGACAGTTTATTTCAAGGAAGTGTAGGAGTCGTCTGTTTATCATCTTTTCGAAAACCTTGCATAGACAGCTTGTTAGGGCTATAGGCCTGTAATTGGAAACTGAGGACGGGTCCTTGCCCTGTTTTAAAATGGGAATAATAATGGCTTCTTTCCAGGCCGAGGGGATCTCGCCGGAAAACCAGACAGCATTATACAGCGAAAGGAGGGCTTTTCCGGTTACAGATGGCAGGTGTTTCAACATTTCGTATACAACACGGTCGGAGCCTGGGGCGGAATTATTGCAGCAATTAAGCGATGCTTGTAGCTCAGCTATACAGAAAGGTTCATTGTATGCTTCCTGTTTTGTGGATTTTCGCTCTAGTTTCTGTTTTTCGATTCGTGTTTTGTATCGTTGGAAAGCTTCGGTATAGTGCGACGAGCTCGACACCTGTTCGAAGTGTGCGCCGAGGGAGTTTGCCTGGTCCTCCAAGCTGTCGCATTGTGTGTTTACAAGAGGGAGTGAATATGCCTGCCGCCCTGCTACCCTACTAACCATGCTCCAGACTTTAGCTTCCTGCGTATATGAATTAATGCCCGATAAAAACTTCTGCCAACTTTCCCTTCTTGCCTGTCGGCGCGTTCTCCTACCTTCTGACTTTATGTTCTTAAAATTTGTAAGATTCTCAGCTGTCGGATAGTCGCGAAGCAACTTCCATGCTTTGTTTTGTTTCTTGCGCGCATTTCCGCACTCTTTGTTCCACCATGGAACTCGTCGTTTTCCAGAGTGACCACTTGTTTGTGGAATACATTTGGTTGCAGCATCAATCAGAAATGCTGTAAAGTATTCTACAGCTGCGTCTATGCTTAAGGCAGCCATGTCCGTCCAACTTAACTGTGTAACTTTCCGAAACTGTTCCCAATCTGCTTTCTCAGTCAGCCATTTTGGAACCTGAGGGGGACATTCATTTGTAATTGGTATGTTCAGAAGTATTGGAAAGTGGTCACTTCCGTAAGGATTATTGATAACTTTCCATTTGACTAGGGGCAGAAGTGATGGAGATGCTATGCTGAGATCTATGGACGAGAATGTTCTGTTTGCGAGGCTATAGTATGTTGGTTGTTTTTTATTTAAGAGACATGCGCCAGAAGAGAAAAGGAACTGTTCGATCAGACGACCTCGCGCATCGCAGCGAGAGTCTCCCCACAGACTGTTGTGTGCATTCAAGTCTCCAAGGACCAGATATGGTTCTGGAAGTTGATCTATTAAGGACTCAAATTCATGTTTCTGGAGCTGGTAGTGCGGGGGTACGTAAAGTGAGCAGATTGTGATCAGTTTGTTGAATAGGACGGCTCGAACAGCCACTGCCTCAAGGGATGTTTGGAGTGGTAAGTGGGTACATGCAATTCCTTGGTTAACTATAACGGCTACGCCACCAGATGACGCCACAGCATCATCCCGGTCCTTTCGGAATATGACATATTGGCGTAGAAAATTCGTGTTCTTGGATTTTAAATGTGTTTCTTGTACACACAGCACTTTTGGTGAGTGTTCATGTAGCAACTCTTGGATATCGTCGAGGTTTCTTAGAAGACCTCTCACGTTCCACTGTAAAATTTGTGTATCCATTTTGAGTGTAAATTAGTGCTGTGTGTACTGGAACAACTATTGCCTTATGTCACAGAGCCCTTTCCAGGCCCTGTGATGCGGGCTTTTTCTTTTTTGGCGCGCTCCAACGAGCTGCGCCGTTCCTTCGGCGCTTGAGACGCCGTTGGACTTGCCATTGTGTCCATCGCCTCGGCAGAGGCGCTGGATGCCCGCTCGCGGCTAACGCGCACGGGTGTCAGAGTTTTGGGGCTTTCTGGCTGAGCAGAAGGCCCTGGGCCTGCAGATCCAGAGGCCTGCATGCCCTTTGGTTGCGGAGCAGCAGAGGCTGCTTCCGCTGAGGGGGCGGATGGCGCTGCCGCCCGTCCACTTTGCGTGGTACGCGCGGCCGCCACGAACCTTTGTGGCACTGCCCCCTTGCGTGCCACGTCCGCGAATGAAGGTCCCTGCGCAAAAGAAAGGCGTTTTCGCGCCTCCCTAAAGGAGATGTTTTCTGTAACCTTGAGTGTGATTACTTCTTTTTCTTTTTTCCACGAAGGACATGCACGAGAGTAGGCGGGGTGCCCACCGTCGCAGTTTGCGCAGTGTGGAGATTCAACACAGTTGTCAGCAGGGTGTTCATGGGAACTGCACTTGGCGCAGGTTTGACGGCCACGGCAACTCTGAGAGCCGTGACCGAAACGCTGGCACTTGAAGCAGCGTCGCGGGTTGGGGATGTAGGGTCTGACCTTTAGTTTCAAGTATCCTGTTTCGACATGTTCTGGCAGTGTGCTTGTGGCAAATGTGAGAATGAGGTGTTTTGTCTGGATTTCTTTATCTTCACGCCTGATTTTAATTCTCTGCACATTGATCACATGCTGGTCGCTCCAGCCCTCGAGGAGTTCACTTTCTGTGAGGTCGATCAAGTCTTGGTCTGACACCACACCTCGCGAGCTGTTCAGAAAGCGATGCGGGGTGACTGAGACAGGTGTGGCTCCCAACGAAACAAGTTTGGACAGTTTTTCATATTGCATTTTACTTTGTACTTCAAGGAGAAGGTCTCCGCTAGCCATTCTAGTTGCCTGGTAACCGTGGCCGAGAGTTTCGGTGAGGCATTTGGACACAACAAAGGGAGAGATTGTTCTTGCATTCTTTTCGAGTGTTTGGCAGTGGATGACGTGGAAGCGTGGAAAAATTTCTTTTGGTTTAAGCAAGGCATTCAAGGTGTCTTCGGTGCGCCCTCTCTTTGTGACAGGGCGATCATTCAATCGTGGAAAGGAGAATGAGGCCATAGATTGTGTATAATTTCGGCAGCCATGTCAGCCGCCCACCATGGAGCCCAACATGGGGACGCAACAGCACTTATATTGAATAAGGCATGCCAACGCCAGCTGTACACAGCTACTATAACCAAATATAATGTGCCCAAGAGAGGGCACATACACAAGGTTAACCCTCGCCGCCAAGAAAAAACGGAGGTAAATGGAAGAGAGGAGAGGACAGAAAAGATGCAAAGTGAGAGAGAAAGACGAAGATGTGAGGGGAGAGAGAGACAGGAAAAGGCGACTGCCGATTTCCCCTGGGTGGGTCAGCCCAGGGGTGCCGTCTACGTGAAGCCGGGGCCAAAGAAGTGTGTTGCCTCTGCCGGGGGGCCTTAAAGGTCCAATCACCCAGCGTCGGCTCAACCCCCAGGATCCCCTTTTCCCCGGACACGGCAAAGCCACGCACGGCTAGGCGTGGGAGGGGTCGAAACCCCCCGTTAGCTCGGGTCCGTGGTGTCGCTACACACCAAACGCCTACTTGCGCAGACGCCCCTGCGGGGGAAGGACGCTTAAGCTTCGCCTTCAAGAGTAGAACGCGATAGCGTAATCGGGCCCCGTGCGCATCGCTTTCTCAATTGCTAGCCTCGCTTCGGTTCTCGGTGCATTCCTCGACCGTTCCGCAAAGAAACTAACGTCTCTGCGCGTAACATTGGCTGCTTCAAACTACCCTAGAATGCTGACTGCAAGTACAGTCCACTACGTCCTCCTACGCCATAATTCTTCCTTTTGCGAATCAGCGAAGGGCCCACTAGGCGTGCGTAAGGCAACACGCGAACCTACGCAGCTGCTCACTTTGTTGATGCTTTTGCAGCTCATCGTGATTAAATATGTCTGATCGCTTTGTAATGGGTAGGTCTTTGAAACATCCACTCGTTGCACAAGTCACACGTTTTGACGCGTGGCGCTATTCTACGCTGAGGACACTCCTTCCACTACATGAAATTCAAATATCGTTTTTTTTTTCAAAGAAGTTTCAAGCAAATGCGTGGCTCTGTGTTTGTTTGCTTGCTTGCCAAGCAGAAGGCCTCGGTTGAATACTCACTCCATTCCTAAGATTCCTAAGATTTTATTATTTATTTTATTCGCATCTATCTCGATTTTTCAGTCACCGACGAGATGATGATTTTTCGCTCACACTTAACGACGCCGACGCCAACACCGGAATTTCTGCGAAACGATCTCTTTAACGCTTTCGCGTTAATATCAGGGGAAAATGTTGCACGTCTGTGCATGCGCATTTGATTTCTATATTCATTAAAGGGGGGCATAGCAGGGTAAAAAAACAAGGGTAAGGGTGAGGGGCGGTTGCTTCATTTTAAGTACACGGGAATGTAAATATCATTCAATTCTTTGTATCAACGATCCCGGTAATAAGTTTGGGGAAATTCTTCTGCGTTTTCAAAGAACGAGTTAATATCTAATGTGACTGTTAGACGTAGATTTTGAAAAAGGCCGTCTGCATTTATAAAAAAAAATGATACTCCCAAATTTTAAATAACACGAATAATGAAGTTTAAAACTCTGACTGAGGAATAAAAAAGTCACAATTCTGTCTTCGGCTGGTAATACACCTGAAGCGCGAAAAAAAATTCATGAATTAAATGCTGCGCCTTCTCCCTCTCATATATTAAGTTTTGAGCACTTAACTCTTGCTAAAAACACTTGTACAATGGTTTTCCTCGACCTTAATGTCAAGACTTTCTATCCACTCTATAATACTCCAGATAACAGCTTTCACTCAAACACAATTCGCCATGCAATTTTCTCACTTGATACTGTGCGTTGTTGTCTCTTTAGGCGTTCTAATTCGTCTCTTGTTTCTACGTACATGTCATGCTGCCTTTCAACGTTTATCGCTTTTTAAGCATTCTCGTGACATCATTGTTTTTTTTTTTTTTTTGCGAAATGTAATAAATAGCAGCAGGGCCCCCGCCACGGTGGTCTAGTGGTTATGCGGCCGCGGCTGCTGCATTTTCGATGGAGGCGAAAAAGTTTGAGGCCCGTGTTGCCGCTGGGCACAATAGTTAAAGATGTGGCCAGCTCTACACCTGTCTAAGTTACACCTGTACACCTGTCTAAGTACACCTGTCTAGGTTACGGTCTTGAAGAATGTTTTAGCTTTCAAACAATACTTCTGCAGATATTTTATAATCAAAACAGCTGTATTAAAGACATATATATACATAGGCACCGAACTAGGATATGCTAGTCAATACTATAAGGATCTGATGTCGACAAAAATTTGTAATGGAATTGAAGTATGCCTGCAATCCTTTACCTAAGAAAGGCGCCTTATTTCTCCTACGTGCTTTTTGCAATCGATGTTCTTCTTTTGTGAAAAAAAAAAGCTGTGACTTTGTTTCCTCTCCACCTTACGTATCTTTAAACTTTCACAAACGGACCCCTCTAATTCGCATTTCCGACATTCATGTAACGCGGCGTTCCATACGAATGAAAAAAATTGGACCATCTCCCCGAAGGGAACCCTGATGGGATGCACTGCAAACGCAAACTAGCCGAATTGGGCGTTTTAAGGGCTACAATCCTCCTTAATACTACCTTCATCTGGACAGTACTACCTTAGGGTGTAATGAGGTGGGTGTAATAAAGTTCTGCGTCCTCAATTTTACTTCGTTAAGAAATTATGTGGAAGAAAGGAGGTAAATTCACTATCTGACGCCATTCGTCGAATGGAGTTAGAGGAACGAAAAACACCCATCTCATTTCCTCTGGCATGTTTTCTCTATTTTTTCCGAAGCTTTCCATAATGCCTTCACTGCTGGCGGGCATGTATGCAGCTGTGCGGGGGAAAGAAAAGAAAGAGGCGGCATGCTTCAGCGCACTCAAAATCCCTTGCACAGATAGCCCAGAGAAAGAGATATACGAGACCCTCCGAACGGCTGGAGAGGAAGCGAGCAAGCCCTTTGGCCTTGGCGGCTGCAGCCTACTGCGGCCCGCCCCCGCCAGGTCAAAAGCAAGCTAGACGAGGCGCTGCCGAAGTGAAATGGGACAAAGCTTCGCGCCGCATGCGCGCGCGAAGAAAAAAAAAGCCGGCAGATCCCACGCGTTGTGGGAATCGATGTAATTCGAAGCAGCCAACAAATAGCTGCATACATCGTCTTGTATGTCACTAAGGAAAATGCGTGTCATGGTTTTCATGTTAACTCCTATTATTTATGTTCGTCACACAGTAACGTCGCGCAATACCAACTTCGGGGTAGATCAAGCGAGCGAAACGGCCGCCAGCGCATCATGAGCGTGTCACGTAAGTCATGCTGTACATGACATGTGTGTCATGACTTTCATGTTAACTCGTGTTATTTATGTTTGTCACACAGTCACGTCACACAATACCAATTTCGGGATAGATCAAGCTAGCGAAACGGCCGCCAGCGCCCCATGAGCGTGGCGCGTAAGTCATGCTGTACATGACATGCGTGTCATGATTTTCATGGTAACTAATGTTTTTATGTTCGTCACACAGTCACGTCGCGTAATACCAATTCCGGTGTAGATCAAGCTAGCGAAACGGAGGCCAGCGCCTCATGAGCGTGGCACGTAAGTCATGCTGTACATGACATGCGTGTCATGATTTTCATGTTAACTCGTGTTATTTACGTTCGTTACACAGTCGCGTCGCAAGATACCAATTTTGGTGTACATAAAGCTAGCGAAACGGCCACCAGCGCACCGTGAGCGTGGCACGTAAGTCATGCTGTACATGACATGCGTGTCATGATTTTCATTTTAACTCGTGTTATTTATGTTCGTCACACAGTCACATCGCACAATACCAGTTTCGGGATAGATCAAGCTAGCGAAACAGCCGCCAGCACCCCATGAGCGTGGCACGTAAGTCATGCTGTACATGACATGCGTGTCATGATTTTCCATGTTACCTCGTGGTTTTATGTTCGTCACACTGGCACGAGTCGCGAAAGTACCAAATTTTGGGGTAGATCAAGCTAGCGAAACGGCCGCCGCGCCCCATGATCGTGGCACGTAAGTCATGCTGTACCATGACATGCGTTGTCCATGATTTTCATGTTAACCTCGTGTTATTTATGTTCGTCACACAGTCCGTGAACGTCGCAAGATACCAATTTTGGTGTATATCAATCTAGCGAAACGGCCGCCAGCGCACCATGAGCGTGGCATGTAATCATGCTGTACATGACATGCGTGTCCTGATTTTCATGTTATGACTCGTCATTTATGTTCGTCATACAGTCATGTTACGCCATACCAAGTTTGGTGTAGGCATTCCGATTATACAAGCGAACCAGGAGAGCACAAAGGTCGTGGCGGGCTAGATAGATAGATAGATAGATAGATAGATCAGATAGATAGATAGATAGATAGATAGATAGATAGATAGATAGATAGATAGATAGATAGATAGATAGATAGATAGATATATAGATAGATAGATAGATAGATAGATAGATAGATAGATAGATAGATAGATAGATAGATAGATACGCTCAAAGTCGCAGAAGTTCGCTAAGAAATGCTTCGCATTTAAAAAACAGAAAAGAGAAAGAAACGTGAGGAGGGAGTCGTTCCCGCGGCGGCGCGATCGTCGTAGCTAGGCCGGCCACTTCTCAAGTGAACAGCTGTGTCGGTCGTGTGTACGCGTTTTGTGCCCGCAGCCTCACTGTGTTCTCGCCGCTGGATGTGATATGCGTGGTTTGACGACAGTGCGACATGCTGCGCTGCGAGTGCGACAATCGCGACCGCCTGTCGACTCAAGCGAGCGTGCCGCTGTGCATTACCAAGCAGATGATGGGCACCCTGCGTGCTCGGCACAGTCAGGAACAAAAATGGTAAGTACTACTGATGTTCTCTCTCTTTGCGAGCCCTTATCGTCGATTATGCACCTGTAGATGACCTTCTGCACATTGCGTCGCTTGAAAAGTGTAATCAAAAGCAAAAAAAAAAAGAAAGAAAAGAAAATCGGCATGTCAAGCTTGCGAAATGCCCGCCAGCGCACCATCAGCGTGGCATGTAACCCATGCCGTACATAATACGCATGTCATTCATTGTTTCCATGTTGCCAGCTGTCATTTATGTACGTCATACAGTCACGTCACGCTATACCAATCTTGGTATGATATCAAGTTAGAGAACCGGACGCGAGTGCACCAGGCTTCATGCCGTAAATGACATACATGTCGTTATTTTCATGTTACTATATGTCATTTATGTTCGTCGCACAATCGCGTCACGCTATATCAATTTAGGTGTATGTCAAGCTAGCGAACCGGCCGCGAGCGCACCATGAGCGTGGCGTATGTACATGACATGCATGTCATTATTTTCATGTTGCCAGCTGTCATTTATGTTGGACGTACAGTCACACTGCACAATGCCAATTTTGGTGTATATGAAGCAGGCGAAACGGCCACTAGCGCCCCCGAGACCATGTTGTCAAAATAACGCCATACATGACCAGCGTGTCATGATTTGCACGTTAGAAACTGTCGTTTATGTGCGTCATACACTCTTGTGACGCCATACGTATTTTGTTAAATATCAAGTTAACGAAACAGTCGCAAGAGAACCAAGAGAGTGACGTGTAAATCATGTTATGAAATGCATATCGTGATTTTCAAGTTAAGACCCATCATTCATGTTCTTCATGCAGTCGTGTCATGCCACACGAATTTTGGCATACATCCCATTAACGAAACACCCACACGAGCTATGAGTCGTAGCCGGCTAGATAGGTAGATAGATCCATTCAAAGTCGTAGAAGTGTTTAACAAATGCTTGGCATTTAAGTCGTTAAACTCAGATAGCAATGATGTGTGATGCATGTTTTGGAACTTCTGTGAATATCACTCATGCCTCATACGACCAGTCAATCGACCCAGGAGTGCGCCCTGATAAAGTTATTTGCACGATATATTTTCTTGCCTGCGATAAAGCATGAATGAGGCATGATGCTTTCAGGGAATATACGTTAGAGCAAAAAGCCACGGTTATCACATTGTCACATGATGGAATGTGCATAAAGGACAACTTTGTTTTCGATTTATTCTTTTCTCCAACTTCATTTGTTTGTTTTAATCCTTCGTCATCGTGTCAATTTGCGCACATTGACATGTGACAAGACCGTGCGCTCTCATTTTGCAGCATCTACCTTGGATGCAGTCAACTACCCTGGACATCTTTCTCCCGCCATGCAACTGTGAGAACCCACCGAAGCACAGATTGTCAGGAAGTGAAAAGACTTTTCGGCAACAATTTTGCACTGCGCACTCTGCCCATCTCCCGAAATAGCATATTATGTTACATAAGCACTGTACCTTCATACATATGCATCAAGGAACAGTGAAATAGCCTATCAAGGTACATTGAATGATTAGCTTGGATTCATTTAGCTAGAATGAATAAATCATGTTAAAGCTATACAATGACGGCCATATCATGTGACAGACATCTGCTAAGTGCAGTGTGTATTGTGAAGCACATGCGTTTTATGGTATTGAATGAATGGATAAATGTTTATTCCAGCAAAATACAGGAAATGGGTCTCAAGTGAAAAGCGGCAATGGTAGCTTGAGAAGTGCACAAGGCCCAGTAGAGCAAAAAGAGAGACAGAGCAGCAGAAACGTGTGCACGTTCAAAGGCAAAACATACATGCATACAAAAAGAAACATGAAAGACAAAGCAGAAGAAACGTGCACATTCAAAGGCAAAACACCTACGCCATCTGCAAAGTGACAAAATCAAAGAGGGTGAACATTTACGCTAGTGAAAACGATGAAAATCAGAAAACAGTGAAAACAGAAAAAAAGGAACGGCCATTCAACGGCATGGAAGGAATGTAACTTCATTGGTCACGTATCAACAGTGGAATTTGCGAAGGTTACATGTGCATATTCTTAGCCATTAGGAGATGTGCAAGGCTAATTTAATCGCATTGATATAAGTCAGCTGTTGAGTCCATTGAACCAGATTGTTGAATCATCTTGTTTATTCCCTCTCGTTAATTTGCTGTTTTGCATTATGTTGCCATAGTTTTCAAGGTCAATACATAGTATCATGACTGTTGACACAATTTGACAAGGTGAAAGCGCTGTTATTGTGCCCAGGCCTTAGTTTATTCTCACTAGAAGTGCGCTGTTTATTTTTGCCATGGTTCAGTGCCAAGTTGCCCAATCTTCACTCCTAAACAGAGTAGGTGCGATTAATCAAGACCTTGCTAACATTCACAACCCTTTTAAAGTGCACTTATAATGATAACTTTACTGACATTAAAAACTACCCACATAATGGTAAACATGGCAAGAGTACACTTCTGGTGGTGTTTCGCATTTTTTTTACATCCGTTTGTTTTTCGCCCTGTGCACACGAAGTGAAACGCTCACAAGCAAATACTTAGCAGCATCTCAATTTTGTATTTATTTCGTGGTTTGACAAAATATCTGCAATAAGGATAGTCAAGTGCGAATCTTCGGTAAGACATTCATTTTTATGTATACAGAAATCTTAGTGGATTTCTTTTTTGTGTAATTTTCAGGAATACACTTCTTGCAAAGCAGCAAGTGTTGCTTGCCCACCAGTCTGTGTTCAAGTCAAGTGTATTGTGGGCATGAGTGTCGGCAGGATTTTGTCTTGGGGGTGCAAGGTGGCGTAACGTGTCGGCCTGGTGAGCAGGAGGGCATTGGTGTAGCTTGGGTGGGGTCAAGTGCTGGTGTGTCTTGATGGCGGCAGGTGCCCTTTGTGCAAACCCCTGCCGACACCCATGATTGTGGGAACACCCTGATGTGCCTCACTTTACCCTATGTCGAACAGCTCGTACATCTTACCACATTTAGGCCAACACTGGTATTGATGCAGAGTGTTATGCGCAATACTGCGTGCAACCTTTCTGATATCGTGTGCATTTGAAAATTTCGCATTGTTTAAAAAGACGCTGAGTGGACCCAGTGTTATTCAGCAAACAAAAGTCTTAACAGGGGCAGTTGGGCGAGTTGGTGTATATTCATAGTTAAAGAGGGTGCAAAAAAATCACAGCACAGAGAAATGAAGGGGACAGGATGTCGTGCTACTAGCAACTGAAGTTTAATCGAAACCACAGAAAGATGTAAACACACAGTCCGAAAAAATTACAAGACTAAACAATCACACATCCACAGAGGAATGAAGGGGGCAGACAGGACAATGCGCTACTAGTAACTGAAGTGTAATCAAAACCACAGAAAGATATAAACACACATGACTAAAAAAGCCGCACATGTTCAACTTCAGCTGTTAGTAGTGTGTCGTTCCATCCCCTTTGTTGCTATGTGTTCTGATTTCGTTTTCACGTTTTCCTTGCCTATGAACTGAACTTCTGACTGTTTCACAGTCTCTATATATGTGTGGTCAATTCTTATTCATCCTCATAGCATATCAAGTCCTAGGATCCAATGTGCAAAGCGACCAGTCACTATTTACAGGAATTTTTTTGTTTAGTGCCTGTGATTGCCTAATTGTAAGTTGACGATGCAGCCATGGTGCTTGGATTATTTTCAATGTGGTAATTATGCGTAAGCCATCAAGTGAGGTATTAAGGATGAACTTTTGAGTTACAGATGGCACTAGCTGGAAAAAACATTGAAGCATGGCTGTACTTGTTATGCATATTAGAAGTATTGGTACATTGCAGTCATGTGATTATGCCGACAAGTTCCCAAGCACACTTCCAGAAATTTACGATGGCTTCTAGGTATCTGTGAGTAAATATGTACAGCAACATATGAAGGCAACCTTGTAATTTTGTGGGCATTGCTGAATGCTTTTATGCACCTTGGTAAGTGGACCTACAGTCACCACCACAGGTCTATTTTGGACTTTTTTTGTAGGAAACTCAACTCCAAAATCATGTGCGACATGTTTTGATGCCATAGGGAAAACTAATGCAATAAAAAACTGTACAACTGCCTGTCTACACAGTTTAATATTTCCCAAAAGTGATGCTAGCCTTATTGTACTAATTAGTTGCCTTCGTGTGTAGGCTGACACCAAGTTCCTTGGGTAGCTTATTTTTTGGATTATTCTTACATAGTTGCACGGTGAAGTGCACACGTTAGTGCGCATCATGATGAGATTTTACACCCTACTTTTGTATTGGTTTACTGCTGTGAATTATGTATAGTGCTTAGGCTGTACTGTATATGTTGTTCCACGTGTTCAGTTTTGGGAGTAGGTTCTGTGCACGACGATGGCAATATATACCTATATCCTTACATTGACACGAGAACTGCTGCTGTTTTGATTCCAATAAAATGTTACAACCACTGGTTCTTGTATCAATTGAAGTATGACTACTTGTCGTGCATGCAAATTGAAGAAATGAATTTGTGCTTGCAAAACAAATTGCTGAAACACTGCCTGCTCAATGTAACTGCTTGTGTTTTATTACCAAACACATTGAACAGATGATTCACAGATTATGACACATTGTAGAAGATAGGCAACAGAAAGACAGAAAGTCATCACTGTGTTCTAAGGTAGATTGGGTGATCTTTTATCAATAGTAGCGTAATTGAAGGTTGCTGTTGTATAAATAAAGTTTAACGTAGTGTGCAGGTGGACGAGGGAGTACACATATGATAGTTTTTCCAGTTTTCTGCATATTTACTACACTTCTCGTGTTTCTGTGTTACGCTTGTGAAATAAGCCAACCTCTCTGCTGCTGTGGTGAAGTAATTCAACAGAACCATATTTTCTCAAGAACAGCTGTTGCATTGAGGAAGAGTGTAATGCTTTTTTTAATGGGTACTGCATCATCTGTCTGAGTGGAGGGCCAAGTACACATGGACGTTCACAAGAGAGAAGTGCAAGTACATTAACTTTTTTGTTTTGTGGGAGACCTGTCACTGGTAAACTGGGGAGGTTGTCCTTGACCTTGGGGCACGCGTTAGGCATTCGCTTTAACGCGGTGGCGTGATGCTTACCAATAAAAGCTAATTAGTAAGAAATGTAGGTAGTATCCGAGTATGAAAGCAAATAAATACTGAATATGCGTTATAGAGAATCACTGAATGCTGTGCTAAAGCGTGCATTGCGAATAAGCGTTAATTGCGGAAATAGATAAGCGTTCAGCTGCTCAGAAGGCGCTGCTGCCCCTAGCTGCGTGCAGCTCGCGGCTGTACGCGCGCATTCAACGCACTTTATGTAGGCGCGTTACAATGTCCTTGTAACTCTGGAATTTTCTGCGTGTGTAATTTTCATATGCGAACGCAGGCGGTCCGCGCTAAAGAGTGCATTGCGAATAAGCGCTAATTGCGGAAACAGATTTTTGTTCAGCTGCTCAGAGCGCGCTGCTGCCCCTGCGTGCAGCTCGCGGCAGTACGCGCGCATTAAATGCACTTAATGTAGGCGCGTTACAATGTTCTTCTAAGTCGGGCATCTGCGTGTGTAACATTCATATGAGAACGCAGGCGGTCTTCGAACCGCTCATAACACGCTGCCGCATCTGGACGCGCGCAGTTCGCGGCTGCAGAAATAACGAAAATTGCTCCACAGCATACGCTCATGGAATGCACATACGTTCGCTCATCTGAAGATACCTTTGTCACGCTGGTATTCACGAATTTAGCGCGAGCGAAGAGGGCACACGTTTATAATTTTTCTAGCGGCACGACACGGTGAACCGGAGAATTCGCAGCCGAGGATGTTTACGTTGATCGGCTCGGCCTGCATGACGCCCCACAAATTATGTATTGACCTTCCGCAAGAGCAAACACACGCCGATGGTACAAGAACAGAAGTTCGAAGTTGTGCCGACGGGTTACCGGCCGCTTTGTACATACATTGGTACATATATAAGCCCACGAAAAAAAGCAAGCTTGCAAGTGGTGGCGCTGTGGTGTAATGGTTATAGTGCTTGCTTTAAGTGCGTGTGGTCGCGAGTTCGATTCCTGTGTCGTGCTTACTTGTATGCAAATGTCATGTTTGTGCATAAATACTTTGATGTCCATTTTCTACTATGTCCTAGTGATGAATAGTAGCGGAAATTGGCCGGTAAACGTAATATACTGCCTAAATATACTTTTTTCTTTTTTCATTTCGCGACCGCTCTAGGGCCTCGTATAAAAGGAGGCTTTAACAGCTCTCAAAAGAAGCAGAAAAACTCTCAATGCGCTCTGTTCAAGCCCCCAAAATGGCTTACATAAAAACACCAAACCAACATTACCTCCAAAAGGAGGCGTTAAAAGCTCTAAAAAGAACCAGAAAAACATCCAATGCGCTCCGTTCAAGACCTCAAAATGAGTTCAATAAAAACACAAATTTACCTCCTTAGTTCCGTCCAATCACCCCCTTAAAGGATGTACATAAAACCTCCTTTTGAACCTCTTCTTGAAGGGTGTTTTGCGTAGTACCTTTTGGATGCACGTTATGCGTCGAGCCCGAAACTCCCTAAAAGGCTCAAACCCGTTTGCAGTGTGCGAAGCAGCAGCGTTGCGCACGGGTGGCGTCACGGGTTGAACGGCGCTAACGCGGGTGCTGCGGTGAGCGCTGGAAGATTCGTTTGAAGCGAAACTCGGTGTAACGTTTAGGGGGGTAAACGTTAGTTTGAAACGCAGACATGGGAGGCGAGCGGGCGTTGGAGCCGGCAGCTGCGGGCGCTCCGGCGGGTGAGGGAGAAAGTGCGTACGTACGCGCGCACCTGCGAGGGAAGCGTGCGAAGGAAGCGTAACGTTAACACCCAGCTGCGGCGTGACCTACTTGGCACCGCTCCAACCCCTGCGCCGAGGGAAGCGCGTCGCCTCGCGTTTGTGCGGACGGAGGGACAGCGTTACACAGGCTAGTCAAAGAGCTGCTTCGCATCTAAAAAAATTAAGGTCCTCCGATAGAGCTCGAGAGCAAAAGTGCGTTCTATATCCGAGCTATGCGTCTGGAAGAAAATATTTGTTGCATGCGTTTTGCCCATGTGGGTTCGCCTGTTCCTTTGTTGGCGCTGCTCCCCTCAAGAATAGTGCGTTAGCGTCAATTGGTAAACGCGCCACTTTGATTGACTCTAGCTTTCCCTTTTTTCCAAAAGCGTGGACTATCATTTAAAAAAAGGAAAAAATGAAAAAGCGAAAGCTTCGTTCTCATCGACACGAACAACTATCCTGAGATGTTTTTAACAAGTGGCCTTCGCTCGAATCCAAGAGATTGTTAATGTACTAAACGTTAATGCCAGCGTTGTTTTAGATTCACTTCCTTACCGCTTTCGCTTTCGGACAACCAACGCTGACATTTCGTCTCGTATATATTTTTTTATTTACTCCGATAGCTCGTTTCGCGTTGAAAGCAACATACGGATTCTGTAGCATGGTTGATTGAAATCCTCCGAATAAAACGTCTACCCGTGTGCTCGGCTTAAAAGAACGGTATAAAACTGCCACGGATCGAACACAGTGCACGAGGGTACAGTTGAAGTTTACAGTCGTTAAGATCCAAATACGGCTAAAAGGAAGTGTCTAAAGGTATAAGCAGTAAAGAAAAGACTAAGAATGCGGGACGGCCGCACTGAGTCCACGCCTTTAGTTGTCTCAACTCACGCGACGTGGCGATGGTCTCTGGGCAGCGTCGATCGACCGCGCCCGTCTTTCATCTTCCATGCTGTCGATGCTTGTTCCTTGCTTGTTCTTTGAGCGGAACACACGCGTGCTTGCACGAGTCAACATGCTGCCTTGATTCGGATTGCGTGATAAGGCGTGCCATGTTTCTGCCTTATTTTCTTTCCCTTAAAACGTCTTAATTTCCTCCATACTGTGATCGCTTGTGCGGCTGTGTCTAGAAATGCACAAAGGGAAACGGCATTTGTTTACTCATCAACTTAGGCAGCCGCTTCACTGAAAGCTCGTTCTTTTTATTGCCCTGAAGGGGAATCGATTTTACGGCTTCGCTATTTCGATTCTTTTTGTTCCTTTTCTTACGTTTTTCGCTCAATGAAGTTAATTTTTTATGCTCGTGATGCATGACCTCCGCAGCCAGGAATCATCCAGAGAGCTTGGCTCGTCGATTTGCTGTATTTTTTTTTCGGAAAGCTTGTCAGTTACCGAAGTGGCTTATGCTAGTTACGACGACGTTAACAAAGAGTTCACGCTTCATTTTTTTAACTTAATATGAGAGTTAGGTGTCGGTTGCTTTTTTTATACAACTGCGTCGATAGCTTATTTTGGCAGGAAAGAGTGTAACTTCTTCGGCGGTACACTAAGGAAAAAGTTTTTTTAGTTATTCACGCACTTAAATAATATTGATTTTTTTTACATGTTCACATTGAACGTTCAATGCATATAAAAAGTGTTTTATAGAAAACTGCAGATGAATTTATTAACGCGGCACAAATCTAATCGACGTGTCTATACGTGTTATGAAATATTTGAGAAATAATTTAATTTAACTATCTTTTTTACAAAAGAACAAAAACAAAACATTATTCAAGCAACTTAAGTCTGCTGCCTAAAGTTGATATGGCAGTGGCAGTGCCATATCTTACAAACAATATGCGAAAGTTGTTGGTTCAGTCTCTTCTGGTCAACCTTAACTTAAATTTTCTCGACGTGCCAGACACACTGGCCCACTTAATACTTGTGTGCCCGTGGCGCCACGAAGATGGAAATAGCAAGCCCGCAAAGACCGCACACGTCGACCTCCTCGCCGAGACGTGAGAGGCTAAGATCTCCACACGAAAACTAGACGACCAACGAGAACTCGTCGCCAGGGCCCGGAAAGCGATCGCGGCCAGAGGATTCCTGGAATTAGCGACCCTCCCACCTAGGGTGGCCCGAACTTACGAACTCGGGAGCACTGTTTTGGAAAATTAAATGTTTATATCATTCATTTCATTCTTCACATAATCACTAAACTCCAAGAAAAATAAACGCAGAAAACATTCCCTATGCCTCCCCTTCCCCCCACGTGTCCCTGGAATAAATATCTGGCTTCGCACCCCTGCTGCTTTCTAACCTAACCTAACCTCACCTACATCCCAACTTAACCTTCATATTACAAGGAGACTTCGCATACAAAGGAAACAGCTGTAATACCGTATTTGGCTAAAGAGTTATTTCATGTAACAACTGGAACCATTGTGTCTCGGCCCCCTCGGTAATCGTATCTCTTTTTCAATTGACCGGTATTACTTTTTGGTAGTTGTCATGGCCTTCGAGAGCATTTCGTGTACTAATGGTTTGTTCTAATCGAAGCAAATGTAATATCCCGTACCAACCTTTGATAAGTAAAGAGGGGAGGGAGACAGAGCAAGTCGCAGTTTTACTATCCAAATCTCCAAAAACAAAAGCGATTTATTTAGTAAGACTTAATGATATGTTTGCTGTTGCGTATATTGCATTGTTTTGCATTTTGCAACAATGTAAGAGTTTAAGTAGATATATCTGATTTCAATGTGGCGGATTGTTTCACATTGTTATGCAAGGAGGCGTAATCTGATAATAGTACAGTAGCAGAGCTCAATCAGTTTTTTTTTTCTTGTTTTTTTTTTTTTAGAGCAAGCTGCGCACACAATTTAGGGTGAATAGAAACAGGTAGCACAGCTGCCTTCGTGGCGGCGTCACATTGTCACTTTTTTTATATATTTTTCTAGAATGGAAGAAAAGGCGAGAACCGCAGATCGAAACAAATGTCGATTCCGCACAGCCGACTGCACGGAAATTAAACGAAATTTCAAAGAGCACACCCCGCCGCTATAGTTGAGTATTCGCACATAAGGAGAGGATATACGTGGAAGAATCGGAGGTCGGAGGGCGTTTAAATGGGCCAATGCCAATTGTACATTTTCTCTTTCTCTCTTTGAACCATACCTTCACCCTTTTATTATCACTTTTAAAACAACCCTCTTTTCTTCGTTCTGGCTCCCCGCCAGGTTTTTGCTTTCTTTTACGGTGCTCTCGTCGACTATAAAATCTGTTCGACTGCGCCTTATTGCACTGGGGCATTCCACAAACGCGGTTCGTGATTGGTGCCGTCGCAGTCCATCGGTTTCGAGGATTGAAATTGGGTCGTGAGAATAGAAGAAAGATCTGGGAACAAGTTGGGTGCACCGATGAGTAATTCTGGCCACCATTAAATTTGACGCTACCCATGCATGTACACATTATGCACGCACTAGCATTTGACACAGAGTGAGCACCGCGATCATTAAGCAGATTGCCCGTTTGGCTCAGTGGCAGTTGTGTTTTATTGCCGAGTTATAACGGCTGAAGGTTCGATTTTCGTTCATGGTAGCCGCATTCCGTTTTGGCCACAATGTAAAAACGTTCGTACCGTGAACTGGGAACCGAATATAGTCTCTACATAGTTACTACTATACCGGAGACTTACAGTACGGCGTGCCCGTTAATGCATTGTACATTTTCAGGATCCTTGACCCGACAGTTTATTTTAAGAGCGGAGCTCATTAACCTATTCGTTGCGCCGTGCAGTGCGAACAGAAACTAACATAATCATGAATCGGCACGCCCTCTATTCGTTCTCTTCTTTCTCTCAGTCCTCTTCTTCATCTTCTGCTTCGCTCCCAAGACACGTGCCAGATTTCTCCGGCGCGGGATGGAATAACTGTGAAGCGTGAGAGGACTAGTACAGAGAGAGAGAGTAAAAAAGAAACAGAGAGAGAGAGAGAAAGAAAGAGAAAGAGAGAAATTCTAGACGAAAAAATTTCTTAACGAGGCGGATTTCGAACGCGCGTAACCACGATCCAAAGGAGAGCGTCCTAACCACTCGGCTATCCAGGCACGCTAGCAGAGCATAGCATAGCCTTGTGTAGTATAGCATAGGAAGGTGGTGGAAAAGGAGAGTGAGCATGAGGGGGAGAGATGTGAGGATGAGGAGCAGGGAAAGCAGGAAGGAAGCGAGTAAAGCATAGAGATAAAATAAAGAGAAAGAAAGGGAACGTAAGAGAGAGAAAGAAATAAAGACAGAGGAAAAGAGATGGAAACAAAAAGGAATCGAGAAATAGAGAGAGAGAGGGAGAAGAAGGGCAGAAAGAGAAAGATGGAAAGAGCGAGAAAAACAAGGAAATACATAGACAGAGAAAGAAAGACGCGGAAATAAAGAGAGACAAAAAAGACATAGAAGAAACAGCCAGATAAGAGAAACAGAAAGAAACGGAGGAAGAAAGAAAGAGAGACAATAGAGTGAAAGGAAGAAGGGCGCCCAGCTCCGCACTTCATTCAGGCTGGGCACAACAAGGGCGAACCTGCCTTAAAGGGACACTAAAAAGCAAAAAGATTTTTTTTTGTATTTGTAAACTAGTCTTTCACGCTACGAAAAACACCACGCTTGTTGCGAAAAGATGCTTGGTAAGCGAGAAAACGAGCAAAAAAAATGTGGGCGGCGACGCCATCTTGAAGTGTCCGCACCATCCGCCATGACCTCACATATTTTGACGGTGCTTACGAGGGCCTACGTAGTTCCTCATCGGTAAAACTAAAGTACGTTGTCCTCTGAGAGGGTTATAGACTTAACATACCAAGTTTCAGGAAATTTTGTTGAGGCAATGGCGCCAAACGACGACAAGTACACTTCGAAATCCGTTACGTTTTTTTTTTTTACTTTCTAGACCTAAGACAGCTGCAATGGCTTTCGCGTCTCCTAAAGATCAAGCAAAACATATTTCTGCAGGACAATGTCATTGGGTCATTGGTTTTGGAAAAAAAAAGATAACAACCAGCTCGGATTAAGACAGACGTAAAAATAGGCGAAGAATTTACAACGGGACATTTGATTCTCGTGGTTCAAGTATGAAATTATGTGCTCCTTCGTGCAATGCACCCAACTGCTGAGGTGTCTCCAAATGAGACGCGGTGTATATATATGTATGTATATATGTATGTATGTGTGTGTGTGTGTGTGTGTGTGTGTGTGTGTGTGTGTGTGTGTGTGTGTGTGTGTGTGTGTGTGTGTGTGTGTGTGTGTGTGTGTGACATATTAAGGGCGCGTACATCGGTCATCAAGTAGTATAAAAGGTAGTTATTTGTGCTTTGTTTCGTAAAGCTCTATACGTATGCTATTTACAATTGAGACTAGTTGCGTCAGCCTTAGGTGAATATTGCCTCAATTTCCAGACACGTGGATGAACGACATAGAAGTGCGAAATAGTTGTTCTATTTTGTGTAGTCTGTATGATAGCATCTTCCGCCATATCATTTGTCCTTTGCACGCGACTACTAACAAGGAACGAAAGAAAGATGAAATAAAAAATGGGTAGTCAGGTTAACTCGAACAAATATCTGGCCTGCTAGCCTGCAGTGGCGCTTAGGAGAAGGGCGTAGAATAATAAAAAGAGCAGAAAGTGAGACTGGACGTGGCGATACTGCTACGATGACCTGCGCTAAACGACCTCGACTGCTTCTTGTGCAGATGTATCTGCTCGTTATTCTTCAAGCATCTTACCATGAAGCGCCCTGTGATGCCTCCAGAACCTTGGTGCCATCGGCTCGGGTCCTCCACAGATCGAAGTCCCACACTTCACTAGACCAACGCACTGCCTTGGCAAGGGGCGTTTCGATGCCTTCTTGCCGGTGCTCGTGCACTCCGAGGCAATCATCTGACTGTGGCCTGCACCGCCCACATCCGACTTCGTTCAGAAAATCCCGCGGAACTGCATCTGCGGTGACGTCACTTCACGACGTTATGAAGCTCGGCGATCCTGCTGCTATCTCCACTGGGCATGGCGGTACTGCTACGATGACCTGCGCTAAACGACCTCGACTGTTTTTTGTGTAGGTAAAAAACACTTCATCCCTGTTCGCACCGCGCACTTGTCATTTGGGATTAGTAGTACTGCCATGCCCTGGCCGTTTTCTTGTGATTGTGCATGATTTTGTTCGCGTTAGACTAGAGCTGTTTGCTTCTCGCTGGCGACGTAGAAGAAAACCCCGACCCTGCTAATACTCGTTCTGCCGATACTCAGCATAATGGTGAAATTTTGTCAACCCACAACAAATACAGTCAAGTCAGGCATGTTTGCTTATCGAAATCAAATCAATTCACGCCTGGCTGGCACAAAATGAAGACGCATTTTCTGAAATGAGGGAACGCTTGTCAAAGATTGAAAGCGACCGTTCTTCGATAAAACAACTTAACACAGATATCGGCAGCATTCGCACAACCACTGAACAAATCACAAACCGTATTCTAAACCTTGAGACAAGGATATATAATTCTGAGGACAGATCACGCCGAAATAACCTTGTGTCCTTCGGTATCAAGGACGCTGAACGCGAGACCTGGGCGCAGTCTGAGAGGCTAGTAATAGATGTCTGCGAAGCTATCTTGGCGTCACCATGCGATCACGAGACATTGAGCGAGCACATAGGTTGGGGCGTTTTCGCCAAAATAAAAATCGGCCGATCATAGTAAGTCTCAATAACTTCAAGGATAAAGAAGAAATTCTGTCATGCGCCAGGAAGCTCAAGGATTCAGGAATTAGCATTTCTGAAGACTGCTCTCGCAACACCAGAATTTCACGAAGAAAGCTGGCAGCATTTGCGAAGGATAAGTCCACTCCGTACAAGCTACGTCACAATAAACTTATTATCGATAACTGCGTTTACGTGTTTGACCATGCTACTCAAATACTGATACCACAATCATCATAGCTAGAAGCCAGCAACACTAAGCACCGGTCGACGTAATAATCTAGAGGACTTGTCCACTATATATACTAACATAAGAAGTGTTATTCCGAAGCGAGACGCACTACGACACGTAATCCAAACCACTAACTCTGACGTAATAGCTGTGACAGAAACATGGCTACATTCATCTATCCAAGATAGTTATTTGGCGTTGTCCTTTCCATCATTTAACATCTTTCGCCAGGATCGTGATAACAAGCGAGGTGAAGGTGTCATGATTGCCACCCACCATCGCCTTCAGTGCCGCGTGGTTGATATTCCCTCGCGCCTAGAATTGTTATTCATCTGTTGTAGCCTATCTTACCCACCTGTTATCATACGAACTTGCTACCGTCCCCCTGACGCTGATGTTTTGTTTATTGCTAATTCCACGAAGCACTTTGCTTACTTGCAGAAAAATATAGTAATGCTCATTTAATCATATTAGGTGGTTTTAACTTCCCAGGTATCAATTTGTCTGATTTCTCATTAAGTGCAGCTGAACAAAGCGTTGAAAGTGACTTTGTAAATTCTTGTGTAACCTTTGGCTTATTGCAAATCATGACCGCAGCAACGCCTCACAGTAATAATACATCAAACCTGCTTGATTTATTTCTACCGTCTCACCCTAATGTCTCTTCGCTTGCTTATCTTACAGCTTTGAGTGATCATGTAGTTGTATTCGCTTCTTACGAGTATCAGCAACCACATCCACCAAAGGTAAAAAAAAACAATAACGCTTTACGACTGAGGTAACTACGATGCCATTTATGATGAATTAGGTATATTTTGTGAATGGTTCCTCAGTGACTTCTCCCAGAGAAATGTCGAGGAAAATTGGTGCCTTTTTAAAAATAAAGTGCAGCAACTAACTAAAACTTACATTCTTACTATTACGATTACGGAGCGATCTGGAACACCATGGTTTAATTCATCACTCAAACGTATGAAAAACAAAAAACAACGAAAATTTCACGCGGCTAGGTCACTGCATATGCCTTTAGCCTTGCAGAAATGCCGCAACACCGAAAAAGAATTTCAGTCTCTTGCCGTTAAAGCAAAGCGTACATTTTTGTTCTTCTACCCGTCCAAGCATGTTAAAGAACAATCCAAAAAGATTCCGGAAAACAGTAAACCCGCCAAATCGGTCTCTCTACGTGATGAATGTGATTGTGTGATACCTGACTGCACAGTACCCGATGTTCTGAACTCAACATTTCGTTCTGTTTTCACTGATGAGCCAGGCGACATCTCACCTGATACTCCATTTCTCGATCATCCACCCATGTCGGAACTCAATATCACTGCTTTGGGAATTGAAAAAACTATCGAGTCTCTTACGTCTCTTTGTCAACAACATAAACTCCAAAATACTGAAAAGTACAAAACGTGTATGTTGTGTAATCCTGCAGCGCATCTTTCAGCAGTCACTGACAACTGGAGTGGTGCCACGGGACTGGAAAGTAGGAAAGATCATTCCCATCCCCCAAAAAAGGTACCTCTTTATCCCCTAACAGCTATCGACCCATCTCACTGATGTGTGTATGTTGCAAACTCATGGAACACATCATTTACTCACACGTAGCTAAGTTTCCTCTTTCTGTTGACTATTTCCACCAAAACCAACAAGGTTTCCAGAAAGGCCTTTCATGTGAAACACAATTAGCTTTATTTATAAATGACATTAGCTCCGCCATAGATGTTAACATACCAGTAGATGCCTTGTTTCTCCATTTTGAAAAGGCATTTGACAAGGTCCCGCACAAAAGACATTTTTAAAGCTATCACGTATGAATTTTCACTAACTTGTAAATAATTGGATTCAAGATTTTTTTGTCTAACAGAAAACAATTTGTCTTTGCAAACAATTACTCTTTTGCGTCATCTCCCGTTAGATCAGGTGTTCCTCAAGGGTCCGTACTTGGCCCTCTACTCTTTATGCCCTTTATCAGTGACCTTCTTACAAATATTTCATCTAACATCATATTATTCGCTGACGACTGTGTCATCTACCGGCCCATTCACAACAGTAACGACACCCTAGCGCTGTAATCTGACCTAATTCGCGTTAAAGGCTGGTGCGCCAAATGGCTGATGTTACTAAATGTTAATAAGGCATCTCTTTTTCGTTTTTATCACAGGAAAGACTACCATACACCACAATATCTTCTTAGCAATTCTTCAATTTCTTCTCTTTCTTCGTATAAATACCTTGACATAGAAATCACCACCGATCTAACATGGACGCCCCACATAACCAATATAGCCAAAAAAGCTAACCACGTACTCGGCTACCTCCGCCGGAACTTACGCCTAGCTCTATCTGCACTGAAACTGATAGCTTATAACACTCTACTGCGACCCAAGTTAGAATATGCATGTACCATATGGGATCCTCACCAATGTAACCTGAGTAAAACATCAGAATCTGTCCAAAATCGTGCAACTAGGATTATCCTCTCTGACTACTCATACACTAGCAGTATTACGGAGCTTAAATCTGGTATTAATCTTCCGAACCTTGCTCTTCGCCGCAAAGTCGCTCGGCTCAGTCTTTTTTCACAAATTTTATCACGCTACCCCTCGTACACCTGTAATCATTCCAGCCCATCGCCATTCCAGCAGACTCAACCACGCCAAATCTGTTCCCCCGCCCCATGCTCGGACCGTAGCTCATTCGTCTTCGTTTTTCGTGCGCACGCCAAAGGACTGGAATGCACTCCCTGCCACAACCCTGCACCACTCCAGTTCGATACCCTTCAAGAATACGTTGTAAAACTTGTTCTATGTTCCGAAATTACGAAATTACTGCCCACCCCTCATGTAAAACCCCTAAATAGGGGCCTTTGAGGTATTGGAAATAAATAAATAAAAGGAAATACAACACATGCACACAATCACTGCTGTGAACATCACAGGATGGCAAGTGCTACAGCCGTTCATGCATATTCGTGGTAACACAATTCCAACAACGCATTCATAGTCCTCATCTGCGACGGCTTCACAAGAAATCATATACACGAAAAAAAAACGTCCTATGCGCTCATTTCAGTCAAGCCATATAAATAAACGAAAAGCACTCTATTTTGAGGTCATTTCAGATAGCTATGCACAGTAGACGGCTTGCAAGAAGTTCCATATAATAAACACCGACGCGTGAGCTCCGACCACATGAAAACAATAAAAATGAGGAGGAGAAGGAGCCTGCCGTAATGTCGCAGTGACACACGAATTCAAGTAGAAATTTTTGTTTGCTTTTGTTAACCACGCGTGCACAAGTCACTGTACTTAGAAGGTTTCCGCTTCACTAAATTCCGATGTCGCGCGCGAATACAATTATTAAGATATGGCAATGAAACAATCGAGTTTGACAAGGAAGGCTCAATACGCTGGACGAACTAATTCACGAAAGACGCAAGGCAAGGATGGTAAAGCACGGCAATGCTCCTGCGGCTGCTGCCTTAGTGAACTACATGGATCCTAAAGCCCCTTTGCTTGACGAACCCACGTTGTCACTGCCCCTGTGGGATCATTGCCAAGTGACCACCAACAAGCCACTTGGATGCATTCGTCAGGAAGTGAATGGAAACACTGTTTCTAGGCACACACCCTCGTTCCGCCCTTTGTTTTCGGCGCCTCAGCAACTTGAACTAAGAGCGTATGTGGACGCCGGGTTGACAACTTCTATACTGCACACCTCCTTAGTATGCCCTTCGCACACACATGTCAACCAGACCTGCTCTTATGCGTTAGGTATCCCCATTACCTCCGTACTAGCAGAGTTAGTTGCTCTCTGTGATGGTCTCGCCGCACTTGAGCCCCTCGTCCAGATGGAACACCCATGGAGTGTGATCCTTTACACGGACTCGGCGCAAGCAGTTCACGCACTCCGTCCCGTTGACCTTTCTCTTGGTGTAGCAGTGCAGTTTCACCGTTGTGCTGCAGCTTATCTGTGCTCAGTTCGAGTTCGTTGTATTCGCCGATCTAGTGTTCCCGCTCATGCCGCTTGACATCCTATAACGGTCATGTACCCCTTACCTCTGCGCCTGCTGCCACCTTCTGACACTGTGGACATTCACAAAGAAAATCCTCGGCGCACCACGCGTGTTATCTTACCTCCGTGTGGTTATAACCTCCCGAGTGGACTTCCTCGTCAAGAAGAGGTGTCACTCCGAAGAGTTCGCGTGAGTGCGGCTGTTACGCCTTCAATCCACGCGAAGTGGGGGTACACCGAAACAACTTCGAACTGCCCATTTTGTCCAGCCTGCAGGTGCGGGAAGCAGACCCGAACCGCCTTCTATGGACATGCCCTGGGCTACAAGCGGCTCGTTGATGCCACCTGCGGCGAACGGTGCTTCAGCACGCCAGGCCGCCTGACTTGCAGCGATGGATATACGGTCCGAATCATAGGACCATCCTGGGCTTCATGGAGGAAACACAGTTGCACAAATTTGTGTAATGTGTGTTGATGCTGTAGGGCAAACTAACGCAATAAAAAAAATGACGAGTCATTACATCTGAAAATTTTTTTGCATGTTTTTATGTAGTGGCGAAACGCGTCCTTCTTTATGTTCGACGCCGTCGGCGTAGCTGCGCATCCCGCGCCGTATTTTAGTGTCGAGGAAAATGCAATCAACTTGAGCGTTCTAGCGTAAAATCGCATTCATCGAACGATTGCTCTACGCTCGACGGCAAACAACGATGGATTCGAATGCCATGCAGTTTACTTTGTGCGACGATTCCCCTTCGCGGTTGGTCTCTCATCTCACGCCTCGAGACCCAATGAAGAAGAAAAAAAGAAGGTTTACTTAAAACGTTTTGATCACGCGTGTGCACATTTGACGTGTTTGGCACCCTAAGAGTTTCAGCAATCGAATGTCTACTCCTATTCAGTATAAGCGCTCGAATGTAGAAGTGGCGCTCGGCTGCTGACCCGAAGGTCGCGGGATCGAATCCCAGCCGCGGCGGCTGCATTTCCGATGGAGGCGAAAATGTTTGAGGCCCGTGTACTTAGATTTAGATGCACGTTAAAGAACCCCAGGTGGTCGAAATTTTCGGAACCCTCCAATACAGCGTCTCTCATAATCATATCGTGATTTTGGGCCGTTAAACCCCAGATATTATTATTATTATTATTATTATTATTATTATTATTATTATTATTATTATTATTATTATTATTATTATTATTATTATTAATATTAATATTATTGAATGTAAAAGTGGTTCGCAAACGGTGCCAGGATTTGTCTATGCCGCTTGTATTTACCCATATCACTGCGAACCTGCCTTATAAAATAAAGAAATAGCTTCACCGAAAACTCAAAATGAGCCTATCGAATCCGTAGGAAAGCGAAGCAGATGCTAAAGAAAACATAGCATGAGATTGCAGTTATACTATCATTCTGTTCGTCAATTTAAGGGGGCACGTATGCTAAGACTGTTGTGATACTGCGTAATAACCACGAAGAACGTCTCACACACTGGGCGCAATTCTGCTCAGCCCGGCTCACTAAGACTCACTCTTCCCAACATTGTGCTCAGTCGAGCTACGTCATGCTCACAATAGAAACAGTACATCTCAGCGTGACCCGCTCAGACTCCTACACACCAGAATGTCGCTCAGCCGACCTGTCTTGAACTCACACTCAAGAGCCGTACCGAGTCTCACTGTGTCTAAGCGGTCTTATGAGTGAACTTAACCAGCCTCTGGGCACAGCAGTTAAAAAAAATTACAGCATATCCACGGGTGAATGATGAAGAGCTTGGGCGAAGCTCCTGAAGCAATCATGATCTCGGGATCGGCTTCTCGTTGAGCCCGTTTCGCAGCGGCGTCCTTGGTGCGCACCATTACGGGATCCGCCTGGCTGCCGCCAAGCGAGCGCCCACCGCTGCGCATCGTTCATGCTCCACCAACGATCCGACACGTACGGCGACGATCCAGGAGAATGAGAGAGGCGCTCGCTCCCCGCGCAGCCCCGCGCAGCCCCGCGCAGCCCGCGCAGCCAGCGCAGCCCGCGCAGCAGCCAATCGGAGAGCAGCGACACTTCTAGCGCCATCTAGTGTTGATTCACACAAGCGCCATACTGCATACAATTCTATTGGACCAACGCCATCTAGGAAATGAGACGAGAAATAGTGATGACGACACGGTTCGTGTACAGCGCCATCTAGAATATCGTCCCTGAACTGCAGTTTGTATGTACTTCTATGAGACAGCGCCATCTGCCGTTGACGCCGGACAGAGATACTGCCGTTGACGCCGGACAACGGACACGTGACAAGGTTAGACTAAGAGGAGCTACGCCCCTAAAAATAGTCAGACAGCCGTACTGTGGCCGACGGATTTATGATAAGTGTTTAGGGATGAATATAGCTGTGTGCCGTCGTCATGGCTGCACTTTAGGTGGAGGAGAAAGACGTTATTTATCCCAAGAGGGAAGGGTGCGGTGGTGGCAGTCCCGCGGGTTAAAAGAATGAATGTGCGTACTTCCCCGCCTTCTGTAAACACACCGCTGCTGCAGCATAGCGTTAAGAGCAGTGATAAATAACTTCCATAGTGTTTCCCATTGCACATGTTTACTTGCTCAATTTTTTTCGCTCATATTGACCACATCGCATATAGAGGACAAGGACGAGTAGAGATGAAAGAAGCAAATGGGGATGGTGGTTCTGCGAACTAGCAACTAAGGAGGTGGGCAGCGATAAAAGATTATTAAAGAGGACTGAAGCAAAGAAGACGAGCAAGGACGACGATGTAGGAAGCAGGTCTGGAGGGCAGAGCATGTATGTTACTTGTCGTTAAACTCGCGCGAGTGCAGCCTTTCGGCATCGTGGAAGGGGTTAGTGCCAGTGTCGGACTAAATGTTAGGCGTTATTGGTCTAAGTAACGCTGGTGCTGGCGATGGTAATGCTGCAGGCGGCGGAGTTAGCCTGTCAAACCAGGAATGGCTTCACGTGCTCGATTGCATTTCGCTCGATTACATTAAATAGAGAAACAGGCAGCTTGTCTTAGTAAAGCACATTGTTTACCGAGCTGGTTCATGACTTTAGATGAATTTTCATTCTTTTTGTGACAATAAACCCCTGCTGGAAGTAAGAGCCAGTCCTGTGTTCTCGTGTCGACATCATTCGTTTTGCGCCACGGTATTTTTCCGGCAAAAGGCAGCCTGCCTTTAGTTACCAATGCGTCTGTCACACAGTATCCAAGGCATAAAGGGCGGCGACAGGTGTTTAATGTGTTCAATGTTAATTTTATTACTCGTGCGTAGGGTGCTGGGAGTTCCTGTTAGGTTTTCAAACCGTATGAATAAGCAGATGCACCCGCAAACATCTCCAGTTGACTGTAAGCGTTCACATATTTCATCGGCCTAGTTCACTAATAGGACTCGTGTGTCGTGTATTTAATAAAGCGAAAGCCTTATATGCCTCACTGAACACGAAATTTGACCGCCAGCGTCGGCGTCCCGCATCCAGTGGCGTCGGGGACGAGCGGTGCAAAAAATATTCATCACGCGATGACGTTACCACATGACGTCATCATGACGTCACAGATCGCAGAAATTAGTTACGTCATGATGAAGTCAGGAATTCTGGCGTGGCGTCGTGTGACGTAACGCCACATAATGCCATTGTAGCGCCCTCCTCTGGGCGGCGAACAAAACTGAAGAGCGCGCCCCCTCGAGAGAAGAAAATGAAGACGGCGCTTCGCAGTGGCACGTAAAGCCACGTCTCGTGTTCCCTGCTAGCGTCGATTTTGGCTCACCCGTCTCGTTTTTTCGCTCCTGAGGCATAAGCCTGCACCGTCATCACGTGACATCGTAGCTTGGTCAATGGTGGGCTGATCACGGGGGCAGTGCAAAACCACGCCAGATGCACAAAGCTTTCGGAGGGTGGCGGGGCAGGGTAAATACATCTAGGGAGCCTACATGACCAGCCAGCCATGTAGACTCCCTAATGCATCAATCGAGAAGAAAAAGATGGCTTTCGCCTTCGAGTCGTCTTAGGGGAATGCACAAGGGACCCTGTGATTTTAGATGCGAAGTATCTTAAGGTCGAGCTCAATCCGGTGGTGGTGGTGGTGGTGGTGTGCGCCGTGACGACCCTCACTGCGCATGCGCATACCCTTGCCACATAGCTCCACCCCCCTCACCACTCCCCTTCCCCTCTCCCATTTCCCCTCTCCACTCACCCTCTCCCCTTCCCCTCTCCACCCTCCCTCTCCACTCACCCTCCCCCCTTCCCCTCTCCACTTTCCCTCTCCACTTCCCCTCTCCCATCCCCCTTTCCACTCTTCCTCTGAAACGCTGGCTAGACATGCCGAAATTCTCTCCTGCACAACGCCGCGATGAGCTCGAGCGCATGCGCGTCCCCTCCCCTTCTCTCTCCTCTCCTACGCTGCCCCCCTATCGCCCGCCTGTCGACCGCGTTCCCCGCTCGCCCCGTTCCCCGCTCGGCTAGATGGAAGACACGACGTGCGTAGCGTCCCTCTTCGCGTTCCACGATACGAGGTCGGTAGCATGCCCAACGAACGCCAACGGAACGCGATCGTGCAAGTACTCCGGCTTCGCATCGCCTCATGGTCCCCTTTAGCGGGAGATGGTGTAATTTTTCTTCCTTTTGAGTGGCATTGAAAGAACAGAAACAAAATAAAGCTGATAGATTATTTTAGAAGTAACATATTGAAGAGTGCTTTGTACTAGAAGATACTATATAATGAGCGTCAGGAACAAAGCGAGCAGTTGCATTAACCAGGGTGCTTATTCAAGACCACGTGAAATGAGTTCAAGAAAGGAAATCTTTTTTCATGATCTCGTAGATTTTAAGAAATAAAATGTAAAAAAAAGGTTACACATACTCTCCTGTCAATCGATGTCCAAGATAACACATATTGGCATATTTTGCAGGCAGGGCAGGGGAGTTGACAAGGTTCGCATGTAGGGAAGTGAAGCGGCGGAGATCAAGAAAACAATTTCACATATCTTTGTGTTTTATTACATTTTTCTTTTTTACCCGTTCTTCTTGCGTATTCATATAGATCACATGCTGGTATTCGCTGTACCTAACTGGTTCAGGGGGCAGCCATATATTCTTTCCGAAATGCAGCAGGCTGGACCAAACTTGTTTTCCTTCAGATTGCAATGACAGCAAATCCAAGACAACGACTTTTGAATGTAACTCGAGTAAGAGGGCGTAAGGAAGAAAATCCGAAGTCCACGACCTTCAAAAAGAACAACCTGAACGGAGTATTTCCTGTTGCTGCTATGCATGCAAACATCGATATACAACACATCATACTAGCGATTGTCTTCTAAAAGTGGCGTTGCACCAATCCGCCCAAGAAGAAGAGAATGAAAAGTGGGAAAAAGGCTAGGAAAACGAAAGACATGTGGTAACAAAAATGAAGATAAAGGCACACTACAACACACCACATAACACTCAGAGTACGAGCACTCAGTGGTCGATAAGAGACGCTGCAAAGAGACGCGACAACAAAAATAAACCCTACAGCGAAAAATATTCCTTCTAACGCGCCAGATGTTGCCCCTGATATAGTTGGTCAAACGCGACTCCCTTGTTGTCCCACTTTATCTAGAAGTGTGGGCAAAGGTTAGCTAACCTGCCACTGTTCTTTTGGTTTATCACGTTTTACCATATCTCCACTACGGTTTTCCTGCTGTAGGGCTGCGAAGAATCATTTCAAATGAGGTTGTTGAGACTGAGCAAGCAATCGAAGTCGCGCTTGCGCAAGCGGTTAAAGATTTAAAAAAAAAGCAAGTAGATGCGCAAAAGGAAAGATGGTCTCGTTTGGCGGAGAAACGGCCGTTGCGTTATGTGTTCCAGACGCACCACCCGATATATAACAGCCCGCCACAGCATACAGTGGGCATGGCGACGTTAAGAATTTTCAGTAAAAGAATCGGGTAAATGGCGGATGTGGCAAGTTGTAGCACTCACCGCAGATTATTGGCCCAAATTTGAGCGGTACTTCCGCGTGTTACTGCTGTGTAATTCTGTGCCATGCTTCCGAAGGTAGCATGTGCGACTGCTTCGACTGTACGGAAGCGTTTTGTCGATGGAACTTTAGCCCTCATAAAAACCCAGACGTGTACGAGAGTATAGCTGAATAAAAGATTAGACGACAAATTAAACGTTGGATTGACGTTGAACAAAAGCAATGTTGCTGGTAACCTTAGCAAGCGTTTGACCATTGTGCCTTCTTTAGCGAACATAATCCATCATTTAGCCAACACAAGGCGATATTTTCCTGGATTAACCAGTGCATCTGGTTCGCGAGAAAATACGGTAGTTGAATTAGGTAAGAGATATTTATCGCCCGCCATTACACGCCATGCTTACCACCGGCCAACGAAGTCATCGTTTTAAAACTGTTATCAGCGCTTGGTTATTTGTAGGCACATCAGTTCTACTGCGACGATCAACTACGCAATAACATCAGGGACGAGGAAGGAACACAAGACGTGTGCAGACACTGAAAAAACACGGCCTAAGAAACTAGTAATATGTAACCATTATTACCAGTAATATGATTTGGAAGAGCGGAGCACTGGTTGAGTTCCTTCCTGATCCCTGGTGTTCCTGCGTAGCTGCTCGTCATAACGAATTACATACTCGCCCAGTGCTCCGTTCTCGTAATTCTACTACAGCTATTGCGTCAATATTGTTCCTTTACTATCTGTAATTGGAGAAACTTGAAAACTCGGCCCCTGAGAGTGCCAGCTATCCCATATTCTTAGATCTAAAAACTGGATAACAAAAGAACATCATGTTATCTTAAAATCAGCGGAATTTGAACATCAATAAAGAGACAGCGAAAACAACTCATATCAAGATACACGCATGGCCGCGCGAAGCGGCAGCACGTAATGCTCGCTTCCTACGGGAAGAGGAGAGGTACTATGCACCGATGTTCAGTGCGCAAGAAAGCCCGCGAAAGAATAAAGAAGCTATGAAAGTGCTGACAAAATATTACTTGTCGCATGAAGTAAATGCGAACATTTTCCACAAGAAAATCTCGTTTGGCTGCGACAGCTAATTTCCGTTTTCTGGAACTCGAACAGGATTTAAGCACTTCACGCCCCACAAAGAAAGGACATTTTTAAAGCTCTCAGAGTGGAAGCTTTCGGTTTAAAAAAAGCTTTGATATTGTCATTCGAAGACGAGATTCGGCACATTTAATTTCGAAGAAAAAGAAATATAGCTGTTACATATGTTTAGTCGCCCCGGTCAGGCGCTGTTAGTCGTTATTGCTGTAGTATGCAGTAAATCTATCAAAAACTCTCCTTTTTTGTCGCGTCATTGATTCTGACAACTCTGAACACCGTACCCAACTGTTAACCATCATCACAAAAACGGTTCGGCAGCATGTTGCACTCATTGCAACCCTTGAAGGCGAAAGCCTACGTCACAGCTGGTAATGCATTACGTTATACAATCGGGGACCTTACTTCTAGCAAGAGGTATCGAGGAGCAGTGTAAGAGACATGCACCAAATTACCTTAGCGTTATTTTAGGGGCGAAGCTCCTTAAGGCGGCACCCGTTCGTCCATCGTAGTAGTGCGTAACCAGTCGTAACGCTAGTACCAGATCTTGACCTCCAAGGTGATGCCGGTGGGTGATTTTTCCTGTGCGTTGTTGAACAATAAAAAATTCGCAGCGTGCGCGTTAACTAAAAGCCGAATTCTTCTGTCTCTCATTCCCCATTAGCAGCCATTGGCATGTTCCAGTAGGAAACGTTAGTAGAAGTAGAAGCGTAAGTGTTAGCTAAAAGCCGACTTCTTCTGTCTCTCATTCCCATTAGCAGCCATTGTTTACCTACAAGGTAGTGCCTGGTGAGATTTCTCCTGTGCGTGATTAAACAATAAAAATTTTGTTCAAAACTCCGTTGATTGATGAAATAAACCAACGAAAGACGCCAGATGTTTTCTAAAAGCAAAACGAAAGAACGCCACGTGTTTCTAAAGCAAAACCAAAAGACGCCAGCTGCTTAACGAAAGACGCCACGTTTTCTAAAGCAATGGTTTGCTAAACAATGAAAATTCACAGCGTACATGTAAAATTAAAGTGAGCTGCAAGTCGTCATATCTCATTGAACCTTTAGTATAAACGCGCCCGATCTCACGTCGGTGATGATGTACTGGGCAGAATTCACGGTTTACCGATGAACCTCCGCAGCTTCGCCCACTCATCATCATTCACTCCGTGAATATGCTGTGATTTTTTTATCTCATTGCCCTCTGCCCACTTGAAGCTTTTAGATGCGAAGCAGCTTTTACTCGGGGTTGTGTCCGGTGGTGGCGTCCGCTTTCTACCACCTAGCATAGCCATCTGAGCGCGCGCTCGCGCAAAGGAGTTCTTTTTCATCTCGTTGTTCGATCGCCTTGATGATGGTACGTGCAGAGCACTTTAGGGGCCCGGGCTGCAGTACGCTGTCCTAGCTTGGCTTAACGCACACAAAACCATGTGTGCTGGCACGCACTAGCGCGTTCGGGCCTGTGTAAGGGCCTGGGTAAGACGCTGTGTGTGGAATGTTTACTATAGCATCTGTGAGTGGAATGTTTACTATATCATTTATATACACGATAAACAATAAAGACTCTAAAATTGAACCTTGCGGTACCCCGTTATTATTGCCACACCCTTCCTATTCTCTTTCTTTTACTTAAACTCTGCCTCTCTTTGTCCTCTTTTGAACGCCTTTTAACCGCTGCACTGCAGGGTAGCAAACCAGATACTCTCATATGAATAAGCTTCCCGCCTTTCCTCTCTCCCCCGTTGTCTTTCTTGCCCATGCGCACTTGCCATTAGTCCTCAGGGTATCACGACCTTGGTTTCGGATATGGAACACACTTTCTATTGCAGATATAATTTAAATGTCATTCTAAGGCAAGTATCTGGACAGAAAATTCCTTCGTGTTACCGGAATTTGTCAAAGCAGCAACGTTAAAGAGTGACTATAGCAGCAAAGTCAGATTGTTTGCAATGTCGAAGATTGAAAATTTAAGTTGCGCGCGTTTCAGGAAATTTCATGCTATACCAACTACAACAACTTAGTAAAACGCAGTCATAATACCAATCTCTAAATGTTTCCTCTCTTGCTGCTCCTGGTTTCGAAGACACGTGTCTAGCAATAAGAATTTATGTTCCTTTGGAAAAACAAGACTCCTTGTGGGTGCTCAAGTATTTTAACGAAAATTAAGAACTCGACAAAGAGAGGACACTTCGGTTTCTTCAGCGTTATCTGCACAATATAAAAGATTTCCTTGGTTTGAAGTAACGTTTCACTACCACTTCAAACAGCGACGTTTTTGTTTACATGGCTCTTTCAACTCAATTACTTCAATGAGAACCTGAAGCCGATTACAGTTCGCGAAAAAGGCAGCACGTGTCGTAACCTCCAAAAATAAGCAGTAGTAATTGCATTCACCCTTCATATCCAGACATGTGGCAGTGATTTCGCTTTCGCGTGAAACGATTTGTTGCTGTATTCACGCACGAACCGACAATGCGTGTTCAAGTGATAAATTCGTTCTTTTTTTCTTGTGCTTCACCAAACTTCGAATACTTTCGCTATTTTAAAACGAGCTGCATACACCATGGAAGTTTGGTGTGCGCTCTGTTGCAGCAGTCAAAGAAGTCTTTGAGCGAGAAGAAATCTTGCCTTTAGGTTGTGTAGCCCTTGCTTAAGTTCTCTTGGTGGCTTTGCTGGTGACTTGTGTTCGATAGCAGCAAGTGCTGACAATTTTCTGGGCTTGAGCTACCGACTTTTGAGACTTTTATGCCTTCTTTAGAATCACCGGAAAATTGCATAATGTACCTTCGTTTTAATTTGCACTGTATATTCACTTGACTGCACAATTTCTAAGACTTCTTTTTGTATTGCCACAATTCGGAGATTTCTTTGCTTTGAACTCCTCGGCATTTTGTCAAGTAACCGTTACTGGCCGTAGCGAGTTATCTCATAGAGAAACGAAAGGATGTAAAGCATGAAGCAAATGCTACCAACATACCTCGCCCATCTCCCATCTGTGATCATCTACGTATATGACATTATCGTTTAATCACTTGAAAACTTGTATTTTCCCTAAAGCACCTTGCTTGGCTAGCTGCTGCATAGCATTTTAATTTATATCCATGCTGCTTCTTTTTACGCCTCGTCCTTCCGCTACGCCGCCAACTCTCCTCGATATTTTTTTGTTAATACGCTTGCTAAAAAAATACCATATCCGGGCACTCGCAAATAAACTAGTATATCAATCGTTTCTACTTAAACAGAGGCCGTGCTGGAACAATCACTTCGCAAGTAAGTGTAGCGAGAATGGAAAAAAACATTCAGCCTTTTGGAGCAAACATAAATCGTCAAATAAAATCAAGCAGGAAACCTCCGAAATTCTCATTTGTCATAGTAGCGGGATTGGAAGGAACATTAGGTGAAGTTAGATAGTAGACCGTAAAAGTATTCCCTAATGCATTCGCAGCCCATTCTAGTCCTCTGTCTATGCGCACTGAACGAATATGTCCCGTAATGGACGTTTTTATCGTGTGTATGCGTTTTCTGTTCGGCGCAATGACGTGTCGGATATTGTTGGACCAGAGCGAAACGATATTTTTCCATCGAACCGAAAAAAAGTGCGGATATCCTCTCGGGGTGGCTTTTACTATCCATTATTGATTTGTCCATTCCTTTTTTCTTGTTTTTTATTCCTTACGGCAACCCTGATCAAGTGATGCTATAAAAACAAACTCTGACAGAGTTTATTGTGCTTGATCTGTGAACTGAATGACTGATGCCGTACAAGGACCAGTATATAAATCAATAGACATCCGCCCAAGCCAAGCGGCGCGACTGTGACTTGCCTGCGTGAAATCTTAATATCATATATAGAAGTGGTGATAGTATTGAATTGAGTACGTAGCCGGTAATTTTCATGGGATAAAAGATGTTTCCTCAGTCCACTGACTGGTGTTTACTGAATCTAAGTGGTGTTGCTGTATAGTGCACGTTCTATTGTTTTTGCCTAGAGAGATAGAGGAAGAGACAAAATGTAGAGAGGATGACTAGGTCCATTGCTACGCGCCATACCGTGCTCTGGGGAATATGATACGAGCAGGAAAGATGATAAACAATTGATTAAACACACACACGCACACAAACACACACACGCGCACACGTACACACATACCGCAGGATACCCACCGGTTTCACAAAATGGGTGCAGGCGTCCCCCTGCCTGCGCCTGTTCCATTCAAATCCCGTCGAACCACATGGGCACAAAACAAACCCTGAAAAGGGGGGGGGGGACAGTTCAACTCAAGTACGTCGCGAGAAGTCGCCACAAATACTTAAAACGAATATCGGTGTGAATACACCGCGTAAAACCACTGCTGTGTATCGCACACCAGTTTCGGGCATGCACATCTTGGACCCGCAACTTAAGTTCTTCCAGCATTTCTGCCGACAAAATGGAGCTTCAAAACACTGTGTGCTACGGCTGGATACTGTGCTGAGTTTTACTTCATTTATATTTTTATCAATCTCTTTGTACTCCCCCATCCTTCCTCCCCTAAGCGCAACCCCTTAAACCTCTCTGGATAAGCTCACTACATTTCCAGCCGATCGACATGTGAACAGGACAAAAAGAAAAAAACAAGATTACAACAAGACCCTATGCAAAGTACGTGTGCAGCGCACGCCTTAATAAAAAAAATGCGGGCAGTTTCCCCTTAATCCCGCCAGGCTTCGCGCATTGAAGCACGGACCCGTCGCCGCTCGTACTCCCAGTAGACCGGCGTCAATCTTCGGAATGGGCGGCTTTCTCCTCGAGAGTACGCAGCGAGGCTTTGCACCATAGAGCGGAGGTTGCGCGCGATGTCTCCGTCGCTGGGCGTGGCTTAGCTACTGCGCATGCGAAGTTTGGCGAGGCGGTGCTGTATCTGGTCTCTAGACGACGCGATGCTTGCTTTCTCTTTCTTTTTATCTTTTGTACTCTTTCTACTTCTTTCTCTCTTGGTTTGATGTTCTCTGTGTCTCTTTTTCTTTCTGCAGTTCTTTCTCTCTCTCTTCTTTTTTCTGTACTACGCTTTACTTTCTCCCGTCCTTCTTTCCCTCCTCCTCACCATCACATCTCTCACGCTCACCTCTCTTTCCCACACCCTTGCTACATTATACTATAAAAATTCACAGTTTCGCCGCAAGGGCGAAGCAATGAATGCGATAGCAAGAAACTAATGCTATACGAAGTGAGGCTCGCCAATGGATACTCTCAGTTTGAACAGCGCTCCTGTTACAAAGGCGGCCGAAGCAGCGAAGGAAACTAGCGTGCTTCAAGTGTCGAGCTGTGACACTTGATAGTTCGCGCTCATCTTCTGTTTGTTCGTTTAGCGGCGTCGTTTAGCGGCGCTCCGTAACATGAGCGCGGACATCACGGTTAAAGCTTGAAACATCCCTCTTGCCCTCACCACGAGAAAACCGCGCGAGCAGACAGCGGAAGGCCAAGGTTCTCCTTGCGCAAATATAAGAAGAAGCGAGCGAGCTCGCGACGACTTTTAAATGCGCTCGTCGCGCTCCTAGCGCCATCTCGCTGGTAATGAAGAAACGCTTATGAGCGCCGGCCATCTCTGAATTCGTCCAGCGGCAAAGGGTGTGTATATAACGCTCGCTCTTAGCTATGTGGAGGACCTGCGTTCCGTGGCGTAGTGGCTAGCGCCACTTGCTGCGAAGCAAGAGGTCCCTGGTTCGATTCCGCGCTTCGGAAGCATTTTTCTGAATTATTTTTCTTTGGGGCTTTTATATATATATACATACTTATACATATATGGTGCATGACGGTGACGGGGACGGACATTTTCCAGCCGAGACTGTCCATATAATTGCTATCGCAATAAAAGCTATACCATGCTCTAGAAACGGGCCCCGTTAGCCGAGTTGTTGGCCGCTCGCCTTCGGATAGAGGGTACGCGTGTTCGAATCGCACCTCGTGAAGAATTCCTCTCGGCAAGAATTTTTCTGTATCTCCTTCTCCATGTCTTTATTTCCGTCTCTCTGTTCGTTCCTCTCTTTCTTTCTTTCTTTCTTTCTTCCTTCCTTTCTTTCTTTCTTTCTTTCTTTCTTTCTTTCTTTCTTTTTTTTCTTCCTTTCTTTCTTTCTTTCTTTCTTTGTTTCTTTGTCTATGTACTCGTTCTCAGCTGGCTGCACAGTGGCACATACCCGCTAAGATGACAGTTTTCTGCTATCCACTCACAAGGAACAATTTGCTAAACAGATTCGCTCTCAAAAAAAAAAGAAAAAAAAATGCTGATCTTATTTTTGTGTCTGGCAGTCCCATGCCAACAGTTTCCCACAGGGTGGCCGCCATCCCTAGCGATTATGTACTTCGTTCTTCTGAGCACCAGGCCGGAAGTGCGCTTGTGCCTAATTTGCCTGTAGGTACCCGGCGGCAGCAACTCTCTGACTCCCACAGCAGTGGCGGATGCTCCACTATTTCACCATGGTTGTGGTGGTTAAAGCGCAACCAAGGGCCTTTACAGAACCTTAGGCGGCCACTTTTCTCTAGGAGTACCCAAGAACAACCGAGCACCAGATCGGTGTACTCCTGTACCCTTCAGGAAAATCCGGTGGTTTTCCGGTGGCCACTGGGAATCCAACCTGGTACCCACCGCACTGCAAGCGGACGCTCTACCATGTAATCACCGCTGCGGTCACAGCTCGTTTACGATAAATACGTAATAAAGACAGTGTTATCCTAATGTAGCTAATTTGAAGAAGAATAACAAGACGTTTAATGACAAGAAGGAGGAAAGGTTGGCCGGGGAAGCAGGTTTCTAGCCTGCTACTCCTCAAGGGGGTAAGGGGAAAAGGAAAGAAAGAGGGAGGTATGATGATAGGTACTATGGTATTGCACAATGAGTCCCTGTACACTCTTTCCTGCGTGGAGACAGCACACGCGCAAAAGTCTTTATACCACACATGCTCTAAGGAGGGGCAGGTAAACCTGTCTCGCTTAGAAATCTTAACAGGCACTTTGAACTCCGTTAGGCGTTGTCTGTACGTTCTCAAGCACCCAAGAGCTTCTCCTCCTAAAATGGTCGGGAGTCGAGACGATCTATGACGCACTTAAGAGACTGTCTTTCAGTCGCGTATTGAGGGCACACGCACAGGATATGGTGCATAGTCTCTGACGTGTGACACGCTGGGAGTACCGGCTCTTCAAGCCGGTACTCCCAGCGCCTTTGAGTGATATTCCGATGGGGCCTTGTCTTGAACTGTAATTGGACGATGTGGGGAGAAAGAAAGAACAGAGAATGTAGCGTTTAACACCTGCTTGAGGCGAAGGTGAGGAACCAGTGCTCGCATTCCCCGCTGCTATTTAGGGATTAAGAATTCCCCGTATACCTTTTTATCCCCCCCGTCCCCACGTTTCTCCTTAACTCACAGACTCATGAGATGTATTGATCGAACGGTATTTCGCGTGGCAGCAAGGCTGGGCTGCTTGTTCGACGCACAACAGGCTATAATTTGCTCGTTCGTGCGCGCAAGGAGATAGGAACGCCCACTTGAGATTCGAAGAATAATGCCTCTTTGTGCGTTCTCAGCGATTCCCGGAGGGTCGCATTAGCATCGCTCGGATATTTGCGCGTACCCCAGGCACGAGCGCACCGTATCTATAAAGGTTTTACGATAGATCAGAAAGTTCCTCGCAGCGGGAACGCTAAGGTGGCGCTCTAGATATTGATGTTCTGCAAGTCACGTTCCTTATAATGCGAGTTTCCGAATAACGCGGTGCGCACTATTTGAATGCATCCTGATAACACCAACATTAGAATTTAAATATAAAATTACGAGATGCGGTAACTCCAGCTGAGAAAAGTTGAGTTCCGAGTTAAACCACACAGCAACTATTAATTGGAGATAATGAAATGATCAGTGTCCCTGTGTAGTCATCGAGGAAGGCATCTTCTTTTTTTTTTATTTTGCCTCGTTACTTCATCTCACCCCCTTGTACGTGGTAGCTGTACCATAACCTCATCTCTCTGGCTAAGGAGGTGTATTCTAACTGTTAAGCACACCGTATTTTATGGACCATTTGCCCTTTCTCTTTCCCGACACTGGCAGTCGCGTGGTAGTTGTAGCATTGCACAATTTCGAAGTCAGCAATCACAGTAAGTTAATGTAAATAACCGAAACTTGATTAAGAAAGTTTTGTTAAGGCCAGTGACGAAAAGATGCCCGAAAATTTGTGAGAGCATCGAGCAGGTATTGCGAAATGTTGACATTCAACGCAGTCGTATCGAGAGCGTAATTTTACATACGGAAACAGTCACCACTGATTCATGCACTGTAATGTGTTTTTGCTTCTACTTCTGGAATGCTACGCGCTGAATGCTTCGCGCAGCGTAGGGGCACTGAATGTCCGTTATGGGATTTCCACTGAAGGGGGGCCACGCGTGGAGGGGAATGTTTGCTGCGAATTTCTTCGTTGACGTCCGATAGTACAACTCGCTTACTCGCCCGTCGGGCGTACCTTACTGCTGCTTTTAACTTATGTTCCATCTTTCCCGCTCACTTGTTTTTTTCGAGTCAGCCCCGCCATACCGTTCTCGGAATCTCCTATAAAATCCTCGTCGTTTTTGTTTCTTTTTTTCATCGTATCTGCGGATCCATATACAACCTTCGAACAAGAATGTGCGTGATCCAAGGCACTCACTGACAGTGTACAGAACTACGCGTGCGTCCGCCCCATATACGTGTTGCTCTTCCTTCTTCACTTCTTGAATTCTTCCATTTTTATCGTCCAAGGTATATATCAATCGCACTCTTGATTCAAAGGAGGTCCACTCTAAGGAGCGGCGTTACGAAAGAGCACTGACATTTTACGTATGCACATTATTAGCCGACGACACAGGAAACTGCACGGGCACGAAATTTTCCGTCGACCTATTTTAACACAAAAGAGTTTTATTCCGGGATCCACCAAGACTTTCATGGCGTATTTCCGTCCCGGAAATACGCCAGCAAAATGCGCAGGATCAGGTGACGAAGAAAAAGACTAGCAGAAAAAAGTTCCGTAAACGATAGTCGAATACACGACCTCTCGGTACGCGACATAGGTGACGGACACTCTAACCATTGCGCCACGGTCGCACATGCAGGAAGCTCCAGGAACGCGCCTCTTATTTCTCACACCTTTCTCTCGCAATGCTCTTGGTTCGCGGGGTGGTGAAGCCGTCTGGGAGCGGTAGAGTCAAGTAATGCATGGCCTCCGCGATTAGTTGCGACAACGCGCCGTTGCAACGTTGCTATGACCATCCCATTCGGCGCGTTTCCGAAAGAAGTGTAATGTTGTCGACGCCTTGCACCGCGAGGTCGCGGCTTCAGCCCAAGCGTCACTCATAGCTTCCATCCATATTAAAAATTCCTCTGAGACGCTCGCCTTGTTGAAACATCACAATCCCCGCTCGAACCGTGAGAAATCATGGGAAGACGAAGGGGAGACACGATGCGCGTCGCGTATCCCGTCGCGTTTCTAGCCAGGTCGTGCTGTGATCGTTCTGTTAACTCTTTAACATTCCGCGGTATGGCGACCTTAGCCCAAACTCAGTAGAGAAGCTCAGCGTCCAATAACCGAGACTCTTCTGGCTGTCACACCGCTTCCTCTGATTTCCCTCTCCCCATGCGAATGGAACGGCTTAAGCAACACTAGCAACGGCGCGTTGTCGGAGCCAATCTCGGAGACAATGGATCATGACAGTAACAAGCACTGAATGCAAGCCCTTCAGTAGCCTCAGCGCGGCGGAAGCTTTCGCTGGAATACTGTAGAAAACTCTATGGACGGTTAAATGCGGCGTCAACGGTGATTCGATTCGGTGACGCCGCAGTTACGCGATTCGCCTTCCGCGTCAGTGTGTGACGCCTCCTCGCCAACGTAGGGCAGCTCCAAAATGGAATAATGTTGTTTCTGCGCCGGCTACTGCTTCGAGTGCACTGGCACCGACTACTATTATTTTAGTCACGCAATGAAATCGCTACATCACTTTGACCGCATCAATGCGTAGTGACGCTCGCTATTAATATTGCGAACAGAAATGATCGAGAAAATCGCAGGCCTTTGATCGGATAAATGTAACGTTGGAAGTGGTCGAGACAATGCCTCAACAAAGGGATTATTCTTGGGTTTTCTTGTGCGGGCTTCTCCATTAAACGCCAAATAGACAGCGTTTCAACGAAAAAAACAGCGGAGCTGGCAAGCAAACGCCACCACCTGGCGAAAGCAGATTGAGTTATTTCTTGATATTTCTTCATCTTATTTTTCTTCTTTATGTCAAGTTTGTTTCGTTCCTTATCTTTCTATGTGAGAAAGAGAAGAGAAGCCTCACTTCTCTTTCTCACTCCTCCATACGCTATACTGTATATGGTTGTACTATACTTTACCCTCTCACCTCCTCCTTTTTTCTCTTCGTTTCTCTACTACTCACCCTAATAACAGTCACCTGACTCTCACTTCCCGTTCCCATGCCCTCGATAAACTATACCCTACAAAGCTGTGCAATGCTTTACCCTCCCCCTCCTCCTTTCCTTCCTCCTAATCCTCACAGCACTCCTTCTCGCCCTCACTTCACTTTCCCGCCCCCTGGCTTTACTATACTGCTATACTATACTATACTATACTATACTATACTATACTATGCTATACTATACTACACTACACTACACTACACTACACTACACTACACTACACTACACTACACTACACTACACTATACTATACTATACTATACTATACTATACTATACTATACTATACTATACTATACTATACTATACGACACTATACTATACGGCGTTCCTCATAATCATCTCGTCGTTTTGGGACTTAAAGCCCAAACAATTATATGCCAATACGCTCTTAACCATGTTCTTTGGAAAGTGCTAGCTGTATCCAGAAAATCAGACTTTTTTGTCAAATTTCTTGGTTGTGGCTAGCACAGTTACTCAACACAGGGCGTATAGGTTCTCAGATTAGTGCTCTATGGAATGGGAAGGAATAGTACTATTTTTAGTGGTCCTGTCTATTGTACCCCAGTGAAAGGACCCTCTTGTTTGAGAAAGAAGAAAAGCATACATGAGAAATGCCTTCCGCATATTTTGTTGAATACCTTGCGCTTCGAATAGTGTACCGAAGACAACATCTATATCGGAGACAACTTTTATTTGAAGCGACACTCATATGTTGGACGTGTGGTAAACCTTGAAGATCCCCGGCAAGACGGTGCCAGGTGGGGGACAACTGTCATTCGTGATGATCAGGTTAAAGCAGTTTTCAGATACCATACGCAGTCATAAGCACATTGGCCCACAACTATAAAAAAATCAGGAGCCCTGCCCCTCTTGGGGAAATGGAGGCAACTGAAGCTTGGCGTGGCTTTTCTTTCTTTCTTTCTTTCTTTCTTTCTTTCTTTCTTTCTTTCTTTCTTTCTTTCTTTCTTTCTTCTTCCTTTCTTTCTCCTTCTTTCTTCTTTCTTTCTTTCTTCCTTTTCTTCCTTTCTTCCTTTTTTCTTCCTTTCTTTCTTCTTCCTTTTCTTTCTCTCTTCCTTTCTTCTTCTTCCTCCTTTCTTTTTCTCTTTCTTCCTTTCTTTCCCTTTTTCCTTCTTCTTCTTCTTCTTCCTTCTTCTTTACGTTCCTTCCTTTCTTTCTTTCTTCTTTCTTCTTTCTTTCTTTCTTTCTTTCTTCTTCCTTTCTTCCTTTCTTTCTTTCTTCCTTTCTTCCTTTCTTTCTTTCTTCTTTCTTTCTTCCTTTCTTTCTTTCTTTCTTTCTTCCTTTCTTTCTTTCTTTCCCTCCTAACGTAAGCGCTCAATTTTATTACAGGTAGCGGCCGTCCCCGAGAGCTGCTTTCGTACTGAATCGGCATGGCGTCTTCCATGTTCTTTCCAGCTTTCGTCAGCCGCTAAAACGGCCCAACGAAAGGGCCATCATGAAACGCGGGTTAGGAATTCAAGTTTCTCGAAGTCGCAATTTTTCTGAACTGTGCAATTTCAGATATCGACCTTACTCGTTGTTCACAAGATCACTTTTAGTCCGCCAGCACGAGGTATTTCAATAAAGCGCCGATAGCAAGTGTACAGCTTCCCAATTGTTTTTTTTAATCGTCGGTAGAACGCATTCGTATGCTTCAGTTCAGTTCACGTTGGGCAAGCATGGACACTTGACTTAGTGGTCAAGGCACTCGCTTTTTAATCGGGGGCACCCGGCTTGAAACCCCAGTCCTGGAAAGAAAGTTGCTTTAGTTTTATTTATTATTTCTTTGGTGCGCGCCAGCTGCGGGTGAGGAAGATTTTTGGGTGAGCGCGTCACGTGTTTTTTCCGTGGTGGTGTTTTTTTTTTTGGAACCCACATTCACCAACTTCACAGGTCAGTCAGTACATGCTCCACTTTAATAAACGACTGCATTCGTCTCTTCGACAGAGGCCATACACTAGGTCTCTAAAAGGGACATTTTTTTCAACCTTTTGCATTCTGAAAACAGTGGCTCATCGGCGCGGTTCTGAGCTTTCTACACATACATTTGCATAATCTAAGCAATAAGAAACAGCTTTAGCAGCTACGGGACAGTTAAAATTAATGGTATAGATGGCAGGTAGACGTCATAACAATAGTACGAAGGAGAATCATCAGCATAGCTATTTATTAAGACACTGACTTTCTTACTTCGTCCTGCTTGCAACAACGCAGCTTGAGAATAAGTATACTACAGTAATACGCATATTGGAAAACTTACGCATCAATATACTGTTTTTAGCCCAGGCTGTAAATGAAGTTTTTCTTCTCGTGAATGTTAAGCGAATGTCAGCTCAAAAAAAAGAAATAGGTTACGCCAGGTAATCTAAAATGACATTTTTGCTTTAGGCCATTTTCATTTTTTATGCTTGCTGATTCAAGCTAGACGGTTATCTTGAACATCCTAACTATTTTATGATCCTGTTCATGTACTCAATTGCACAAATTTAGCATAATGTTTTATTTATGCAGTCTTTCTGAGAGATCGCGACGTCTTATTCAGACTGTCTCACTTCATCGCTAAAGACGTTCGAGAAATCGCTACATATGCAACTTACGACATACTTCAGAGGAAGGTACTCTGTTTCAAAATCCTCGTGGTTGAAACGACGATACTGCGCTTTTCGGAATTACATGCTTACATCAATACGGCGGCATAAGGGCTAACTTTTAATGAAGCCCTAAGACAGCGCAGATGTCTTCGAGGTCGTCTTCCGTCGATCCGGTGCTGTGAGAAGTCTTTCCAAGCTCATCCGCTGAGCCTAATAGCGGTACGGGCGGTCTCGCTTCGATGTTACAAAGCCCACGGTGATAACATCTAGGGAAGTAAGACGGGCGACGAGCGGAGCAAATCCAGACAACTAAGCGCCTAATTAGGCTGCAGCACCGACGCTACCGCACGGACTTAGATTCTCCCTGTAGTCTGGCTGCGTACTCGCACACTCAGTGGAGCTTGAAGGGGCGACACTGTCGCGGTTAGAGCAACACGAGCTTGAGCGTTGGAATTGAGATTGCGATGTATAAATCAGTCGTTGTATCGTTGAACCATATCCGACTTTGTACTTAAAAAAAAAGATAAATATCGTGGTCTTTGCAACTCACCAATGATGCGGTTATTATGATTTGCGTAATGAGGCAGTTCGAAGTTCATATAAATACAGCAAAATAATTTAGCACATATGAATTAGAATTCTTACTTCTACTAGCTCATAAAGTGTTACTATTTGATTGAATAAATGAAAATAAAGTTCACTAAGGCTATGCATAGCTTGTGGAACATCTTGAAGGTTAACCTACCTGCCTCTTCCTTTTCATCTATTTCGCTCTGTCTCTCTCTCTCTCTTGAATATCACACGTGAGCCGAGTGGCGCGTTGTGAAGTTGGTTTTCTTTTTTTACACTGAAAGTAAACCATTCACGCAGTGCGCGGGACTATGCCAAGGACATAGTCGCGCATGTAACCATGCGGTTATGTTTGTGAGAAGTGAAGAACTCGTTTTAGCGACGAAGGGTCATCTCATCCGTTAGGTAACTTGGTCGAGGAATGGTGATTTGCCGTTGTTTATTATTTCGTATGTAAGCCACGCATTTAGGGGAAGATGCCGATTTTAAAAGACGAGAAATTGTTGACTTACGTTGTGTGACGAACACTGAAGTGTTGTGTTCATCACGGCGAAGACAAAGCTCCTTCAAAGAAACGATGGCTCCAGGGCACTTCTTGTTTGAGAATTCTTCATTCTTTTGTAGGCATGTTTTAGCGGGCCAAATACCTTAACACCGTGGTAGTCGCGGAGCGCTTGTGATGCCGCCGTAAATGCCGAATCAAAGTATAAGTGCTCTTTCGCGAATATTGATTAATAATAGAAATGTTCTATTCGTGTTTCACAGAGGCCGTGCGTCGAAGGCGAGTGGAACGCTACCGCATCACCGTCCAGCGGGGCTGTTTTAATCTGAGAGGTAATAAGAACCGTGCGACTATGTGAGCGACCTATCTTAGAGCTGCGATGTTGCCGCGTTGCCATATAGCCTGTTGTTGCTCCCTACGGCAGCCGATCAAGATTATCCTTGCCAACCGGTAGAACATGAAGTGTATCACCACTAGAATGCACTCCCAGGCTGTCTTATTTCAAACATCCGAAATATTTGCATGTGCAGTACATGATATTATTTGTAGTTCGGTGGAATTTAGGTAACTTTGGGTATACTGCATAGTAACGCTTTTTAAGGGGAAAGCGTTATATGTCTCATGCGAAGATGGTTTTAAAAGAAAATCCGGCGTGTTGTACGAATACCACGTGACCTCCTGTCTTAATGCAATAGACAGTTTAGCCAATAGAAAGCAAAGTTATCAGCTTTGGCTGCTTTGGGTTATTATTATATTATTCTCTAAATTCGATAATGAAACATTACAAATGACAGCAATTTCGCATATCACGTATATCATGAAAATAGCGCGCATCTGGTCTTCTTTGTCAAGCTAGAATTTGTGACACATGTTTGGGACCCGTTAGGATAGCATCTATCGGTACCACCGAATCAAACATTCGATATTCAACGATACCGAAACATTCCGCCGCGCACAATACCGAAAGCAGGGCGCGGCACTGGCAGAAACAGTACAGGCTCCAGTATGCGCCAGCGCACTCAAGCGAAAATGTCAGCGTCTCCAGCGCTTCCGAGTAAGCGCCAGCCTCACAGCGGCAAAGCCAGTGCCCCTACCACTGCGACGCAGCTCTTTCCCACTGCGTTCACCGAAGTCCCAGTGAATCTGAGCGTGTAGCAGTGTTCCCAGTGCGATCCAGTGCAAAAAACGTACTGGTATCACGCTAAGGGTACTGGAGCGGCCCTGGTTTTTACAATAGGGAAAGCATACGGCATAACATTTGTTGTTTTTAACTGTAGTGCAATAATTACAACATACTTGAAACGAAAATTAAAACAAAGCGCTTCTGCAATCGTCTCAAAATTACAGGCCATGAGCGGACACTTCTGTAGCAACTGCAGCAATTGTCTAGAGAATTAGCAAATGCATGTATCCTAACATTGGGGACTTAAAAAGAAGCTCTCACTTATTCAAGAAATCTTTTTTAATCGAGCAGTCCAGGCCGTTCATTTCTTGGAACGTTGAAATCTATATCTATGACAAAACTGGAAGCGAACCCGTTCACTGCTGCAGAAAAATGGAACGAAATAGAGCCTTGGTATAGCGTAAACCACTGTCGTTGGCGTTAGCGAGCGACGCAACATTAACGCTGTTATTGCTGCGTCAGCTTGGGTTTTAGAACATCGGAAACCCTGAGCAGAGCGCTAACTGCCGCCTCCTCGACGAAGATGTTCACAAAATGCAGGACATTACGTTGTGCATCGAACGTCAAGAGAATTAATCGGATGTTCAGTGTCAATTATTCGTAATCCTCTTATCGTTGTTCACGATCCGCTTAGCGTTTATTCATGACAAAATTATGGTTAGTCGAGAGATAAAAGGGTACGTTTTATGGAACATGAGCCCGTCTCACTTCCACGTTCGTTGCTGATCGTTGCTGTGCTTCACCTCAGTGTAGTTACTTATGCGGTGGTGCACGCTTTACAGGGTCTGCGGAATGAACTCGGAGTTGGGGTAAGGTGCAACATTGCAGCTTAGACCCAATCAAGCATTTATAAACTCCCGTTCAGCATTATATATTACATGCGGATGCACTTGAATGATATTTACTTAAAATAAAAGAAAAGAAAATGGGGTGCAAGTATACTTCAGTACAACGATAATCAGTGTTATCCATACCTTTCAAGCTGAATATAAATACATCCTGGTTAGCGCATCGTGTACGCTACACTGAGTTTCATGCGTGAAGACACTGATTTAAGGGAGTGAAACTTCGCAAACAGCCAGTAGTGTTATTTTGATACGCATGAGTCTATTTGTAGTCAGCTACTACTGATTCGTGTGAAATCGATTCCAAAACATGCCTGAGTTCTGCGAGAATTTCTTTCCTTAAGAGAAGCACTTTTCATGGGTCGAAGCAATTATTAACAATATTTTGCTAATTTAGTTCGATGTAGAATTGCCCTTGGGCATTTCAGGCTTAAATGGGCATTCTGATCTATGTTACTGCACGCGATCAGCTTCGCTTCTTGTCTTTTAGAATAAGCGCGAAGATCGGATAAACACTATTTATTTCTTCGAAATGGTAGCGAGATTTTAGCGATGTCTGCGTGGATGCCTTAGCGAATTCTACCTACCGAGCCCCATGGGACATGGCATGTAGTCATCTTCAATATTCACTGTGTTCTTTAGCATTCAACTTCTCAGGCGTTGGCACACCTGTCTTGAGCGTGTTCACTGCTATCTTCTCCTTTGAGGTTTATAGTAATCTATATGTGCATACGTTGCTGCCAGGTTAGCAGTGATGCTAAAAGAAGTAAAAAAAAGAGAGAGACATAAAGTGCATTTGAATGTATTGATGGAAGAGCGAGAAAAAATTGAGCAGAGTCTAACAGTTGAGTGTAAATGAAATGTTGCAAATGGAGCATTTCCTATCAAAGCATCTGGTTTCGATTACTCTATTTTTGTTTTCTGAAATGTCAGCTACTAGCTTAAACATCAAGAAGAGATACATCACGAACAAGACTAAGGTACATTTTTCAAGGAATCATTTTAATTTATTCAAGCCGCGTGTGCCGCACGAGGCATCACCTCATGTATGCCGTAGAACACAAGTAAGGGCCTGGGCTGTGCCAACAATAAAGTTGTTAGAGCATATCCACTGACCGCATTGAAATAAACCGAAATGAGTAAGACACATCACGTATTGCCTTTGTACCCATTTTACTTTCATTAGAACACATTCAGTCAATTCCATACGCCGTAGTCACTGAACATTGCACACCCGCCTTTTTAAGCTTTTCGTCTATATTCATTCCATAACGAGCGCAGGATGCGATCAATTAGTTCTTGAGCAGCATATTTATGCCTAGAAGAACCGTTAGCCACTTAAATTCTTTACGCCACAGCTCATTACGAGAGGAGCTACGCTTTGTAATCCACAAAGCGTAGCTACTATGTTGGCTCAAGAGCACAAAAAGGCTCTCTCCTACCGAGAAGCGGCAATTTGGCTTCCATTACGAAGAGCGCGGGCTGTATCTATAACGCTGCCTTCTATTCACACTACCCGTGACTGCTTCGAAGCCGCGTGTGGTGTCAAGAGCTTTAATGGCACTTTTCGCGCCAGTGGCTATGATTACTGAATGGCTCAGTTCTTATAGCCACTGGCTATGATTACTGAATGGCTCAGTTCTAAAAGCAGAACAAATCGGCTTTATTTGCCCCAGCACTAAAACAATTGAGCCTACTTTTCTTCCATGAAACCTACAGTAACCACGTGCACATCTACACCGATGGGTCAACCACGGTGTCCAGTTCCGGTGGTGCAGTGGTCATACCAGCACGAGAAATCACCCTAAAACTCAAAATATCCCATGTGACTACGTCTACGGCGGCAGAACTTACGGCTCTGCGTTGTGCACTAGAGTACATCGATTCGGAGAGACCGAGCAAATGGGCTGTTTTCTCCGACTCGAAACCGGCGTTACAGTGCCTGCAGTCAGCTCTCCGACGCGGATGCCACGAACAGCTTACGTACGAAATTCTGAAGATTCATCACCGCGTCAAAGAAAAAGGCCACGAGGTTGACTATCAGTGGCTACCTGGTCATTGCGGGATCAGTGGCAATGTTTCCGCAGACAATGCTGCTCGCACATCCCATCAAGAAGAGACCACCGTTTCGATTCCTCTTTCTAGGACAGACGCTGCAAGGCAGCTTCGTCACCTGGCACGTAGTCTCTGTTTGGCGGAGTGGAACATGCCAAGTATAAGACGTACAAGACTCCACCAAATAAACCCTACGCTGGAACTCCGACCTCCATCCGGACTTCGTCGACGTGAAGCTTCGCTTCTATGCCGGCTTTGGTTAGGAGTTGCCTTCACGAAGGCATACACAACATTAATTGGAGTGACCGACAGTGCAGCATGCGAGGTCTGCAGTACTGAGGAAGACATTGATCATCTGTTATGCCGCTGCCCTCGATTTGCCTCTGAACGACGAACTCTTTCTGACGCGATGCGACGATTGGACGATCGACCGCTCTCCGTGCAGATGCTACTGGAGCACCGTCCCCATCGCTCGACGGCCCACAAGGCAGTTAAAGCACTTTTGTGCTTCTTAAGAACTACGCGCCTTTGTGAACGCCTATGACTGTTGTACAGTGCCACCGCAACATACGTGTCAGCTCATTTATTGATCATTTCCTTTTTTTTTCTCGCTCCCCCTCTCTCTCTTTGTCTCTCCCATCTTTCCACTCCCCTTCCCTTTCCCCCGGCGTAGGGTAGCCAACCGGACTGCTGTCTGGTTAACCTCCCTGCCTTCTCCCTTTTTGTGTTCAGTTCTAAAACATACAGAGTTGAATCGATTAATTTAAGCTTGTTCTCACCGCAGCAAACTGTTGGCAACAGGCGGGTCGACCGCGCGATCTGTAAGTAGAAGGAAACGTGGTTCGATTTTTAAATTATGCGTAGGTGATCGTTAGTTTCACACAATGCTTACTTAGGAAAACCCGCGGAGCTTCGCAAGGACAGCTGCATTTAAAGGACCTACGAGTTCAAAGACGAGAGAGCGGTTTCTTTTTTGCATTCATCAACCTGCTTACAGGCGCTATCTCCTCCTTGTCTCTCATCTCCATAAAACACGTGGACAGTGCCAGCACTAAGCGTTGAGACTATCAGAACTTCCACTTTTCAACGACACACTGTTATCTCCGCGTGCTCAGTCTGAAAGGCACAAAACGAAGTGAAATCAGTTGATCGCGCACGATAGTCAAGCGAGACACGGCACAACGGGCATGCGACTGCGTAGCAAAGCGTGGTAGGAATCAATTCACTTCTGATATTCCTCGCATGTGGACCAATCGAGAGCTTGAACCCTCATGGTCACGTGAACAGGCTGCTGGCGTTACGAATTGTGCCATAAAAGGGAAATGCCTGGAAATGCCAAACAGAAACGTTTGTTTTTTTGTTTTTCACGTCTTAAACAGGGCGAAAAACACGCGAACAAAGGACGTATGCAGCTGAGTTTCATTCAGCAAATCAGTTCTGCTGGAGCAGGAAAAGCGGTGGAAGATATATGAGTAACGTAACAAGCTTCCATACTGCATTTCTTTGCTTAGAGACACCAATCTCAATCAAAATACTTTACTTTGTTGAGTGTTGTGGAGTTTTTATTGCGACAAAAATTACGTGAGACCCACCACGGTGCTCTAGTGGTTATAGTGCTTGACGGCTGACCCGCAGGTCGAGGGATCGGATTCTGGTCGCAGCGGCCGCATTTTTGATGGAGGCGAAAATGCTCGAGGACCGTGTGTTTAGATTTAGGCGCACGTTAAAGAACCCCCGGTGGTGGAAATTTCCGGAGCCCTCCTCTACGGCGGCTCTCATAATCAAGTCGTAGATTTGGGACGTAAAACCGCTCAAATCGTTATTATTAAATTTTGCGGACACTCGCGGCGCATTTTGTCATTTCGTCATGTTCAGCGTAAAGTTCAAATTGGCAACATCGTCTGGTGCGTCGTATGTTCTTTGTGTGAGCGAAAGTTTGGTAAGGGTACAGACGAGCGTGGCTCAGGCAGATATGAAACTTACAGGCCGACTCCTTCGGGAGAAGGAGCACGAAGGGGTGCAGGTGGAGAGGCTACGTCTCTCGGGAAGCAACTGCGAATTTTGATCACGAGAGCGCGCCCGCGCGCGCTATCGCGACTGAGATCAGTATACTCATACCCTTGCACATGCTGTGCTCTCACTGCTTAAGTAAGCAGAAGTAAGCAGAAGCACGAAAACCGCTACGATCCCTAGAGCGGCCGTATTCTCTTGTGCCAGCGTTTTGTAGAGTTACGCCAGATCGGATCCTAATGGAGTTAGCTGCGAGCCTTACTACGTATAACATTCCAGTTTGTTGCTACTGCACCCATTGCTTCGTCCATGCGGCAAAACTGTGACTCTTTTGTACATTGTGTGTCTGTGACGTTCAATGCGGATTCAATAAGCTTGACATTAAATTCATATGCACCATAATGGCAGACATTCCACCAGGTGAACTTCTTCACGTTCAAGGGCTCTCGGTCTCTCACATGTTGGCCTGTCTGCGCGGCTGATCAAGAGAGTTAATCGGAAGTGCGCCAAGAGATCGCGTGTCTTGCACAACTCAGAGTATTCAAGTTTCCAAGAAAGTCTACCCTCTGAGAAGCGCCTTTTCATTCTTTTCACGTCTTTCGTTTTTTGTTGTGAGACGTTTGTTCGCGTTTCGTTATAAGTTCGCCCGAGGATAAGAAGCTTACGTATCTTTGGTGCTGAAAGTTCTTGGTGGAATATATATATATATATATATATATATATATATATATATATATATATATATATATATATATATATATATATATAAATATATACTTTTCGCGTGTGTGTGCTCTTTCCTTGTCGCATTAGAAGCGAGCATGGCTGGTTTATTGTGCTTTCGGTTTATCTTACTATGGTAAAGTTTTTCGCATTCTAACAACCGTGCCAAAGGCTTTTCTCAAAAAACCTCAAGATGAGGACGCCTTTAGATCTTTAAGTAGATCGCTGCATGATTTATACGTGCACTCTTGCGCTATCTGTCCTTGTGCGTCCACCTGATCAGCAGTTTTGGCTGAAGTATGTGTGTTCTGTTATTGCTAAATGAAGCTACATTTGTAGGTTACTCAGCATTCTTTTTCATATTGAACTTTCTTCTCACATATCCACACAGCGCTTCTCCACATGTCGTGCTTTGCGTAGAAAAATCTTGAGCGATTCAAAGCCCCACTGGCATAAACATGATAGGAGCGTGCATCGATCTTTTTTTCAACAGGGCATAGGAGTAAACCTATCGTGAGAGTTTTCTACACGAATTTGAGAGCAGCAGTCCCAGAAGCACGACACGACACACGAAAATGGCGTCAGCGCGCGCAGCGCAACCAGCTCAAGCAGCTTCTATGTCATCATTTACAGTGCTTCGAACTAATCTCTTCCAACGTTCATGGACGATAGCTTCCAACGTTGGCTCAGATTATATGACGTCCTATCGCGTATTTCGAGTGCCGGCTTAAAATTATGGCGCGAAACCTACACCGGCTGAAAATAGTGCAACGGGACCTTACATAAACCCAATGGAGAACGTAAACGATACCACCGGTGCAGTATATCTGCCGTTGTGTGTGTGTGTGTGTGTGTGTGTGTGTGTGTGTGTGTGTGTGTGTGTGTGTGTGTGTGTGTGTGTGTGTGTGTGTGTGTGTGTGTGTGTGTGTGTGTGTGTGTGTGTGTGTGTGTGTGTGTGTGTGTGTGTGTGTGTGTGTGTGTGTGTGTGTGTGTGTGTGTGTGTGTGTGTGTGTGTGTGTGTGTGTGTGTGTGTGTGTGTGTGTGTGTGTGTGTGTGTGTGTGTGTGTGTGTGTCGACTACAGCAGTCCTACGAATTGCCGATCCTGATGGACACTGTCGTCAAAGAAAGGAAGTTATATACTGTTCTTGCAAAGCCAGATGCGTATATTTATTGAAAAAAAATAAGTAAATTAAAAAGCTGGGGTTTATCCAGACTGCACTTGCCTTGCAATACCATACTTGGGAAAGGCGAAGCGCATAAGAAAATAGTTCAAGAAATATTGAGAGAAAGAAGCGATGCGAGCGCACAAATAGCATCCTTATGCACGCAAAGGTGGTTGGTCACAGAGCCTGGACGTCTTTAAGGGTGTAAACCAGTGTTCGTGTGGACAATATGTTTAAGTTGCTTCATTACGTTGCCACGTACGACTGGTCTGATAGTGTTACATCAGCACATTGCTAAACCCCTTTCCCATTAAGCCCTCCCCGCTTTCCTCCCCCTCCCTTCTTTTTTTGAGCGTGTTGCACTTTGTGTATGAAAGAATCTGTGTGGATGCGGACTTGAAATTTTCGGAGTGGGATGTCGAACATATGACCGTCCTAGCAGCCGTTCGTGACCTCGGAGGCAAGTTTTAGTGCGTAGTTGAAGTAGTAAATGTTTCAAAATATTTTGAAGACATGGCTCTCGAAGGTATTAGAAAATAGAAAATAAAAGCTGCAAATGCTATCGAAACCTTACGAGTCCGCGACTCGGTTTAAGGAATGACTTTCATTACAGAGCTACCATTAAGTAAAAAGAACAATAGCTAGTCAAAGGAAGCGGTCGGTTTGCTGTCCTGCTTATGGGGCAAGCGAGATTGAAGGTATCGGAAGGAAGAAACATGATATCGAAAAGGTATTTGCTTTAAAAAAAAATAATGTGACACCGCATAGACCAAAGTCCCTTTCTACATCGTGGGCTCGTACACCGCAGGAAGGAAACTGTTGCTCTGACTGCATTTGGTGTTTTACGCCCGTTTTAAGCAGTGTTCTAGTATATGTTACTTCACTGTTACAATGGTCAGTTGGGAAGTGCCTCTATAAGGGTCAATTATTTAAGATGAATGTGTGTCTCGACGGCCTTGGGCAAATCTCTCGCATGGCCGACACGTTCAGTGGAGCCGTGAGCCAGTTTGGTGGCCTACCCATCACGGTCGTCTAGAGGTTATGGGGCTCGACTGCTGATCCGAAGGTCGCGAGATCGAATCCCGACCGTGGCGGTTGCATTTCCATGGAGGCGAAATGATTGAGGCCCGCGTGCTTCTATTTACGTGCACGCTAAAGAACGCCAGATGGTAAAAATTACAGGAGCCCTCCACTACGGCGTCCCTGGTAATCATATCGTGGTGTTGGGTAGTAAAATCTCAACAACTGCATTGCATTGCGTAAACGTACATCGCTTTGATTCATGTGTCTGCTCCTCTACGCAATACCTCTTCAGAGGCCTTTAGAGGTATTATGAAATAAATAAATAAATAAAAGAAATAAGTTAGTACATATTGGTGGCCAAGCAGCTGGACGAAGCACGATTGGGGTTTCGAAATCGGGAAATAGGTGTACAAGCCGCGAATAATTTCTCTTAGGGTATCCCACGGGCCTTGGATCAGAAGGACAGCTGACAGCAGAAATCTCCCCGACTTCGACGTTTGCGAAAGCGCTCGTATCACTGGTTTCAGACACCGACTTCGGTAGTTTCAGTGCTCCGAGTCATGCTGACTCGTTTCGTCACTTCTACAGGGAGATCAAAACGGCAAATCTACGCTAGTCGAGGGCGACGATCTATATTACGCTGACACATCAAGCTGCGCTTCTCCGTCGTTGTTCGCTTACACAAGTTGCTTAACGCCTTTTTCAACAGCGTTCATGATTTCCTTTCTTGACTACTAAGCCTATTCATGAGTGTTTTGCTTTCTCTGTTATGAAACAAGCATTCCGCGACAAAAAGAACGACCGGCTATAATATATTCTGACTGTCTCCTTTTTGGCGCTAGTCAATTACGCGAAGACATGTGCAGTTTTACTTCTCGTATCAGACAGGAGGCAGTGTGCTGCGCTGTTAGCGCAATCGCGTCATGGTTGATTGAGTCGTCTGTTCCCAGCATAGTTCCTACGCCGGACGAGTTCCTAAAAGGAGATTTAGGCCAATCATGACGTCAACAACATACGGCTTGCCAAACGGGAAAACTGACTGTTACGAAGGAAGCGTTTCGTGAACCTGCAGGCAGATGTCACATAGCGAGCCGACGGCGAAATAGCAACACACTGCACTGGTGGGTCACTGCTCCCGCCTGTTTCTCTCGCTTGCCACTTACTATTGTATCTCTTAAACTTCTGATAGAGGAAGTCGACATCCACCTGCTTGTAGCAAGACGCTACAAGAATATTAACATGGATTGCTCAGAACGGACAGATTGTACTGAACGAAAACTTCGTCCTTGCCTGCGGTCGAATTTTTCTTCGAGTACAAAGATTTACTTTTTAAAAATCCGAAATAATTTCCTAGTAGCCTTGTGCTACAAACGAGTAGATGTCAGTTTTTCTTTACATAACCCTTTCTCTGCCTCGGAGGATTCTTCAGACAAACCGAGCGCGCGTTTGCCGTCACTGTCGGCGCGACCATGAGGTTACGTATAAAGTCCATCTCGATAACATCGCCCTGCGCAATGTACGTTCTATGTGCTAGCGAAAGTGTGCCAGTACTGCCAAAAATTATGGCTGAAGCGGATAAAAAAACCAGCGGCCGTCTTTCGCCGCGTGAAAGGCCGATGGCAGAGGGGGGCGAAAAGAGGGGGAGGGGTGTTTCGTGGCTCCTGCAGCAACTCTGCACTTCGATCGGCCTGGCGGGGTCGCACGCGCTATAGCTTGACTGAGATCAGCAGATGGCTCATACCTGTGTACGGGCTGTTCTCACCGCTCGGTTTGCGATGGCGTAATAGACAGCACGAAAGTCGCTTCGCTCGCTGCAGCAGCCGCGTTTCTTTACACCGGCGTTTTGTTGAATTGCGCCATGTTGGATCCTAATGGAGTAGTCTGCTAGCGTTACTTCGTATAAAACTCAAACTTGTTGCTATCGCATTCACTGCTTTACCCGTGCGGCCTTCCTATTCATCTCCCCCTCTCTCTCTTCTTTTGTGAGGTGTGTCATAGCATATAGATATTTTCCTATATGCTAATTTTGTCTCGGCTCACCGACCTACTGTCGCCTTCAATAAATAAGGCAACCACTGCGGGGTTTTCAGAAGGCATGGTCTCCAGAAGACATGAGGAAAACATTAGGAAACGTTAAGACTGCTTTGAGATCGTCTTAAACTAAACTTGAGCGAAGAGAGTTACAAGAAATAACGTTCATGCGTCATTTCTGCGAGGTAGCCTTGACTGCATTGCTCTTGCTTTTTATCGCTTCCAGTGGTAAGAAAAGGGAAGCGGGCTTTAGCAAAGCTGAAACAAACGCGTAATAAAAATATAGAAAAAATAAATAAAACAAGAACAAAAACGCGAACTGCAAGTGGGCCGATCTGCGTTGCTCGCGTTGGAAAAAAAATTTTCAGCGGCATTTCTTGATTTAAAAAAAAAAAGACGATGAAACGTACTGAACAGCTGCGTTATTCCGCTGTTTATTTATATCTTTTAGCTTCCAGACGAGTTGCGTCGACCTGCACTGCCGCTCACTTTCACCTTTTGTGTCTTCAACAATGTCGCGTTAAAACTCGAGTTTCAGAAACCTCCGCACAACTGCGCTCCCGTAGTGAAGGTCGTGATGGTATGCGAACACTGACGATACGTGGAGAACTCGGATAATATTCGGTTCCAAGGCAAGGCTTTCGCACAGCGATGAACTCAAGCTGAAAGAAAGAGATCTTGCGCTATTTTAAGTCGGGCCTGAATGCAAGACAACGGAGGAGGCTGCTGTACACGCAAAACATACGCGTTGGGTACATGAAGTGGCAATGTGCGGAACTTCACTTCGACTAGCGGTAAGACATGCACCCCGACATCTTCCCTTTGTGAATTTTTGTTTATTTCTCTTTTTTGGGTACGGCAACCTACTCTTTCCTAAGAAAGATCTTCGCAGCTACCTGACTGGCGAGTGGTGGTCTTGCGCATACTAATGTTCTTTTTCCGAATCCCATGCAAAAACAGAGTGCATGGCGCATAAATTTGGGCAAATGGGCCCACATTACTTCGTTTGGGCCGATTAGGCATTTCTTGACACCCAACCAGGTGCCAAGAAACTAGCCCTGCTGCTACTTCCTGCGTTTCCATTGTTCCACCTGATTTGTCTTACATACCAAGCCTCGTCTTTTCTGATAGCTTCAAATTGCACACCACCGGCCCAACAGCGTCCACGGCATTGAAACGTAGAACCATCCCGTGGGAGATTACCTGAACCGTGACTCGTCATCTTCATTTACTTTTTTTTCTAGTCTTTATTTTCTTGTTGCAAAACGCTTCTGAAATGAAAGTTAAGATATCTTTTTTTTTTTCGTGGGTTCTGTGTACACTTTATTCAAATGAAGGAAAAAGAAATATGGCCGAAGTTCCAGCGAGTGACAACCAAAACAATGGAGTGAGTTACATTCAAGAGTCGCAGACACCACCTCATTCGAAGTAGTACACCGCAAATGGGCTTCACTGTCGCCCTGTCTCTGGAAACCAGCAATTTAGGTCCATCTGCGGGATTCTGTTCGTTGATGCAAGTGCATATTCTTTTTTTAGATACCACATGTACATATTATAGTGCTCTCACATGTACGTGCGCGATGACTGATCGGTTTTTGCAAACATCAAGCAAAGAGAAAGAGAGCGAAAGCTCTTCGCTGAAAAATACAGCGTCTGTCTGGCATATGCTGATCTACTACTAGTTTCTATAAAGGGGATCCGAAATCCACAGAGACGACATGAGCGCGTGTTGCGAAATTGCTCTGTCAGAGGATCACCGCTAGCTCGATTTCAAATGAGGATATATATTGCAGCAGCGTTGATCGGGCTCACCTGAAAACGCCCATGCTTACTGCGACACCGGCTTCATAGCAAAAGCAATGCCTCTTGAGAAGGGCCGGATACTTGGGCGCTCTCTTGCAATCTATTCGGAAACACCGTAGTCGGGAGAGTAAGCCGAACCACCCTGCGGCTATTCTTGCGACATCATCTTGCAGCAGCCCCGTGGCGGAACGTGGGATGTGGCGTTTGAACAAGAGAATATGAGACTGTACTGATAAAACAAGCTTTCAAGGACTCTCCTCCAGAAACATATTTATTTTATGAATTCACGGCTGTCGAAAGTACCTCGGGATTATTAGTACAAACCTGTCCATAGTGATTGCATCCTACTATCGTTACTGCACGAGTAGAAGTTATATGGCCTACATTAACAAGCATGCTTCTGAAATTTGGGCTATCTTTGCACACGTGGGCAGATTAACAAATATTAGTAGCATCTTGGTATGGGCTCAGGCTAATGGGAATAATTCCCTTTCGACAAGATTAGTAGAGATTCAATTAGAAACTTGAGGAAAAGCGACACTAACACGCCAGCAAGATCAAAGACGCATAAAAGCATCAATCAGATGAGCGTGCCTTTGTTCATCTAATTCTCTCCTTTGTCACACCGTAAGGTTCAGAGCAATCCCTTCAGATTCTTTTCATCCACATTGAAGCTTTTATACTCTTGCTGACAATGGGAGAACTTTAGTGTTTATCCATGCAATAAATGCATTCGATGAAGAATACGTTCACAAACACGTGCAGAAGCGAAGGATATCAAAAATATCGGTGGATCCCAGAAAAAGAAAAGTAGCGCTCGAATTGTGTTGTATAGTTTCCCACTTTAGTACTATAAGAAGGCAGCATCGGGGAAAATATTGCTGCCGTAAAGGCAGCGAATACATCAAAATATGGCGCAGAACAGCATGGGTTCGCCTGAAAAAAGCGTACCACCTGCGGCTTTGGCGATTGCATAGGTCATTTGGACCAAACAGCGAACGCCCTGCGGTCAAACCTATCTCTGAAGGTGTATGGGCCCCTACCCGTCCAGCAAAGAACGAGGACTATTAACAAATTTCCTGTTCGCTGTGTTTACCCCGCACGACGTCCCGTCACACTCTGGTGCAACACGACCGTAAATTTGCAAGCAGAGACTCTTATATCTTGCCACACCCTAACTGACAGACAGCCTGCTATATGCCCTACTTTGGCCAATGTTCCGCACAGAAGGGAAGAAGGAATGTGTGTGTAGTGCTTGTCAAAGAAAATGCGGTCAACACGTCGGTATATGATAAAGAAAAAAGAAAGAAACGACAATATTGTTTGCCGCACGTACGGAAAAAAAAGTGGAAATGTGGAGGCGTGGTAAAGACGCCGCAGGGAACGAAGGAATATTGGTAACAGGACAAGGTTAGAGTGTACTAGAGAAACTAGGCGCCTTTGAGCGACAGAAAGAGAGAACTGCAGGATTGAAAAGTTCTGTTTCTGTAGCAGTCATCACAGTTATGTACTACGAAATATGTCTTTATCTTAACTGTTTACCATGCTTACATGTAGTGTGACAAATTCGCTTTTGTTTGTATTTTGCTCTCCCATCTTTCAGTTTATGTGCGACTGTACAGAAACGAATGCTCAACGCATTCGTTAACGCCACGCTAAAGGAAGTACGTTCAAATGAGAAGCCAAGCTACATTCATACGTCAACGACGTCCTCTTGTTACTCCTAAAAAAAGTAAATTCTTGCACTCGCGGGACTTCATTAAGCAATGCACATTCCACGGCAGAGGAGCGGCGAGGGAAAATAAAAACCAGCGGGCGCAAAAGCCACGCTAATTTACCGTGGGTGGATCTAAGTTCAGCGGAATTCTTTTCTAGAAGACATATGCGCTGAAATTTTTGGGTGGCTTATAACGGCGATAGTTGTGGTTATATGCCGCGTCGCCCGCAATGTATAGAGACGCTATAAATGTAGTCTGACGCTTCCTATGCCCAAGTAATTTGGGCGGTCTTTACTGTGTATCTATACGCATTTCATTCGACGCGATCCTCACCCTCACGTGTTCTCTAGCACTTTTATTTTCTTGCAGCCCATCTCAGACAACCTGGACCAATCAGTGCTGAGCAAAGAGCTTCCGTCGAAGTTGTTCACCTCATTAGTGGACAAGAAATGCAAAAGATATACAGAAATCTGCAAGATATCTCTTGTTAAGCCTTCATGGTTATGCACCCTAAAAAAATCACAGCATATCCACGGAGTGAATGATGATGAGTGGGCGAAGCTGCGGAGGTTCATCGGTAAACCGTGATTCTTCCGTGAATTCTGCCCAGTACATCATCACCGACGTGAGATCGGGCGCGTTTATGCTAAAGGTTCCATGAGTTATGACGACTTGCAGCTCACTTTAATTTTACATGTACGCTGTGAATTTTCATTGTTTAGAAAACCATTGCTTTAGAAAACATCTGGCGTCTTTTCGTTTTGCTTTAGAAACATCTGGCGTTCTTTCGTTTTGCTTTTGGAAAACATCTGGCGTCTTTCGTTGGTTTATTTCATCAATCAACGGCGTTTTGAACAAAATTTTTATTGTTTAATCACACACAGGAGAAATCTCACCAGGCACTACCTTGGAGGTAAACAATGGCTGCTAATGGGAATGAGAGACAGAAGAAGCCGGCTTTTAGCTAACACTTACACTTCTACTTCTACTAACGTTTCCTACTGGAACATGCCAATGGCTGCTAATGGGGAATGAGAGACAGAAGAATTCGGCTTTTAGTTAACGCGCACGCTGTGAATTTTTTATTGTTCAACAACGCACAGGAAAAATCTCCCACCGGCACCACCTTGGAGGTCAAGATCTGGTACTAGCGTTACGACTGGTTACGCACTACGACTACGACAACTACGAGGGACGAACGGGTGCCGCCTTAAGGACCTTCGCCCCTAAAAAGGTTGCGCTTCCTCACTGTCTCAATCTCCTCCCAGTAAACTTGCCACTTTATTAGAACCACATGTTTGCTCGATGCAGAGTGCCTCTTGTGCCTATTATGTTTTGTGTATGTTTACGTGCAGTGGCGGAGACCACAGCCTGGCATAGATACTCTTGCTCTTTTAATGGTCTGATGCGACAGTTATTTTTCCGGCGCTCTTCTTGTCGAACTTTCCGAACGTGCGCATACATCTTCGGCTACCAACAACAAAAAGGTACCCGGAATATTTGCTTACGTGTCGCCGGTGCTCTAGGCAAAAACATAGCGCTAAATGCAGTGTGTGTGACACGAGAAGACTATTAGAGTGCGTCTGTTGTTTAATCGACAGTGCGTTATTTATGTAAGAACGCCGCTTACTAGTTTTATTTTAGAAGCACCGCCACCGGACCAGTTTACAATTTATGCGTGGTTGTGCGAGCTATGCACACGTGACGTATGACGTCGTGCGAGTATATATACTAGCAGGATCGGCGAGCAATAAAACAGTTGAAAGTTAGCGCTCTGTTGTGTTGAACGGGTCTTCCTTTTGTCCTTGTCCTTAGCCTGCGCTACCATCAATTGTCATGCTATATTAAAAAGCCCAAACTGCCAGTCTCATCAGATAGTTCTGTCTGGTACAAGAACGTAACGGGTTCTTCTTTAAAACTTTGTGAATTTCGTACATAAACCCGCATCTTCTGTCGTGCAGGTAACTCAAACGAAAGCAAAGAAATCATATTACGTCACGTGACATCTTTATTACTCTACTAAGGATCAAATTATTCATATGCCTTGTTAAGTTGATTCTTGGTTATGCATACTGCACTTTAATTTAGTTCTTAATCTTTGTTTATGTTGTGGAAGTTCAATGTCACGTTCGCTTATGTTTCTTGCTAACACTTCTTTCTTCTACCTCTTAAGAGGCGCATTCTGCTGTTCGTTTCTGTGTCTTTCTTTCTTTTTTGTAGTGCAGAAACCCGTAATGTGCGACGCGGAAAAGCTTTCAAGTTGAGGGCACGGCGGCTTCCTTAAAGAAACGTATACAAGAAATAACTGCACAGGGACGCCGAGGAAAAAGAAATACCGGAGGCGCATTGAGCAATTTAAACTCAAGGGCGAGGTCGCTGGCAGCCGTCGATCTTCTGGGTAATCAAATAAACCGTCTTCTGCGAAAGTCAGTGAATTGAACTTTCCTTCATTACTTTCTTATTTATATGTAAATTCGTACACATATATATTTTCTGACTTTTAACTCATTTTCAAGCTTCATCCTTTAAAATGCTCGATATTTTTTCGCTTTCCTATACTTCTCAGTACACTTGCCTGTGCTTCCCTTTCTTTAATTCAATTACTTAACGTTGATGTATTTAGAGAATTAGTTATATTATCGTTGGCGGCAGTAGTTATTAGAGTAAAATGCAATTAAGCAATCTTCTTATTTAACGCACTTGTTCTTACCTTTCATCGTTCGTTCACCTACCTCTCATCTAGCTAAGCCTCAAGTCTCAGGCAGCCCGCGTACACGGCTTATTTGACTTTGTCAGCACAGTAAGGTGGTCACATTAATGTTAAGCCTCAAATTACCGAACTCTGCGAACTAGATACCTTTACCGAACACTGAATGTTGTATACAAAACACTGCCATCGATGGCAGAGTCCTGTAGCGCAGGTCATTTCGCCAGGGGCCAATATTTCAGTTTGCTTGGTGTTTTAGTACTCGTTTCTATCTCTATCTTTTAAGGAAACTGGAAAAAATACTTTGTCGTTCTTTGCCTCCTAATTATGCTATAAATCCAAAATTGTAATTAATGTTGACATAGTTTTTATTAAAAGAACGTATTACATTTTGCAGTTGTGTAGAATAGGAACGGTACAGCACACAAAAACTAAAAGCTTAATCAACCGTAGTCGATACTTCACTAATGCAGATGTGTCTACGTAGGCGTTCTTTGTTGTTGTAATAGCTCGCAACCAAAATTTGGGACACATGGTTAATATGAGAGCGGTTGTGTAATTTACATTGACGCAATTTATAAGTACTTAGTTTATAAACGTCTCATGCGCTTGCGTGTACATGTTGAATGAACTTTCCTTTGTGACAAGTAGTGAATACTCAATAGTGCCAGGCTACATACGCGTGCTTAGCCACAATTACCGGTGCCATCGGTGCCACGTATTGAAGTCGCATAAAATAAGTCTATTGAAAAGCTGGGTCCTTACCAATGGCCCAAACTCTTCCTCTATAGTGGGCACCGTAGCAAGTTGTATAGAGAGTGAACTCAAGCTTCTTGAAAGGAGCCAGCTGTTGAACGGTCTGTAACCATATTAGGGAGCCTTTCCTATAGGTGCAATCAGTAGTACATTTAATGCATTCCGTTCAACGCCACAGCAACGGCCGAAATCGATCACGTTCTGGGGACACGGAGCCGGGTGAACCGGGATGGGGGACGTCGGGTGCACACCTCCAGCAATAGACTACATACCGCGCACAGCTATAGCAGTCTTTGTACTCGTTCTCGTTCTCCACCTCTGTCGAAGACAGCCGGGGGCAGATTGATGGATGCTCCCTCTGTGTGCTGGCAGACGAAAGCTTCCAAAGTAGATGCAGGCCGTATCGTGAGGTGGTGGTGGTCTTTATACAGATACATAAAAAAGGCAGCTAGAAGACTGGCGGTAATGGCCCAAGGTGCGCCATTTTTTTCCCTTCCTACTTCAGAGAGGAGAGGCCACTGCCTAAGACCAAGCGGTAGGAATAACAATTGCAGTTTCTTTCGTACCTCTAGGACGTATGACAGACAAGCAAACTGAGACCGAGAGAGTAGAAGGACCAAGGTATAGGATCGACATGGGTTGTGCACACTCGTTTTTCGATCCCAATGGGTGGTCGTGGCCACATCGAACGTTTCGTTGCGGGAGACGAAAATCATGACAACTTTCGCATGTCTGCCATTGGTCCCTTTCACGTTGACAGTGGTCACAGCGATAAGAAAAGAAAGAACTGGCACTTTTCCCATCCACAGAGATCTGGGGTTCATGGCTCAGATCTGAATCATTGACGAGAATAGCCGCGGCGCTAATGTTCGAATGATAAAATGGTATTTCAAATGCTTTGAAATGTATCAGACGCATGTGTGATTTTAGACTTCTCCCTAGGAAAAGTGAATCGGAATAACCATAAATTGATACGTAAGACGCACTGTTCTCGCCCTTAATGGGCATAAAGGGCATCAAACAAATAAATTATTAAAACACGTTACGTGCCCTTATCTGGTTCCCAAAGGTACGTGGCTGTTCAGAATTTCATACTCTAATGTAACTAGTGGTTACTGAAGGTCGACCGAGACCGGTCGAGAAAAAAATCAAGTAACGAGGAAGTCGGAATTTTAGTTCAACGGCGACAGCATAAATAACAGATCTTTTCAGTGCATCGTCGGTCCATTTCCTCAAAGAGCATGACATGGATCGTTGATTTTCACTATCTGTCGGATGTGATGGCTGAGTAGAAAAATAACGCACAATCCACTTTCTTCATTCGCCCACTCTGCAGCTTCGTCTGCATCTTAATTCCCCATTGGCCGGTGTAGTGGGCAAGCCACTGAAATATATTGTATGTACGAAATACAGGGCTGCCGGATGCTTATTACGCAACGGTAGCAATAAGCAATAGTTTCCCCACTGCCATGTCTTGTCGTGGTGGTCACTAACAAGTTCTACTGGAACGAGTACTACATAAGTTACTTCTGTATTCACTCTTTCAAGGTGTTTTGTCAACAGCATGCATCTATCTGGTACTCCTGCATTATCTGAATGGCGTTTATGGAAGTCCAAAAAAATCGTTATTGAATCATATTGTAAGCGTTTCACGGTAAGAAGCAGCACTGTGGACCTTTGAGCGGAGAAGTTCATGCTACGCAAAGAAAAAAAATGCTCACTTCCATTATTCCGGCCCGAAATCACTGTAGCAAAACAGCCATTTGGGCTAGTTGGTAACGGTTCATATCTTAAAGCAAATAGGCGCACTATGGAATAGGCACACTCTCCCCTCTCCTCCCCCCCCCCCTCCCCACGCAGTTTGAATTTTCTTTAGTCCGGTTTTCTTCGAACTTCCTTTTTGTATAGACGCATGCGCCTTCATGATCTGTTAAGGGGATACCCATCTCGTTTTGTTTTGTTTCGGCGAGGAAAATTGCACCACGTTCCCTTTTTTTGTAACGTATTTATGTGTACTCTTTCAATAAACCTGCAGTTGCGAGTGTGCGCTGTGTGTCGTCGGTTCCTCCCTTTTGTCCTTGTTCCCATAGTGCGCCTATTTGCTTTAAGATATGAACCGAAATCACTGCTGGGTAAGTTTAGATGGATAGAAAATGCGAAATTCGAAATGTAAACATGGTGGAAATCATATGATTTGGCCGCGCCGCCACTTCTCTGGAATGTTTTCGCCTGCCGAGACAAGCTTTATGGAAACTTTGTCCTTAAGTACCCCCGATAATTCTAATGTTAGCGCACTGTTATACACTGGCGCCTCATAAAGACCAGAATTACATTTAACAGTGTCATTGTGTTTTGAAACATCTCGCAACCGAGATTATTCCTTCGTAAGTTCTCAACCTCGTGGTACTGAACTTCACATGAATCACATGATACTATTGAAGGTGCAACCTAAAAGATAGTAAAGCAAAAAACACACTCACGCTCACGTAAGCATACACGCACCCACACACGCACACACACACACACACACACACACACACACACACACACACACACACACACACACACACACACACACACACACACACACACACACACACACACACACACACACACACCAACCGACAATCCACTCTAGCAAGCGCGCAAACTCCCACAAAGAAGACAGCGCTTAACATATTGTAGTAACCCAAGACCCGAAAGTGATTGTTCCGAATCAGTTGGCTGCCGTCGTTATTCATAGTTATCGACCGCCATTACACCATTGTTCTTCTATAAACCTTACGGCGGGTGTCAATCATGCATTACAAATAACGTTAATACGAAAAACGACCACTTCGATACCTTGAACAGGGGCTTAACGAGGAGCGTTTTTTTTGTTTGCTTCAATATGGGCAGCCATATGGGCGTGGTAATGCGTGTGGTACGTAATTTGTGACAGCGATACCCTACGCGAAAAAAAGTCGCTCTTTCTTTTTCCCTAAAGGCGTCGTTATGCTGACGGGGCTCAGTTGTCCCCACCCGTGTTTGCCGCCAAGAAAAAATACCACTCTAAACGCAATGCAGAATCGCAAAAAAAAAAAAGAGAAAGAATTCAACCAGATTTCTCAGTTTCTTTGTGTCATCAATCACCGCGCCTTTTTCCACGACTGGCGTCATTACCGGTCTCCAGGCTTTTCAGATGAGCGACTGTGTCCGACGCGAATAACCGGAGTGCATAGCCGCACATCCCGTGCACTCTTTATGGAAGTCAAATTGCTCTTCCTCGACAAAATAGCCATTTGGCGTTGAAGCTCCGACAGACGATTACAACGCTTACCGTGGTCTGGCGAAGCCCAGAAGTGCCGCGACTATGTCTGGCTAATGGCTGCCTTTAGGGCGTGTTTCCTCTACAAGCACGCTATTCTCGCTCTCTTGTCGCCGTGATAAGAGTTGATGCGAGTTTAATTGTTTCGCGTAAACAAAAAGGAAAGAGTGTGTTGCGTTGCTTAGCACGAAAACAGTTGTCGTGAAATCTATTCAGCCCTTGGTAAGCAGAACATCGAACAGTGTCCACGGCACCGTTAATTTGTTTGTTCATTTTGTTTGTCTTACGTTGTTACTAGAGTTACTAATGAGCCTAACCTGATCTAATTTCAACTCGAAATATCAGGGAGGCAGAAGTGCTCGACGGAAATAAGCAAGGTTCAGTAAGCGCACATATGACGGGCCTGGCGACAATGTCAAGGCAATTGGAGCCCTACAAACGAGCAGCCCAATACTCATAGCATATGACAACAAAAAGATTTCTTTATCTCGTAAGCTAATCTGGCGAAGTTATCTTTGTAGATGAACCAAATGCATATGTTACTAAACATAACTGTTGAAGCACCTGCGTGTGAAATTGCAAAAAAAAAAAAAATACCGTTCACACTACCCGGCGCAACGAAAAGCTTAAAGAGCTCCGCTCTTAAATTTGGAGAATGCGGGCAAACGCTATGAGTCCGAAAAAGAACGTAGCCGTCCGCAGTCGCTCACTCCGAAGCAAGGAGCGGTGAGGCTTCGACCGCTGAAAAACGAATACAACTTCGCTGCTAATCTGTCACCACGTTAATGTTGCGGCCCCACGAAATTTTCGCCCATACTTCCGGCTTTATCTTCATCATTCTTTTTTTTTTTTTTTTGCGTAAGCTTTCTAGGGCCACTTCCCGCCCAAAAAAAACACCGCTCGTCCGCTGGGTAAAGCGCGCTCCTGTCCACAGAGGCATAGGTTCTTACGTTGGGTATTATATGACTGCCGCATTACTACAGAAGGAAAGCAAGATTGTACACTTGCCGCTACAAGTAACCATGCCATACAAGCTATAGCGCAGAATAAATGATAGCTAATACTGGCTTAATTTTGTCAGCCAAATGACAGAAAATGTCGGCAAGTGTTGGACAATGTAGACTACAGTGTTGCCGTGAGCATTAACTACGGTGAGGAGGCCCACATTTTCAACTGGACTATAGTGACGGCGCAACACTGTATACACGCGCTGCATCCAAACCGCACGGCAATGCAGCATATCTTAGGCTTGAGTGGTCTGCCCGTGTCACTTGGGTGCACGTAACATACGGTTCGGCCAAGGCATCTGTATACATAACTGCTTTTCATTCATTCATTCATTCATTCATTCATTCATTCATTCATTCATTCATTCATTCATTCATTCATTCATTCATTGCTATGGCTATCAGTGCTTCTTTTGGTTGATCCCGCCCTTTTCTTGGCGAGGAATTTGTGGCAGACATTTTAACGGCACCATTCCAGGCATTTTCATTTCTTGTAGTCGTTTGGTTAAAGGATCAAATGGAAACTTAATGTCTCTTTTGCGGTACTTTCTATTCTTTAAGTTACACGTAAAGCTATTTGGATAGATATTGGAACTGCGAAATATAACCAGATCGAGCATGGAGGCTTTTCAGGAAGACCTAAGCTAGCTGCGCCATTATGGTTGATTTCATTGGCACTGGCCTCGCTCAGTATTGGTCTTAACCTAGAAGGGTGACTTCGCAACTCTTCCATGATCGTCTATATTGCCACAGCATATTATTGGCCTTGAGATCTCGGAGTGGCGCCCTCTCGCGTGTGACCTCAGAGCGGGGATTCCGCTCCAAACCGCGCTGCAGCAGCCGCGGCTCCTGTATGCAGATAGTATGCTTCAGGCGGGAACTTTGTCGAATCAACAGCCTGGCGACGGTCAACTAACGCCTACAACGAATGTTTTTGAGTGTAATCTTGAACTTGTTTTAGTTGCGGCCCAATCGACAGGGCCAAGAAATCCCCGGATGGCCGACGAGTGCGCCGATACCACCGGCCGCATTGGTGGTAAGAAAGTGAAACTGTGTGTGAGTGTTCTCGCTCGTTATCTTGTTTCCGCCGTACGAAACTTATTAGTTTGGGTGTTCTTTCTATATTTCAGTAATCGTGCCGTTCTCCAGCATCTACAAGTATGTAGATAAGGCTTGTGAAAGATCGCGGTGCCTCATCGAGGGCGGGGCGGTGTACGACGCAGGCCACGTTGTTGAATGCGCGGTCGAAGCCGTCAACGGAGATCGCATCACCGTCGCAGATCTCGTCCTGCAAACAAGTGTGCAAGTGCCGCCTTGTTGCACACCCCCCTGCCGATGCCCGTGATCGCAGTCTGTCTCGTAATGCTGGTTCAGTGACAACGATATTACGTCGTAGTTCATATTAACACCGCACAGGGCAGTCGCATGGATATTAGAATATAACAAATAGTTAATCGCTGATTATACCACGCACAGCGCCACAGAGATTAACGTGGCAAGGACAAGCTGGGTAGAGTTTCACGCCACGCAGCCTAATGAAAAGCTTAAAGAGCTCCGTTTTTTAAAAAGTGTCTGCACTGCCTCAGGTGAAATAATAATAATATCTGGGCTTTAACGTCCCAAAACCATGATATGATTATGAGAGACGCCGTAGTGGAGGGCTCCGGAAACTTCGACCACCTGGGGTTCTTTAACGTGCACCTAAATCTAAGTACACGGGCCTCAAACATTTTCGCCTTCATCGAAATTGCAGCCACCGCGGCCGGGATTCGATCCCGCTACCTTCGGGTCAGCAGTCGAGCGCCATAACCACTAGACCACCGTGGCGAGGCTCCCTCAAGTGAAAACTTTCAGAGAATGTGCACTAAAAAGCGGCAACAGGTTTCGCTTATGAATTTATGATAATCAGTCCGCTAGGTTCGCGCTTGCCTTCATAAGTAAAATACGTATGCACACCATCCAAATGCAGCCGTAGTCTCAGATATCCTGCGCCGCTCAGCTGAGCTCACGAGGCGCGCTTTCGAGGCGATTCGGAGGCCGCGTCGTCGGCTAATTTAGGGGCCTTCTCAGCAGGTTGTGGGACGGCACCGCACTTGGTGTAAGTCGCCTATTAAGTATTGGCGAGGCGCTTAAACGCGGTCACAAGCTTACCTGAGAGTGGCGCGTACGGTGGGTAGCAGAAATCACAGTCCGCGAAGTGCTTGTTGCACACGGTCGATGAAGGCGTGGGACGCTTTCCCATTCTGAGCTTGACTATCCACTTCTTCAGCTTTGGGTCCTTGGGATAGTTGTGAAAGCTTTTCACGAGCGGACGAAGTACACTGAGGCACAGAGTAGTATATCACCATCGCGCAGCACTCGCCGCGGAGACAAGCGGCCGCAGTTCTAAGAAACAAAGAGCTGTGGTTATAAATGAATGTTAAAAGCAGACCCACGGTTGTTCGAACAGCGTCAGTAGCCACCATACGCAAGATAACCAATTAAACTGCTTTTTTGTTGAGATTTACCACAACGGTGGTTAAACACGGCGCTGGGCCTACGTAGCAGACGAAAGTGCGTGAATCCCCGCTCTGACGTCACACAGGCGCCGTTCGCAGCGCCGCCATCGGTCGCACACCAGGCCAATATAGTGCCTCGTCAAGCGCGAAATTTCACCGTCGGCGTCCGGCGGCGTCGGGGACGAGTTATGAAAAAGTCATCATCACGTGATGATGTCTCATATAACGTCAAAATGGCGTCATAGATCGCCAAAATTTGTGCCGTCGTTATGAAGTCATGATGGCGTTACTGTGACGTCACGTGACGTAACGTCCCATGATGACGTCATCACATGTCATCGTAGCCTGGTCAAAGGTGGTTCGATCACGGAGACAATGCAAAACTAGGTGAGATGCCTCCGAACTTGGAGGCAGTGTAAACCCACTTCAGGGGCAGAAAGCTTTCGAAGGGGGGCAGGGCAGGATGAATAGATCGACTGAGAAGAAAAAAATGTCGCCCGCATCTTCCCACTGGGGGAACCTGAGTAAATGCGTCGCAGAGTGGTGGGGGTATCGGGTGAATGTTGTAATTGGGTTTCGCAGAAGCGTCGCGCTGCCCGAGTGATGGATCCGCTGCTCGACGTTCACGAACGGTTGCTGCTTCTCGAGCACGATGTTCAGGATCCACAGCCCGTCGTTGCCGTTTCGCAGCTGCTTCTCGTTCCTCGAGTGAAGCATCCGCAGCCCGTTGTTGCCGTCTCGCAGCAGCTTCTCGTGCACGAAGTTCCGGGTCCGCAGCTCGCTTCAAACGCTTCCGTTCAGCGTCGTATGCTCGTCTCTTCGCAGCCTTGTCTTCTGCGTTGCTTGCTGTTGTTGACGCCGACGACAGTGAGGGTGGGGTAACGTTGCCTTCACCGAGTGGTGGGACGCTGATTGAAGGTATTGTTGCTTCCATCGCATCTACTCGAGTCAAGCAAAACGTCAAGTCAGGCGAAAGCCAAGTAAAGACGCCCTTGACTGAATTCCGAACGCGCGCTCCGCCTCTTATATACACACCGCCCGCGTTCGATCTAGAGGAGGGAGGGAGGGAGGGAGGGAGGGAGGGAGGGAGGGAGGGAGGGAGGGAGAGGCCTGCTGCCGGCACGAGACGAGCCGAGCATGCGAGGGAGGGAGAGGAGAGGCTAGTTGCCGGCACGAGACGAGCCGAGCATGCGCAGTGGGGGTGTGGACGGCGGTCGACGCCGCAGGTGCGACTAATACCCCTGTCACACGGGCACCCGTGAACTCCGTTTAACTCCCTCGTCTTTTCCTCGAGGGAGATGGGGTTCATGTCACACAGTCACCATTTCGCTGAGGAAGTTAAATGGAGCTTTTGGGGGAGGAAGTTCGGTTATGCCCATTTCGGCTCGATGGAGTACTCTCGTTCCCAGCCAGCTACTGCTACGCTGAAAACCGCACTAGCAAAATCGTCCTAATCAGCTCAATTATAATTTTAAAAATATGCTCTTTTTTGCGTAGCATTTCACGCCCCGTAGTGTAAGTTTTAGTTGTATTTTTTTCGGACATCAAAGCTTGTATACTCTCCACACCAACGCCTCGCCAAGCAGCCGCTGTGAAGCGTCGCGCGATATTTGTTTCTGCACGTGTGAGGCGCACGCACAAGCACTGTGACAGCAATGGTGATTCCGAGCACTTCAACACACAAAAACACGTTTTTGTTGCTTTAAAGGCGACTGCACAGGCAAAAAATTGGACGTTTCGAAGAGCGCAGCAACGCTGTTTCTGCCCCATGCGGTAACCGTCGAAAGCTTACACCGAGCCGTGTAACACGGCCACAAATCCATTCTCGTAATGCTCCATCAGGTAGTCAAATGCCGAACGGAGTGAAATGGAGTTCGGTGGTGGCCGTGTGACAGAGGTATAAGAAATGCTCCGCATTTAAAAGTAGATGGCTTTCGACTTCGGGTCGTCTTAGGTGAATACATAAGGGACCCTGTAAGTTTTCTTTTTATATGACTGCATCATACGTACAGCATGAAGATAAGCGGCAGCAGCTGCGTACAGCCATGACACCTTTATGCCAGCGGCCACTTAAGTCCACGTTTTTGAACGCAGAGAGTTAACTCGTGCAGTGTGTATCAGTACCAAGATTCTGACCAGCGCTCTCATCAAGCAAAACTTACTCGCGCATGTTCACCTTTTTATTCGTTCACTCAATCATTCCCCTTATTTTTGCTCAGGCTTCCGTATTGTACCTTCAGCCGTTCTATATGAGCAGCGGGATCGCTGTTAAAGGGGTCATGGGTCGTGAAAAGAAAATGAAGCTGCCCGGTTGTAATTTTGCCTGCTTCAACAAGGACTAAACATGCCGATTCCGGAATACTTCAGCGGTATATTCAATCTACAATTAATGACACCCGTTTGAAATCATCGCAGTTTTCTTGAGCTCCTAAACGACTATGCGGCCCTACCGGCCGCCATAGGCACTAACTTTTGACGCCACGCTAAGGAAAGTTATAAACGCAGCGTTAACTTTCTTTTGCTCTAAGATAATAGATTCATAGGAACCTAGAAAAGAAATGAATAACACAGCAGCTTTTGCGCTCTGAGTTCGCTCTGAGTTGTATACTGTGCAAGTACAGCACTTGATCTGCTTGTTTCCGCTTTCAAGTACATCCGGGCTCCGTCATGTGTGTATTCTAGCCTTCGCTCGCACGGTGCAGCGTCCCAATTTTTTCTTTCTGGTTGCGTTAGGTTGTGTTTTACGGCGTATTCTGAGTCGCGTAGTCCTCGCTATGCCAACCGTGTGCGTCGTCAGACAGTGCCGTAAAACTCATCAAACTGGAAACAACGTTCGCTTTCACAAGATGCCGGCGTCACAATCGATCGAAGCGGTATGATGCTACGAATCTCGGCCAAATATGGCTCAGCAAACATCGCTGCGTCGCCATGTTTTGTCGACAACAGAGACTTTTCATTGCCTGACTTAAAGTGACGTCACTGTACAGTTGAGGGGAACTTCAGCTGGGAAATCATAATTGTGATTTTATAGTTAATAAATGAACCCGGACGATGAAACGAGTCGAGGTATAGTATTGAATGAACGGCCAGGATTCCGAATACGCACGTAGTTGAAAATTTTCGGAAAACGTTTCACGACCCTTTAAGGAAGCACAATCCGTTAACATCAACACTTCCAGGCTATCGCGGCCGATTCCGCGTAGCTTTAAGGCGCAGTAACGGAAGTAGGACGGCTAATCCTTGAATGAAGCATGTTAATTCTGAATGGCTCTAAACACACACACAGCAATAAAGGGTGCTCGTTTGAAGGGGGCGCGAAAGTAAACATCCGAGTGAGAATGAAGGGCAACTAGGAATGAAACACGCAACGCCCATCAATCGCAATGGAGACCAGAGTCAATAGGGCGCGGGATCGCACTTATTTTCGGCCAGGCGTGAGCAGGCCTTAAATTGCGCGGCAACTGGCTGCCCAGCTGTCGCTGGAGGCGTGAAGTGAAGCACTAGTCTCCAATCGAGGGTTGTTCCTCCTCGCCGCTGTACACTGTCAGTATTGAGCGAAGGGGCGAGAAGGAAAGCGAGTGCTCAACGCGCTCGCAATGTATTAGTAAGATCATGGATGCCTCGACGCCATGGTGGCGGCCTCGTGAACTGCCGGCAAAGAAAGTCAGGGCAGAAGCGTTTGCTATGCATCCTCTCAGCAATTCCTACAAGCAGAAAAATGGTTTCTTTTTATTATTCTTCTTGCTTTCTTGCGCTCATATTCCGGTGTATAGTACCACAGGAGGATTTCTTTATTTCTTTCTATTCTTGTCAGCATTCTTATACTCCCTGTATGTATGAGCGTAGAGTACTAAGCCAAGTGCAATAAAAGCCCGTCGAGCTAGACATGTTGGGCCAAGCGCGAGGCCCATAAAACCACGCATTTTATTCGCGGCGAGACGCCACCTCGTATATTACATATCGCCGTGCATCGATTTTTCTTTGCTTCTCCTTGTACGCCTACAGTTATATTTTCGATTTATGTCTTGTTAAGTCATGCGTTTTCGCTGGCTGTATGTCCATTTTACTGAGTGCTAGGCGCCATCAATGTGCACTCGTTATAGTTATTTTCTGCCAAGCAGCGAGTTTGCAGCATCTAGAGGACATTATGAACAAAGGATAGCACACGTACTTTCCTTCAGTACATGCGAATTATTATCGCGAGAATGAGAAAACAAAACGAATATTTAGCAACGTATCCAGCCAGTGGTTCGGCCTAGATGGCGCCATCAACGGCGACGTGAAGACTTCCATCACAGTAATAATCAAATCGCATATTTCTTCATCAAGGCCATTGAAACATTTTACAAACGTAAGTGAAGATGCCCAGTGTATCGGGAGATGTCCACAATAGCGCAGGCGACACATTGATGATAGTAATAATTGTTGGGGTTTAACGTCCCAAAACTATGATGTGATTATGAGGGACGCAGCAGTAGGAGCTCCGGAAATTTCGACCACCTGGAGCTCTCTAACGTGCACCTAAATCAAAGTTTACGGGCCTCGAGCATTTCCTCCTCCATTGAAAATGCGGCCGCCGCGGCCGGGATTCGATCACGCGACCTGCGGGTCAGCAGTCGATTACCAAAACCACTGGACCACCGCGGCGGGTAGGCTACACATTGAGGACGAGGCTGTGGGAACATGGTCTAACGTGAAAAAAATGTACTTACTACAGAGTGGTACGTTGAAAAGTACACACTCATAACGAGTCACCACTCAGCTACGTTACCCTTACCTACATCTTCAAATAAGCCTAAAGCTTTTAATTAAATATATTATTCACTGAGACGCGTACGAGCATTGCCTATTCTACGAGGTCTAACCTGCGGTGATCTCAACATTCGAAGAGATGGAGAAATTTGCCATCTCTTGTTAACTAACAACTCCTGCTCTTCACGCAGCATAGATACACTGAACGAGAGAATGAGAGAGAGAGGCAAAAAGGTTAAACTGATCGTTCCAATACAGTCTACATGAGATGCGCTCGTTATTATTGACTATTACTAAATGGCTTCGAGTGGCTTGTACATAGCCGTTTTCTTCCAATGACATCACGCCCCTTCGTTTTGCACCCCGGCGGCGACGACGCGATTCGTAACGAGATCCCACGCGGAATACACCGTTCGATCACTTCATGAACACATGCACGAAATCCATCGCGTTGTCCAGCACTGATTCAGCAACAAAACCACGTGCCTGCAGGAAACGTCTAATTTCCCTTTGTGCAATGCAGCAAGCTTTCGACACAAATCACTGAAGCCCTGGACTTCGGCTCTCTCTACGCGGGTCAAGCCTACTTTCTCGGCTGCCGCTTGAGAAGCCTTCGCAGCGCTTTGTGCATACTGTAATGACATGGACAACTTGTGATAGCTTCGGTTGGTAGAAGGGCCTTTAGCAGCTTCCTCATGGTGGTCGTCGGTATACGTTATGGAGATGATGGTTCAAGACAGTGCCACCTCCTACTGAGATCAGTGAACTTTCGAAAAGGGCAATATAGTAAAACCGACATAGCAAGCCACAGTAAGCTGAAGCCACGTGTTTCACTGGCAGACATAATACACGAACAGCTGTAGTGCTAACTAAAGTTGTACACGTGCCTGTACGTGTGCATATGGGCATGGAGTCTTCCCCTTCCTGCCAAAATATCACTCCTATCTTTCAAGTTTCTACTCTTCTTTTTCGAAAATAGTTTGCCTCCTCGCATTTGTCTATCATTTAATTTCTCATTATATTTTTATAACATCACGAAATTGTACCGAACGAAGAGTTTCCTAACAAAGTAATAGTTTGCGACCAACAGCCGTTCGTTTCGGTTGCGGAGGTATGACACTCGTACGTTCCATGAAAGTATTCTAGTGATCGCTCGACCAAGGCCGTGCTTCAATTCTGGACGAAATCGAGTCCATGTCGTTCGAGCACTGGAACGTGTCTGGAAGACGTCCGCACGAGGTAGCGCCATCTCGCGCCAACAAAAGAAAGCCGACAAAAAAAAACATAACGGCGCTCCGTCCTAACCTTTTGTGTTTCAAACTGAGAACATTTCAATGTCGCTAACATTACGCTTATGAGAAACCATGGGCTACGTCTTACTGTGAGCAGATGACCTTTCTGAAGGGACCTTAAGATGACCTTTCAGGTTAGATTTCTGTCAGTCACCATCTTGCATAGATAGCTAAGTAGCCTTCATTGTATTTGTATACGACCTTGTCTTCACGAAGCCGTCCATTTAGCCCTCGATGGAGAGTATCAGAACACATTCTATATACCTGAATTCGTGAGATGGCATGAGAATCACGTGTTGCTGGACTTCGGATCACTTCAGCTAACCCTGCAGTCCTCAGTTATATACGTATATGCAGAAAGGAAATTTACAAACCAACAAAGCTAACACAACAGCGACTTCGTCTTTCATATATCCCGTCTAGATTGCGTTTCGCGGCTGTTGCGTGGATTCAATGACACTTAGTGTTGTCACTGCGCAGATGATGAATAAACATTTATATATGATAAGAAAGGGAAGGTACGTATTCTGGTTGGGATCATATTCCAGAGCTCCAGTGTCCACCGCGCCAGCTTTATCTAGGTGGCCCTTCTGGGCCTCAAGGTCAGCATGAGCCATGATGACATTTTAGGATTCCCCAAACAAGCTGACTACCTAATGTGAATTGATAGACTGAAGTCTTTTGTCTCACTGACATGTTACGTATGGCGATGAAGACCAGGATCCGCTTCACGATAGAGTTGGCGCGCTTGCTCTTCGCATCTGATAAATTCTGCCTCAGTGAAATTTATTAGAATCTTTACGCGTACCAGATATGCATAACAGCCACGTCAAAGCGCTTTCTGGGCTTAAAAATTTTTTAACTCAGCGAGCATTCAGTTGCATGCCACTTACCCCTACATTAAGTTGTCCCGGTCATAGAGTTATTTTTAACTCATGTAACAAAAGCAGTCAGTGGACTTTCTGTAATCACTGTTCTGAATAAAAAACGTTCTCTTCCAGAAGACGAAAGTCACGTCCCTTATCATTTTTGCTGGTGAAATTCCGCTACGTAGTTGTAAATTACAATGAAAAAAAAATTATTAAGCACAACGCTTGCATTATTGGACACGTGTTACGTAGTGTGCCTTGCACTCGAAGTTTTTGAAGGAAATTCACTTTGTTCTTTTTCCGAGTTACTTAAGGAAGTTGTAGAAATGAATTATTTTCTGGCAGGTATATAAAGTTGCCATTAATGTTATGGCATGGGCAGAAGGGCGTAAGGCAGAGAGATACGATCCCTCCATCCGCGTGTTTGCAGGAGCTTTGCATAAAATGTTCCTGTCTATTACTTGGACAGTGCTATGGTCGTGACTTTGTTTTGTTTTTGTTGTTAGTCGCCTGCTGTCGTCACGAACATTTCTTCTTTACTTTCATTCTTTTACATCCCCTTTCCCTTCCCACGTTCAGGGTTGCAAACCGGAGGCTTTCTCTGGTTAACCTCCCTGCCTTTCCTTGATCTTTCCCTCTCTCTCTCAGAACCCTGGATCGCGAGCAGTTAGGGATAAAAGTTAATGCCGAGCACCTTAGTTACCCGCGATTCACTTATGACATCGCTTTGCTGAATAACTCGAGGGAACGAATTGCACGGCATGATTACATAACGGGACAGGGAAAGCAGAATGGTAGCTTTGAAAGTTGATATGCAGAAAGCTTAACTATGCTCAACAGTATCGGTAGAGAACAATGCTCTGCGATAGGTAGCGAAGGACTAGAAGTGGTATATGAATACATCTATTTGGGGCAGGTAGTGAGCGCAGATCTGAACCATTAGACAGAAGTATTTACAGGAATAAGAATGTGGTGGAGTGCATTTGGCAGGCATTCTCAGATCATGAATGGTTGTTTTCCAGTATCCCTCAAGAGAAAGGTATATAGCAGCTGCATCTTACATGTACTTACCTATGGAGCAGAAACCTGGAGGCTGAAAAGGTTTGAACCTAGCATGAAGACGACACAGCGAGCCATGAAAAAGAAAATAATAGGTGCAACCTTAAGGGACAGGAAGAGAACAGAGAGAGTCAGGGAACAAACGAGTGCTAAAACATCTTAGTCAAAATGAAGAAGAAGAAATGGGCATGAGCAGGGGTTTTAGCGAGAGGGCAACATCGCCGCTGGTCATTAAGGGTAACAGATTGGATTCCAAGAGAAGGTAAGCGCGCGAGGGGGAGGCAGGAAGTAAAGTGGCCAGATGAGATTAAGCTCGCGGGGATAACTTCGGCGCAGAAAGCACACGACCAGGTTAATTGGAGAAAAATTGAAGATGCCTTTGCCCTGCAGTGGGCGTAATGATTATGATGATGATGATTACACAGCGTGTGTGACTTAGCTTTCATGGTGTTGAGTCACAGTTTAATAATTTCTAGTATATTTTTGCTTATACTTATAGTCAGACCACTGTCCCGGAAGAGACAAGTACAAATGTCGGAGTTGTGCCTCACGTTCAGCTGCAGATGTCCCAGTCGTCTGAATGACGTAAAACTGACATCAACGTCGCAAAGACGAGACGCTGATATTACAACATTTTATTCAGTGCCTCCGCACGAAGCCATGTTGTTGCAACAGGAGAAGAGCAAAAAGAAAACAATCCATAAATGGGATAATCTCGCGACAACAAAGAACACGACGCCGATTCTCCGTGCTCGTGCAAACACCTCCACCCAGGACGATCGACACTCGCATGTCTTCTCCCACTGGTAAAACAGACTGTTTCCGTGCGTCCGATAAACAACTATCTGTAGTTGGCAGAACTGCCAATGCAAACGCTTCTTGAACCTGAAAACAGCGCCACGTCCATGCCACGGTGCGGAGCAAAAGCTATAGGACGCTGCGCGATGTTCGCGTTAATGAGCTCCTTGCAACTGTTCATCGCACACAGCACCATCTCAGCCTACCGATGTGGTCTGTTGCCTTCACCGTAACCTGCTTTTTCTGTGCACACAACACGTTTTGGGAGCCTTAAATGAGCCCACTTGTTGCAGTGCCACGCGCTGAAGTGCCAGGTTGGAGAAGTTCGTTGGGCTTACTCGTCTATAGAATGTTTTGCGCATGCGGCATTTCCTTATTGTTCTCTGTCAAAGCGCACCGGCACAGACGACGTGGTGGCCGAATGGTGAAACACACGTCACGTTCTTCGTCGTCGGTGCTATAGCCACCCGTGAACAAACAACACAACACAACAGCTTGGGAGAAAGGTGTCGCCGTACGGTCGTGCGCGAAGAATATATTCAAACAACTCGGTTGTTACGACCAACTTGAGTGGCGAAGCACACGCGCTTGAGCCCACACTGAAAACACACGCACGCACACACACGCCCACGGCGCAATTGGTAGCAGAAGGACGCTTAGGCCTAACCCGAGAGCTAGGCCTAATCTCTGGCTCACGCTTATCGCCGATCACGGCGTTTTTTTTTCTTGAAAATACACGCAGTGCCGAGCTGCTGGCTGTCACGGGAGCTGGTTCGACCGACCACTCACAGCACGAGAGACGAACGCGCACACAGCCGGGGTACACCAGTTCTGGCGTTCGCACTCACATGCCCATTCCATCTCGCCAACCACGAAGTTACATCTCAACCGCAAATGAAAGTTTCTCGAGAGAATTATGGTAAATTTTACAGCCCAGTTTTTTCCAGGGGTACTGTTGAAGTTGTCATCCCGAAGGATTAAGCGTAATATTGCCCATTGAAACTTAAAACGACAGCAGTCTTCCATGTCATAATTCCTCGCCTCATCCCCTCACTCATGTTTAACAGTTCAGATAACCTTCCATAAGGTGGCCTGGCTTTTCAAGCTCTCAAGAACTTCATCCCAGACTATACAATAGTGATGCTTATAGTGATGCGACAGAAAATGCCTAATCCACATTTTTATTACTATGACATTCAGTCAACTAACTTCGACGCGTTTGTTCAATTTAAACACACAACGATTGTGCTAAGGTGCCGTTATATTTTTTGCAAGAGTAATACTTAGCGAGCTACGTCACAGGATTGCTTTTTGCAGCAAGTCCAGCATCATACGAGGCAAGACTTTAAGAATTAATCATCGTTTTGTGTCTGTCGTGAGAGCAGCGGCACGTACTTCGCAGGTGGCGAGATGGGTGGGGGACTTGCACGACGAGGTGCGCCGGCCTCAGGAGGCAAAGGCACCGTGTAGCAGGGCCAATGCGGCCAGCGCAGTCCTCAGCGAGGCGTAGAGAAGGTGGTCGCCTCCCGGACGCAGCAGCGAGGCCGGCGCGGCACACTGCATGCCGGGCAGTTCGACGAGCGCCGTGCTCGCGTGTTCCTCGGGCGAGGCGCAGCGCGTCTCTCGGGGCTGGTTCACCACGATGTTGCTCTGGCCCTGTAGCAGTAGCCGCAGCCAGCTCAGCTCGCAGTCGCAGTGGAACGGGTTGTCTGCGCGCCAACAGAGTCGTGGGACAGGGAAGGCGGCAGTGGGTAATCGATGGTGTGACACTATCCCTTGTTCTTCGCAAGGGTAACATTAACGAGTTTTGTATGATCCAAAGCCTCAAGCCGCTCTCGAAACTTGATCGAACGAACTTATCTTGTTCATAAATGTCTGAATTAAATAGTCAACTTCGCGCCAAATTCACATTCACACAGAAGAAGAAAGACAAGACAGGACGGGCACAAGACAGCCGGAGCGCCCGTCCTGTCTTGTGTTTCTTCTTCTGTGTGAATGTGAATTTGGCGCGAAGTTGACCATTTAATTCAGACATGTACCAACTAGCCCGACAGCGAGTTCTACTAGAATTGTTCATAAATCTCCGAAGATCTTTCTTTTAGTTTGGCATTGCCGCCCAAGCGTCCCCAGCGCAACCTGGTTCAAATTTATGCCTTTCTTTTGCCCTCTCTCGCTCTTTTCTTGCAGCGCTACTCTGTAGAATTATGGCCGATTCAGTTTGTCCTGTTGATAGGTTGCCGCAAAAGACAGACGAAGAAGGCACCTTCCTCGAAGGCTCATTCACCTACTGTCACGGATAGCCTTCTTATGTGCGAAGTTTATCGGCCACTGATTTAAAACTCGAAACTAATCGATATGACTAGCGGTTGACATTTAAAACTTTAATCAAGACATTTTCACTGCCACAATAATGTGACTGCCTAACCACTGCCGGAAATCATATTGTATTCGTCCAAATCATCCCGCAATCACTATTTGTTCATGCAGACATTGTTTGAGTTATTCAATCTCTGACACCGGGTCCTAGTTACTCGTCCACAGTTCCAAATCAGATGGGCACAGATTTACAATATCTTTGCCTGAACATCTATCTTAAAATTCAATGTCAGAGATGCAAAGCCTTTCGCACTGCAAAACTGTATCCTTGATTGGGGTTCACGCAATAAAACCCGAAATATTTTGACTGGATTTCTCGTAAGACCAAAGATAAGATTCTATGTTGAGAAGGGAGGAAGTGAACTGTCAACCATAGATCTTATCACTCCATCTAGGCAAGCTACAGCCGTAACCATTTTTGCTCTTTTCCCAGCAACAAATAGAGTTTTATCTATTTACATTTTGGTATGTCATGTACCGCGACTGCAAGTTGATTTTTTTTTATAGTCTCCATCCAAAACACAATCATTTGGTGATAAAATGCGAAAACTTGAGCACCTCAAACTGCATTTGTTTAGTATGATGTTAGGTAGGTAGGTCGACAGGAAGTGCTTTTCGGATTACCTAAAGAAGTTAGACACTAGCTCAAGGTGAAATTGCAAGGAAAAGAGTAAGGATCGTATCATACCATGAACGTCGAGTATGGACAGTGTGCCCAGCAAGGGCTTGAACACGTCATGTGTGAGGGTGACGATCTCGTTCGAGTGAAGATACAGCCACTCTAGCGAGTTCATCTCGTCAAAGGCACCGGCCTCGATGTACTGCACCCTGTGCGTGAATATAACAGAGATAGAAAGCATTTCCAAGCACACTGCCATGCAACATAACTACTACGAATCACGCAAGGCTCACCGAAACCAGGGACTAATGAAAAAACACGCACATGACAAGCGCTGGTCCTGATTCTGGTCCCTATTTCTGCAACTGCTTACGAACAAGTGCAAGTTCACTCGCTGTTGTGCTTCCACGTAAGGAGAATCAAACACACATGCTAACTTGCGCAAGCACCCGAAGAACAACTAAATACTGATAACTTATTCTTCATTCAAGAAATTCGTTCAGCGTTCTCAGTGATTTTACAGTGGGTAAAAGTCCCTATTGAACATGTAAACTGCAACAAGTCTTGTTTTATTCGCTTAAATTCATTCAAAAGATTTTCCCCGAAGCAGAGCATAAGACTACCATTCAAGAGCATGCAAATATAAGCAATATATTTCACTTAGATGGCCCCAGTATAATAGTCCCAAGAAGCAACAATTTTCATAAGGAACCAAGCTGATTTAACTGCTATAACTGTGTTAAGGAACGTAGTCGTACTTGTTAACTTGTTACACAAGATTGTTTATTGTAAGCAATAATAATGGCCTTGATTGCTCTTTGAGGCATTGAACTTTATGTACATACTTGAAGAGGCGTGAACAGACAACCACAAAAGAAGGCCAGGAATAACAGGACGACGCGCTACTGACAACTGAAATTTTTATTCAGAAAACACGTATTTATAAAAGCGCTTGCACCAGAGAACCCACCGTGGCGGGGCACGATCCTTCAGTATATTAATAGGTTTAGCTCAAACTCAATAATGTCTTCAGTGACTTTAATTACCTTAATATATTTTTTCTCATGCGACCTGCTCAGACAATATGTGTCCCTATTTAAAGGACCTAGATCTATGCCCCGTATCACGTTATTCTGTATTTATATGAGAGCATAGGGTCACGTATAGATTTAGATGTGATTCATAATGGAAACACGAGATCGTGGATACCGCACAAAGGATTCACAATTGCTTTTTTAACAAGGATAATACTTGCTTCTTTCAGTAAGGAGTGTACAGTAGAACGGACGACTTTTTGAGATTTTGGTAACGTAGGGCGCACACAGGCGCCAACACGCCTGCCAGTAAATTTCCTTCGTGCTTCTGATATGTTTACCGTGAAAATTGATTCTATATCCCACTACTCCCCGGCAACTTCCAATGTTCACTGCGGGACAAAGCCTCTCGCAGTGATCTCCTATTGCCTTTCTTGTACAAGCTGATTCCAGTTTATACCAGCGAATTTCTTCATTTCATCGCGTCACCTGATTATCTGCCGTCAACGGCTGCCCCTCCATTACCCCTTATCATGCGGCACACTGGAAATTCTGACGGGTGGGCACCCAACATAGTTCAGACTGTAACCATTCATTACAGACATTAGATCATCAGTCGATATAAAGTGATGATGCTTAAGCCAGAAAACAAACCAATAATAGTTTGTACACATTTGTAAAGTGCAAATGTGTCAATTTGTCCTTTTTCTTTTCCTGCTTTCTTGTCCTCTCTTGGGCAACATAGGCAAACCAAAAAGGCGTCACAGCCAATATCGACAGCACGACGTGAACAACCTCCTGCAGCTATTCAAGAAAGAGCCCCGCTTGCCTCACTCGCCCAATTTCCATCACTGTTAAGTTTCTTTTCCTTTGCTCTACGATAGACTGCAACCGTGAGACAGTGCATGTTTCGAAAGGAGCACTCGGAATCAATTCGACTCTGCTATGTCTCAAAGATCGCACAGTAGAACAAAGAGCCGATGGGGTGGGGGGGGGGGGGGGGAGTGAAGGGGGAGAGAGAAACAGTGGCAACGAACACAACTTTCGAAGCTCTTTATATAAGAGCCCACGACGCCTTCGGTCGTTCCCGTCGAGGAAAGGAAGTTGGAGGCGGAGTGAGGAAACAGCTGTAAATGACCAGGCCCAAGAGAACACAAGGGCTGTCGGGTATCCGAGAAAGAATCAATAAACAAACGAAGCAATAATAAAAGCTCCTGCACGAAACACACCATCCACTAATAGTGGCATGGCGATCGTCGCCAAGAAAGCTGAGGAACAGCCTAGATTGCCGAGTCGGAAGAGATCGGACACGCAGGGGGCGTAAAAGCAATGTGTGCGAAAAACAAACAGCGAGAAATTCGCGCGTGAGTTATGAAAAAATGAAGGAAAAGTGAACAGGAAGAATCACGAAGAGGCGGAGAAACAGGCACTGAGCCTGTCAGATGGAGAACTCGAGCGGAACTGTGCAAGGCAGCGTGATGTACACGGCATTACGCTCCACGAAAAAAAAATAAAAGGCGGAGCAGCGAGAAAGCTTCCAGACACAGGCCTAGACAAAGGAATGTTTCAATAGCGTGCTACACGATACACTGGGAGATTATTGCAGCGTGAAGAGAGGTAAAGAGAAAGAACACCAATGCCAACTCTGAAGTGCAAAAACAACGATGGAATGAAGTTAAAGAAGATGAAGTCCGTGGCAAATAAGCCCAGTAAGAGGAAGTGCCTGGGCATTAAAGCTACCAGTGCAGTTATAGGACATCGGTTTCGTAGTTATACTAACTCCTACAAACACAGCACAAACTGTAATCAATGCGAAACAAATTCTCACTAGGCTGCGAGTTGTAACTAAAATAAGCAGTGCAAATGTGATAATTAACAGCCTGTATGAAGATCTTAGTAAGAGCAACTTGATCATTTGTGGTGATGCTGGCCCCCCGTGTAAGACTGTCTCCGTATCAGGGCGCCTGCGCGTCCTGTGATCCAGCTCCACTGCGAGGCACAAATGGTGGTGTAGTTGGCGTGGTTGCCACCGGGCCGGGCACGGCGCTGTTATCTCATGGTATCGCCGCCTGGCAACTATGTTACGCGGGGTCATGAAGATCAGCGTTCTGCCTGTTTATTTTGGGCTTAGCGCTGCTCGTCGACGGTTCGCGGGAGGTCCGTGAGAGCGAATCCGTGTGGCGGACTCCCGTGGTGTGTGTGTGTGTGTGTGGTGTGTGTGTGTGTGTGTGTGTGTGGTGTGTGTGTGTGTGGTGTGTGTGGTGTGTGTGTGTGGTGTGTGTGTGTGTGTGTGTGTGTGTGTGTGTGTGTGTGTGTGTGTGTGTGTGTGTGTGTGTGTGGTGTGTGTGTGTGTGTGTGTTGTGTGTGTGTGTGTGTGTGTGTGTGTGTGTGTGTGTGTGTGGTTATTTGCATGATTCGCCTGGTGCGCTCACTGTTGTGTAAAATGGGCTGATAAATGTCCATGTCTTCTTTGCACTACGGTGTGTTGTGTCTCACGCTCCATGAGCGTGAGACAGAGGCACCCACAACTTTTATAGCACCAACACAGGCTCTGGTAATACTCACGGAGTTTTAAACCTTCATTTTCATTTGCCTGTTTTTGCATGTTCGTTTAACATTGCCTCAGACCGGCACCAGCGATCTGGTAAGAGCAAAAAACACGCACAGAGAGAAATGGACAAAAAGAGAGAAGCAGGCATGAACCATTACACGCTCCCTCAAAAAAACGCAGACTAGACGTTACAGCGCAACCAAGCAGCATAGGTTTTAAGGCGATGCAAACAGCGCATATCTGATAGAAATGCAGCGGTCGAGCCTGCATAACAATGAGGGACGAAGCTGAAATATCGCGCTGCGTCCGTTACCAGCCGCAGTGAAAGAAGCTTTGGCATTGACCGCATCAAACGCTGGAGCCCCGGTGCGAAAAGAAGAAATTATATATTAGAATACACTCTAAGAAAAAAATGTGTCTTTTGACCCTTATTTGCTGCACATGTGACCCTCCCATGTATAACTCTCTTCTCAAAGGCGCGCTTACTCTCTTTAGGATAGTCGTGGGATGTATGATTCTCTTTAATAAGGCACGCTAACTATCTTTCGGAGAGCCCTGCGTCCCTAGACTCTCCTAAGGAGAGTCAACGTGACTCTTTAAAGAGAGTTATACGTGGGAGAGTCACATGTGCAGCAAAAAAGAGTCAAAAGACACCTTTTTTTTTTCTTAGAGTGTACGGTGTTATGAAGGCTTGACTGCGCCTCATAAAGGCGCAAACAAACGGCAGTGTCGATCCTGCATTTTACGCGTGGGATTTCAAAAAGAAAGGCAGAAAGGAACGGAGGCGACGCAGCTTTTTTCGTCATCATTTTTCTGCTATAGAGGCCTCTATTCGTAAAACGATCAAGTACGAATGAAAACTGACCAGGGAGAAAACAAGGTGATAAATGCAAATTGTATTTTGCGCGTAACGCTGTCGATAATCTGATAGTCACCGATACAAAGGAGGAAACGAAGCGCCACTGACTTGCCGCGTCACGAAGCAGCGCTACGTATAGTCTCCACAAGCAGCTCTTTCCGTTCAGTGGATAATCTGCACGACCCTGAGTGAGGGAAATGATGGAAACAAGAGGCCTCGCTTCTTTGTGGCGGAAGTCTTAGATGCCTCATCAAACGCGTAAATTGACCGCCGGCGTCAGCACGTGTGATGCAAAAAGTTATTGTCCCGCTGATGATGTCAGCATATGACGTCATAATGACGTCCCTTAATGTGGCGTCAAAAGATGACAGCCCAGACATACACGCACATTAAAACAGCAGCGTAATCGTTCGGAGCATAGTGCATACAAGCCTTGCCCATCGGTATGACGACACAAAGCACGTAGGTGTCGTATGAGGGTTACATTATACTCTCACGAAGACATGGACGTTTTCAGCTGTCCTGCCTTCTTTTATTTTTTTTTAAATATTGGCCGTTTGAAATATAGGATCACGATGGTCTGAACGTTCAACTTGTGAAGTCGCGAACCCTTCTCTACCATTGGCAAAACCACCGACTTCACCAGCGAGTTCGTAAATGCAGTCTCGAAAACGCACTATGCTAACCATTCTCGCCACGTCGAATATTTTAAAACATCGGCGCCACCTCTTTCATTTTATAACGCTACACCGAAATCTCGGCATCTGCCTTTCCCTCCGATTTAAATATGGCGTTTGCCGACGATAAAGAAAAAGAGAAATGGAAATGAAACACAAAACATTGACGAGCCAAGCACAATGTAAAAGCCCACGTAAACTGCGGTGGTTGAGAAGGCGCCAATCCCGAGCTGCACCGAAGCGTTCCCGAAAGATGAATAAAAAAAGAGAAATAAAACGAAGCACGATATTTATAGCAAAAAAAAAACGATCGAAAGGCAGAAACATAGAGATTTTAAAAGAAATCGAAGCACGGAGAAATAGCGGCTACCCGAAGACAACGCATCTAGAAACAATAGCGGGGCAAAAATTCGAACGCTCGCGCACCCTGGTCTGAAACGCTTTCCCGGGGTTTTTCACTTTCGTGAATAAAGCGGACGCGGCAGCGGGAGGAAACGATCGGAAGACAGCGCGGTGAAAACGGGAGTAAAAACAGAGTAAATCTACAGGAAGAACCAATGAGCACTCCCTTCCTGCGTTCCACGCTCTGCGCCCCGAGGGAGTGTTGCGGCGGCATAGATGAAGAAAAATACAGTCGACGCTTTGGCCGCAGCAGCTACAGAACGCTTTCGTGCATTTTCCTCGTTTACTTCCTTTTTGTGTGTGTGCATCTTTGTTTGTCAGCACGCAGCAAGACTTCCTTAGACCTGGCTAGAAGATGAAGATGCAGATACAAACCTGAAAAAAAAAAGGGGGGGGGCGCACTCCCAATTGTTAAGTCGCTTGTCAATTTCTCCTGGAAAATGTCGCTCTCCTTTTAGTTGTCCTACTCTGTTGAAGGTAAAGACGAGGAGAAAACGTGTGGGAATCTAGCGAAGAAAAAAAAAGAGGAGGATTCTGCTGCGTGGAATTCAGGAGAAAAAAAAGGAAATGTTAAAGCCTACGCACCGTCGGCGTTTATTTTTCTTAACGCGTATCCCTTGAATGAAACAGACCAGCACGACGCGAAGAAACGAGGGTTGAAAACGATATAATTCCGTAAGAAAAGAAATCACACAAACACGGAATTTCCGACAAGCTTGGGCGGTAATGGGTAGCGTAGACTTTGGGCGCTATTGACGAATACGGTTGCCACTTTGAAACCATTTGCGGCTGGAGCGAACGTAAAAAGACGTTAACAAAGTTAGCTTCGTATGGTTACCTCATTTGTAATTTAATTTTTTTTCTGTATTCTCATTGCATGTGCAAGCTTTCGCGCCTTTTTACCGGGACCTGCCAAGTCACCTGGCAACAAGTTTTGCTAGATTCGATATAACACACCAGCGTTAAGAGAGCGAAATGGCGAGGAAGTTGGACGTACGAGGAATATGAAACAGGAAATAAAAACAGAAGGAAACGGGAAGTAATTGAAAACGAAAATTGTTCGGGCTGTGATCATAAATCAAAATACGCTATCCGTTTTTAGTTACCGTTTGCTGCTGGATTATGCACCCTGAAATTTTTGCGTAAACGTTTATTAACTTACCTTTATTTTTCAACATTACATCGATTGCTTATTAGTTGCACCTGCATGGAAAGTTCGCTCTCACAGTACGTGAATATATTGCAGGAGGTGAATGATTCAATGCGCAGCTCCAAATAGAAGTTTAGTGGACGAGGAGCTTATTTATTACTGCAAAAGCACCAATTGCTATTGCGTGTGCGACCTTAAGTTCACTATACAATGAACTATAGGCGTGCGTTCCCAGCAATAGTCTAATATTATTTATTTACATAATACTGCCAGCAGCCCGTTTGTCAGCCAGGAGAGCGGTGGGTCACAAGAAAAAATAACACAAATAATATCACGATGACACAAAGTAAAGCAAGCAAACAATGCGCGTGAGACACTGATGCGAACAGACGATATCGCGCCCTAGACAACGCTAAAATATTCATATTTGACTATTCGCCATAACGCTGCCGGTGCATACGCAGAGAGGCCGCGTGCGACGTCTGCCTCTGCATAATGTATCCGAACTATCCAATGTACCTCCCCCCCCTCATGGCTACACCAATGGCACATACTGTCCGCAAGTGCAACAGGAGCGCACATAAATCAAATGCCCTCGGCAACGAATGACAGATTAGTGAAGGTGTCAGAGCAAGAAGGAAAAAGTGTAAAAAGGGGCAAACTTGCGTCAAGTTGACGACTAAACCACCAGCAAATGAAAAAGACGGTGACTTGCACTTTCGGAAACAAAATTCTCGACAACTTTTGCCGCAGTTTTTGCTTTCCTATTTGCTTACGGGAAACTTTTTGCTGCTTTATTTTGATCTTCCGTCGCTTCCCAATGTTTTGAAGTGACCGCAACAGCGATACAGCAGAACTTGATGGATGACCGCACCACACAAACATATCGGGACCGAAATATCCTGGTTATTTTCCAGCCCGGTACTATTTTCGTTCCCGACTGCGAGGTGATTGATCTCTTGGGTCATTGCTTGAAAGAGGGCTCGAGACATTGGATGCCGCCATGCGGGGCCCCACGTTCGTTTTCGCCATTCAGGTTTCCACAACGCCTACGTACACTATATGCTTAGTTTATGTGTCGACCCTGACGTTACACACAGCCGCTGTGCACGCATAAAAAACTTTGAGGAGTCGACGCACCATCGTAGTGAAATCAAATGAAAAGAAGAAACTGCAAAGAAAACGCATTAGCTCGTTGGTTTTGAAGGCATCGTTAGTTTTGAAAGCACTGCGTCAAGCCGCTACTAATGAGGTCATCTGAGTTTATACGGGCGCCGTATAAGCGTATAAGCTGAAAAAAGTCACAGTTTTGCCGCAAGGGCGAAGCAATGAATGCGATAGCAAGAAACTAATGCTATACGAAGCGAGGCTCGCCAATGGATACTCTCAGTTTGAACAGCGCTCCTGTTGCAAAGGCGGCCGAAGCAGCGAAGGAAACTAGCGTGCTTCAAAGCTGTGACACTTGATAGTTCGCGCTCATCGTCTGTTTGTTCGTTTAGTCCCTTTCGAGTGACTTTCGGCTCCACATGAGCGCGGTACCACGGTGAAAGCTTGAAACAACCCTCTTCCCCTGCGGAAGGGCAGGTTCTCCCTGCGCTGCGAGCTCGCCGACGACTTTTAAATGCGCCCGTCGTGCTCCTAGCGCCATCTCGCTAATGAAGAAACGCTTATAAGCGCCGGCCGTCTCTGAGTCCGTCCAGCGGTAAAGAGTGTGTATATAACGCTCGCCGTTAGCTACGATCTGCGTTTCGTGGCGTAGCGGTTAGCGCCACTCGCTGCGGAGCAAGAGGTCCCTAGTTCGATTCCGCGCTCGGAAGCATTTTTCTAACTTTGGGGACTTATACATATACGGTGCATGACGGCGACGGCAAAATTCAGCCGAGACTGTCCGCTATCGCAATAATAGTGAACGGCTTCGGATGATTAAAGGTAGGCCTAACGGAGGTTGGAAGCACGTGTTTCGCGCTGCCAGCACTTCCCCCCCCCCCCCTCCCCCCACACAATCCTACACACTAAGAAAAGGAGAAAAAGAGTATTTGTTACTCCTTTCGGTGAGTCCTGACTAGCCACGTATATTACTCTCTCTAAAGAGGCATGCTGACTCTCTTTTTGGTCCCACGACTCTTTGACGAGAGCATAATGATCTGTTAAGAGAGTTCACGTGTCTCTTTAAAGAGAGTCATATACATGGGCACATAGGAATCACAAAAGAGAGTCAAATGACTCTTTTTTTCTTAGAGTGCACTTCCTTCTCTCCTCGCAACCTTTCCCCTTTTTTTTAATCATTTAATCATTTTCTTCCTAAGTAGGGTAGGAAACCGGACCTACGTCTTCTTGACTTCTCCGCATTCCTTTCCTTCCTTCTTTCCTTCTACCCCATCCTCTTTCTTCTATGTCGATATTAAATATCGTGGCGAAAGCTGAAACGAAACAAGATTGAGTTTCCCAGGCTCAAAGATCCCAAGGACCCGACGTAACTGAAACTTTTCATCATCTCATGAATAATTAGCCGCGGACGCATACAACGATGCGCCAGTCAGCCGGTGTCATACTCGCATTCTTACCTGTTCTTTTGAAGGTACAGAAACTTGAGCGAGGCTCCGAATCCTGCAAACGCGTCACTCGCTATGGCCGAAATGTTGTTTCCTCGGAGGTCGAGCTCCCGCAGAGCGGTAAGGTTCTGTAGCGCCTCACTGGGAACCTCGGACAGGTAGTTGTAGCCAAGCTTCAACCATTCCATGGTCGCTGCGCGACAAACGTATGGGGAAGCGGGGAAGAACAGATTATCATGTATTACTGGTGCACATAAACAGGTAACCTATCAAGAAGATGTGGTATACTGAGAATTGTGGAGGACCTGTTCATCCGTCATATTACCACTCGCTAGTGAAGTGTCCCCATAACAACAAAGTACGTACACATAAGACACAGCTGCCGGTTTTCCGTTAACACCGAAAACCATTCGGTTCAGTCGGTGAATACAACGATCGGAAAAATTTAAATTTGATCACCAAACACGCACATCACTCTTCCTTAATTTGTACAGTATTCATCATCACGCAGCTTTAAACACAAAGTACGTGAATAAGGACTTCCGTAGGTGATCTCCGATTAGATCCCTTTCTGCATCTGCCTAACTCCATCTCAAGACCGAGACATTTCCAAATTCCGTGATATATATCATGCAGTTCTCTGCAGTCTTCCACAGTGTTTTTGTTCCGTCGCTACGCATCGTGTAACTCAAGTCACTGTTTGCTGTTGAACACTCGCACTGTCGCGTCACCATTATTCCAGTACCACCGAAGCCCACTAAATACAGTTGAACTATGACGACAACCACTTAAATGTACTATCTATACTTCAGATATGTCATACAGGGAGGCCTGATAAGCTTTGATCGTGGGGGTCTCTATCCCGAGCGGCCAACGTAGCACATGAGTAGCAGCTTTATGCCCATTTGAATACACCTCTCCTCCCCCCCCCCCCCTACGCACACAGAAATTCCGTCATCAGAATGGCAATGAAAGTCAAACCAAACTATCGCTTCTTCAGAAAATGTTTACAATGCTGGGCATCTGCTCACCATGTACTCCAAGGAACGCATCCGGGTGGATGTCTACGAGTCCGTTCCTTTCGAGCTCTAGCGAGACGAGTGAGCCTAGCCGCGCAAACGCGGCCTCCGGCAGCGTCTGAATGCGGTTGTCGGCTAGGTTGAGAATGTCCAGCGCCCTTCCTTCCAAGGGGAACCGATCAGGCAGCAACTCGTCAATACGGTTCTCGTGCAACAAGAGCTGCTGCAGCACAGCCACACCTTGTAGGGACTCCGACGGAACCTGAGACACGCACAGAGAGCAAAATACAATTCCATATTTCTACGTCTTCCAATCTGCCTAGCTATCTGTTCCTTCCCTATCATAACATAGCGAGAACAGGCATTACAAAAAAAAATGAATGCGCACGCAAGTACTTCATGTTTTCTAACGATACACCAGAAGCAATTATTGTTTGAATATAGCGTAATGATCGTGACGTCACTTTCACAGCTGCCGAGGTCATTAAGAATGCAGGTAGGAAAGCGATAAGTAGAAAACGGGGTTAGTAACCGGAAAGAGAAAAGCGAAAAAGGAAGTAAAAGAAAAACAAGTGATGAAATTAAGCGAGCGAAGAGAGAGATAAAGAGAGAGAGGAAGAAAAGGTCCAGGAATAAGAAAAATTCGTTGCTCGCAATGTGAGCCAAAAGTCGTTCGTCTTCCTACATATCAAATTGTTACATTACGCACATTGCTTTGTTGTTCGAGATGCGGGGTACCTCGAACCTGAAACGGCAGATAACACAAAGTGCATCCCGTAGCTCCACGTTTGAGAAATATTCCTCACGGAATTGAATTCACTTGTGCTTTTACGTGAATAGGACAAGTTCATGTTCATGACCTGTGAGGTTTGCGAGAGTAGGTTTCGAAACGCCCAGGCACCCCGCCCATTCGGTGTGCTCAGGTTCAGGGAGACAGGACCGAGCGCTGTAAAGAGTCCGTAGGAACCTTACAACCAGGCGATTGCTGGTAAATCCCTTCGGTCGAGGTTAGCGCATATAAAATCACAAACAGCCGTAATGATTTATGTAATGTTTTTTTTTACGAGGCTTAAAGGGGTCATAAGAGTGTAAAGCTTATTGTGACGAAGGGAGGATGAGGAAGTGCGAAGTCGAAGAAAGGTAAAGGAGATGCCAGAGAGGCTAAGCAGTAGGAGACATGTCCAGCCTGGCGTGTATATAGTGCAAGAGGTCGGTTTACTGATAATGATGACGAGTCGCCACGACTCTCTCAACTCGATCGAGCCGTGATGGGGCTCAGGTTGTTGTCGAGTGAGTAATATTTTGGTGAGTTTGAGTCCACGGAAAATTTCAGTGAGCTGAGCTATATCCGAAGCTGCGGTCCGGGTGAAGTGAGTCCGAGCTTGAAGCGCGCGTCCGGCCGATCTCAGGGCCCGCGGTCGCTCATTGCGCGTCCCCGCGAGATCGGCTTCGGGGTGCTCGGCTCGCTTCGCACGCTTTCGTTCGCGTCTCGCCGACCTATCGTTATTTCTACACAACTTCACCGATCGCCCTGCGCGGGGCGCGCGCAGCCACGGAGCGGAGGGCGGAGCGGCTCACGTCCCCGCCGTGAGCACAGCGCTGCGCCGTTGCTACAGACGCTCCTCTCCCCTCCTCGCGCCGTTGCTATGGGACGGCGGATTCAGGGTCGCTTATAAAGTGCAGTCGCACTTTAAAAACACATCCTGCGGAAAGCTGACACGGCTATGAACTGCTCTGCCAAATATTACAGTCGTGTGCGCCGCGTAATGGCCACAAGCGGATGCGCGAAGTTGCCGTTTTCCCCAGGCACCCTCTTTTTCAAACAGAGGCCGTTCTCACTCTCGTCGGTGGGCGGGGCGTCTGTCCGCTGTACGTCGCAAGAGACATAGCATGCTTATTGGCCGATAGCCGACGTAAATCGAGAGCGGCGTTCGGATCAGATGCGCTTCTTGCCGCGGGGTGCCGCCACTTGCCGGCGCCGCACTCCTCAGTACACGGTAGCCACACTCGCGCAAGCGAATCACAGCGGGAGAGCGATCGCGTTTCATGACGCGCGCTGGCGTAACTTCTTTCCCCCATGCCATCCCTCCCTGTCTAGCTTCCAGTGCGCTCGTCGGCACGAGAAAAGAGAGAAAGCGCTGGGAGCGTGCGCCAAACCCCAGTAACTCCGCTGATTCTTGACGGATTCGAGAAATTTTTGCGGCAATCGATTCGGGAAGCAGTACATTCCGATACTGAGGCCATTAGATCATTACTTGGAAAAGTGGTTCATGACCCCTTCAAGAGATAACATTGCTTGCTTCGCTTATTGATGACGATAGCACGGTGAGTCGAAAGAAAGTGAAACGGAGGAAATCAAAATCCAGCGATGCTAATCAATAGGAGAAACTGTACATGCGATGTCCACGCTAAGGAGAAGGGGAGGAGGAAGTCAAAAATAAGGGAGTGTGTATACATATCGTAACTCATAATCTCCGACAAATGCGAGCGTATACAACCTACAGCGTAGCCGGCCATTGTTTGCAATATGGTGAAAAATGTCTACCCATTTCCCTATAAATACGCAGACAGACATTGCAATAAAAAGTAACACACGTAGTCTTCAGATGACATAAATAAAAGGAACTAGAAAAAAGTTAAACCAGGAGAAGGAACCAGTGGGGATGACTTGGTCAGAAATCAATCAATACCGAAAAATGCAATTTTCACGGAGCACCGCCATTAGCCTGTTTCCCGACGTCCATTGATGAATGGCGCTCGCCTAGCCGTTCTCTTTGTTCATCTCGAGCGTGCATGCTCATATATACTTACGCATAATATGTTAGCACGCAATCGGCGCGTGCATGTTATCACATTGCGTCCGCTTACGCTGCGGGCACACGTTGACAGAAGCCACCGAAATGAGGTCTGCGGACGATATTCTAGTCATTAATTCAGAGCCACCGTGTTTTCGCGCCATTTCCTGGCGAGCCTTTTCTATTTCCTGCCTTTCGGATGTCTCGATCATTTCGTTTTCATTCATTCGTACTTTCAAAACCTGACCCATACTCGGCCCCCCCTGTTGCGCCGTATTCAATCTACGAGCCACAGTTGCTTATGAACCTCGAGTTGCTCTACAAGGCCTAGAGACTGCAACGAAAACAGCGACACGTTCTCCATTGGGTATATATAAGGTCCCGGTAAGGCAGGGACCTGCAACTCCGACTTCATTTCGGGACTCTAATGCCGCATTTACAGATTCTCGTGAAACCGCCATGAAAACTTTCAAAGGACGCTTCAGCATCGCCCTGAAGAGTAGAACACGATAGCGCAATGGCGCCCCTTTTGCATCGCTTTCTCATTCGCCAGCCAGGCTTCGTTTCTCTGCGGACACCTCAGCCGTGTCGTGAAGAAAAGACTTTTCGCCGCCCTAGCTCGCATGGAAGTGTCACAATCATCAACGTAACTGGGCGCGCCACTGAATAAATACAGGTCCGAAAGTTCTGCAGTCACTCTATTGTGACCCATCTCTGGCGGCGATATCTGTTTTTCATTGCTCAATCTGGCTTCAACGTCAAGGACATTGTACCTGTTTTCTGCCATCAACACTCTACGGTTCTCTCTTCCGCATATGATATCAATCCTGCGGCCGGCCATCGGGTATTAGTAACTTCGTGTATGACGTCGTCTACCCAACTTAGTGTTCTCAACACTGCTCTTCTATATCTATCACGATAGCGAAACTCACAGGACGACTTATGCACTCGCCTAAGACGACTCAAAGGCGAAAGCCATCTTTTTCTGCTCCTTTTTCTTCTCGCTCATTGTACTTATCCTTCATTTCCCCCGTATACCCCTCTCCGAAAGCTTTCTCCACCTAACGTGGTTTTGAACTGCCTCCAAGATCAGAGGGATTGCAAGCTTTCTGCACTTGGTTTTGTACTGCCTCCGTGCTTTTGTCCAAGCGACTATGTGATGTGATGACGTCATCATGTGACGTCGCGTAGTATGACGTCCTAGCTACGTCATGACGGCGTCACAAATTTTGGCAATCTGTGATTTCACAGCGACATCCCCATATTGTGGACGTCCTCACATGATTATGATTTTTTGCATTACTCGTGCTGACACCGCCGATTCCGCCGATGGTAAATTTCGCGTTTGAAGAGGCATCTAAGCCTTTCGCCTTAATAGCTACAAAGATACGTAAAACAGACGTCACGTGTTTAAGCCTTAACGCACCAGCAGCCATAAAAGTCAAAAACGTTCATTGTGTCGAACCTACTTGCGCTATCGTTACACGTGCCTGACATAAAAGAAAGAAAGAAAGAAAGAAAGAAAGAAAGAAAGAAAGAAAGAAAGAAAGAAAGAAAGAAAGAAAGAAAGAAAGAAAGAAAGAAAGAAAGAAAGAAAGAAAGAAAGAAAGAAAGAAAGAAAGAAAGAAAGAAAGAAAGAAAGAAAGAAAGCGCGAGAACCATTGTGGCCCGCTACCGCCCATTTCTCTGCCGAAACGAAAAGAAATTGACCTCGAAAGAAGCGCGCTGGATATCGGTGACTAATGAGGCCAAAGGGGACCGCACTGAATTTGAGGAGATGTTGCCTCACCTAATACCTCGACTCGCTATCTCCCGCAGGCAACTTACGCTTCCACGTACGTTGCACTCTCGTTATAGGCGGCCTCTTCTAATATAATTTCTTCTTCCAGTCTTATCTGACGTCGTCTAGGTGGCGTTGTCCTGTTGTGTAATCCTGTTGGGCGTTTATGACAATCCCAAAATACGTTAACAGCAGCCTGCGGGGCTCGTAGCTTGGCATCGTGTTTATAGTTTTCTCGCAGACAAGAACAGATGTGGGAGAGAGAAGAAGACCACCACAAAAAGCTGCTCATTGGTTTTTGGTTTGAATACGCAACTGCGCCTTTCCATCTCTTTTCCTGTCATCTGATTAAGTAACCTGATTAGTAGATTAGTAGCACAAATTAGTAGGTCCACTCTCGCCGCATGATACCAACTTCACTAGCGAAACGGCCGCCAGCGCCCTGCGTGGCACGTAAGCATGCTGTACATGCATGCGTGAGCTATGAAGTCACGCGGATACCAATTTCGGTGAATCAAAGCGAAACGGCCGCCAGCGCACCATGAGCGTGGCACGTAAGTCATGCTGTACATGACATGCGTTCATGATTTTAGTTAACGTTATTTAGTTCATTACACAATCACGTCGCAGATACCAATTTTGGTGTATTCAAGGTAGCGAAACGGCCGCCAGCGCACCATGAGCGTGGCACGTTCATGCTGTACATGACATGCGTGTCAGATTTTCAGTTAACTCGTGTTATTTAGTTCATTACACAATCACGTCGCCAGATACCAATTTTGGTGTAATCAATAGCGAAACGGCCGCCAGCGCACCATAGCGTGGCACGTTCATGCTGTACTGACATGCGTGTCATGATTTTCATGTTAACTCGTGTTATTTATGTTCATTACACAATCACGTCGCCAGATACCAATTTTGGTGTATATCAAGGTAGCGAAACGGCCGCCAGCGCACCATGAGCGTGGCACGTAAGTCATGCTGTACATGACATGCGTGTCATGATTTTCATGTTAACTCGTGTTATTTATGTTCATTACACAATCACGTCGCCAGATACCAATTTTGGTGTATATCAAGGTAGCGAAACGGCCGCCAGCGCACCATGAGCGTGGCACGTAAGTCATGCTGTACATGACATGCGTGTCATGATTTTCATGTTAACTCGTGTTATTTATGTTCATTACACAATCACGTCGCCAGATACCAATTTTGGTGTATATCAAGGTAGCGAAACGGCCGCCAGCTCACCATGAGCGTGGCACGTAAGTCATGCTGTACATGACATGCGTGTCATGATTTCATGTTAACTCGTGTTATTTATGTTCATTACACAATCACGTCACCAGATACCAATTTTGGTGTATATCAAGGTAGCGAAACGGCCGCCAGCGCACCATGAGCGTGGCACGTAAGTCATGCTGTACATGACATGCGTGTCATGATTTTCATGTTAACTCGTGTTATTTATGTTCATTACACAATCACGTCGCCAGATACCAATTTTGGTGTATATCAAGGTAGCGAAACGGCCGCCAGCGCACCATGAGCGTGGCACGTAAGTCATGCTGTACATGACATGCGTGTCATGATTTTCATGTTAACTCGTGTTATTTATGTTCATTACACAATCACGTCGCCAGATACCAATTTTGGTGTATATCAAGGTAGCGAAACGGCCGCCAGCGCACCATGAGCGTGGCACGTAAGTCATGCTGTACATGACATGCGTGTCATAATTTTCGTGTTAACTCGTGGTATTTATGTTCGTCACACAGTCACGTCTGAAGATACCAATTTCGGTGTATATCAATTGCTAGCGAAACGGCCGCCAGCGCACCATGAGCGTGGCACGTAAGTCATGCTGTACATGACATGCGTGTCATGATTTTCATGTTAACTCGTGTTATTTATGTTCATTACACAATCACGTCGCCAGATACCAATTTTGGTGTATATCAAGGTAGCGAAACGGCCGCCAGCGCACCATGAGCGTGGCACGTAAGTCATGCTGTACATGACATGCGTGTCATGATTTTCATGTTAACTCGTGTTATTTATGTTCATTACACAATCACGTCGCCAGATACCAATTTTGGTGTATATCAAGGTAGCGAAACGGCCGCCAGCGCACCATGAGCGGGGATGTAAATCATGTCGTTCATGACATGGATATCATGATTTTCATGTTATGACTTGTCATTGATGTTTGTCATACAGTCCTGTTACGCCATACCAATTTTGGTGCAAATTCGATTAACCAAGCGACCAGGAGAGCACAAAGTCGTAGGCGGCTAGATAGATAGATAGATAGATACGCTCAAAGTCGCAGAAGTTCGCTAAGAAATGCTTCGCATTTAAAAAGGGAGGAAATGCGTGGAGGTCAACCAGCATTATATAATCCGGTTTGCTGCCCTACACAAGGGGGAATAGGAAGGGGAGAGGGGATAGTTTAATTTACTTAAGTGGGACAGGAATACCATACGGTTGAAGCGGATTAGTAGTCGGAGAGCTGTCTCCGTAATTCTGCCGTAGTGTAGTTTTCGCACGACAAATGTGTTTGCCTTTCAGGCTACATACATATACTTTGGTTTTTAAGAGTCATCTAAGGGCAAGCACAGAAACAAACAGCTCGCTCTCGCTCGAGTTTACACTGTCACAGCGGGACTCGTAATACCACAGCGGGCGCCCTTACAAAACCACGTCTCCACAGATCGAACCTACGCCTCCAAATGCCACCTGTGAATCAGTGTGGCGTTTATGGATGTCTGTTCTTTCCGCATTCTAATCTCCGAAAGCCCTACTTTCGAAAACTCTGGCTGCCGGGAAACGATCAGAGAATCACTTTCTCCGTTAGAGTGTGGCACGAAGAAACGCTTACGGGTGTGCTTAATATAATTAGGCGATAGCGCCGTGACAGAAGAGAGGATGGTCCTAGAAAGCTGGGCTAGGCCTGGTTTAGCGCTTAAGGCTTTAACCCCATTGCTACAGCATTTAACGACTTGTGAATTGCATGACAGACTACGACAGTTACGTCACGTTACATCGTGTTAGTGAGAGTCAATTCTCTATCCTAAGCTTTACACCTTACCCACTCCAACTCTTTTTACCTTCTTAACCTCTTTCCACAGACCGATAACGGGGGTAACCATTTTAGACTCTCCTCCTTGAGAACTCATCGCAGATGAAGGCGACGAAGAGATTGCATAATTTTTTAAGACAACAGACTTGCACAGGACGGTTATAGACCAACAGCGATATTGTGACTGTGAGGAGCGTGACTGAGTGTGCGTGCCCCCTCCCTCCCTCTTTCCATCTCTTTTTCTATCTACATCTAGCTTTCAATCTCCCTTATCTCTTTCTCCAGTGCAGGGTAGCACACCAATTTTTCTAGACTAGTTAACATCCCTGCCTGTCCTCTCTCCCCTGCTGCTTCATTCCTCTCCTGCACTTATGCCTCTCTCCCTCTTTTCCTCTCGTTCTCGTCCTTCACATCTCGTGAATATGATGTTTCCAGTGGGTTGCAAATTTAATGTCCGATTCATTTGTTGTTACAGATGAATCATTCATAAGTACGTACCACCCGTTAGACCTGTAATAACCTATTTGAAAACGTATTCCATTAATTACTCCTAATGAAGAGGCACTTCAACTTCCTGTAAGCGCATGCCTGTGCAGCTCGATCATTTATCTCTCGTTTCAAGAAAATAGCAAGGGAAAGTCCTCTATTAATTATCCTCTTACCTTCTAGTCTACACAAAATAAGGCATCAGAAAAATTAATTTGGCGTAGAAAACGAATGAATTGATTTTGCTTAACACTAAGCCAACGGCTTTTCGCGAGATAGCCCACGCACTTTTGTGAAAACAAAAGAAAGGGCCCGTTTTCATTCTTGTCAAAAGGTTGTTTTTAATAAAGTAATTTTATTCAATTTTTAGTTAATAAGAGAGGGACGGAATTTAAATAGTGAACCAAAGGCAATGCATTTTTGTGGGGACAAACCTTATCCCCTTTTCCCGTCATAAAAAAAAAGTGAGTTCCCGACTGCTTTCGAAGCAACTGTTTTTCGTAATGTCAAAAGTAAAAAACAAAACCAAAACAAAACAAGGCATATAAAACAGAGCTTCAGGGCAAACAATTCATTCTTGTCAGATAAAAATAATGAATTTGCTTGTGTGAGGATGTTACAGATTTGGAAGTTTGCACTAAAGGAGCTTTTCCTAATTACGAAGCGCCCGAGGCTACTTCCGCAACCAAGTGTAAGGAAAGCGCACATGATTCAGCAGTTCCTTAAAAGAACATGGCTTTTTATGCAGGCTGCGCGAAACCAACTGACGTATAGAGCGATTTTAGAAAATTGAGATCACAGAAGACCAAGGTCTCTGCTTCTTCCATCCTTTGCCCTCTGTGTATGTTTTGCGCCGTAATTTTAAGACGGCACTCAAGATCAGCGATAGCCCGTAATATCCACTATGCCAACGTGGCAAGCTCTGGTCCATGAACGTTGAAACAGATTAGCTTGAAGCACTGTGAATGATGATATCGGAGCTCGGGAAGTTGGTTGTATTGCACGCAGTGAAACCATTTTCGTGTCTCGTGCCATGCTTCTGAAGCTAGTGCCCTTAAATGGTGTAGAGGATTCTTACGATAGTCTACACCGGCGGCTTGCTAAAAAATTTTAAAAACATAATTGCACGTTCCTGTACGTTTTTATGCCAGTGGGGCATTGAATAATTGACGATTTTTCAATATTAAAGCACGAAACTTTGAGAAGTGTTGTATCGATTCGTGATCAGAAAGCTTAAGATGAAAAAGTGCTCGTCTTCGTTGCTCTCTGTCTCGTGTCTTACTTTGCGCTGTGATCACAATTTGAAAAAATACGGACGAATGAGCGAACATGAACATTCATTTCAGCCATAACAAAATACAAATACTTCATCCCAAATTTCTGATGAGGTAGACGCACAAGTAATAACAGCGCAAGAGTACAGGTATAAATCACGCAGCGATCTACTTACAGATCTAAAGGCGTCCTCGTCTTAAGTTTTTCCGAGGAAGGCCTTCAGCACGGCTTTGAGAATTCGAAAAAAAAAAACTTTACCGCAGTAAGATAAACTGAAAACGCAATACACCAGGCATGCGCGCCTCAACAGCGACAAGGAAAGCGCACAGCGCAAAAAAAGTATTCCACCACGAACGTTGAAGACCGAAAATACGTAAGCTTGTTAGCCTCGGGTGAACTGATAACGAAAAGCGAGCAAACGTCTGAGCGCGCAAGGCGAAAGACGTTAAGAAAAAACGAAATGGCGCTTCTAGGAGGACAGACTTCCTTTGAAAATTTGGATACTTGGAGTTGTTCGAAAGACACGATCTCTTCGCGCACTTCCGATTAATGCTTTTGATCAGCCGCACTACGGCAGGCCAACGCGTGAGAGACCAAGAAAGAGAGTATCCTTTGACGAGACGTGAAGAGGTTCGCCTGAAAGGAACGTCTGCCATTATGCTCTATATGAATATAATGGCAAGTGCAATGATATTCCCAGTGACGTCACAAACACACAAGGTACAAAAAAGGGGGCAGCTATGCACTAGTGATGCGAAGACGGAGGAAGCAGCTGAACTGGTGGTCTCTCCTCCTCGCCCTCACTTTTCTTTCCCGCCTCTTGGCTAGGGCAAGCACGAGCGAGCATTATCTACAATTCATTAGATACAGATCAATTATTCATTGGCTATCGAATGGCTGTCACAACGTATCGGTCATGCATTTTTTGTGTCAGGCTAAGCTCATCCAAGCATTTTCTAGAATTTATTGGCTATTGATCGGTTATCGATTAGCTATTGAATGGTTATCGATTAGCTATCACTAGGCTTTGGCCATGTATATGGGTCACGCTAAGTTCTTCCAAGCATTTTGTAGAATGTATTGGTTATTGATCGATTATCGATTGGCTATCATTAGGCGTCGATGGCCGTGCTAGGAGCTGCTTGACACATATCCGCTTTCAGTGGCGCATACCCGCCAAAGCCAGGCCGAGTTTTTGCGAACGCCGCGCGGACAAACGGCGATCTTAAACACCTCCGATGTTAAAAAGTTGCTCTTTCGCCGCAAGTGCGAAGCAATGAATGCAATAGCAACAAATAGGAATGTTATACGATGTAAGGCTAGCAGCTAAATCCATTAGGATTCAATGTGACGTAACTTTACAAAACGTTGGCATTAGGGAATACGGCCGCTCCAGCGAACGAAACGGTTTTCGTGCTGTCTGCCGCTTCTACGTGAAGTAAGCGGTGAGAGCACAGCCTTGCCACAGCACGTACAAGGGTATGAGTCGCCTACTGATCTCAGTCTAGTTAGCGCACGCAAGCGCGCCTTTTTCATCAAGGTTCACACTTGCTGATCAAGCAACTTCTTTCTTTCTTTCTTTCTTTCTTTCTTTCTTTCTTTCTTTCTTTCTTTCTTTCTTTCTTTCTTTCTTTCTTTCTTTCTTTCTTTCTCTCATACTTTCGTATTGTGTAATGTTCCCTCCTAACTATTTTCTTTCTTCCACGCCGGAAATTGGACCTTCACCCACCTACAGCAGTGCAACGCTTCTGTTGCTACAGGCAACAACGACGGTCATGCGTGAAACAACAAAATGTGGCTACCTGAAATGACAAGATACCTCGATGAAAGATCATCTTTCCACATCAGAAACGGCTGGTCGCCGACAAGTCCATTATCTAGAGAGCATCAATTATTGGAAAACAGCGCGTACGAATACGCATGTGACCGGCGCACCTACGAGGGCCTATTTGTGTACACCCGCATTTCTGTACACTCGCCAGCGCCTGATATTTCGCGAAATATGCAGCAGCCGCCAACTCCGAAATCTGTACCTCATAGAATCTTCGCTTAATAAGGCTATATTAGTACAGCCAAACGAAGAAAAGAAAGGGACAAAATAAAGCGGCTGCACTTGCAACAATGGCAAAAATAGATACGTAAATGTGAAATTGGTACGTGAATATGAAAGAAGCTAGACGAACTAGTAATTTCTTAGAAAAACAGGCAGCTCGTGACTAAGTGTATAGCACTTGGTATTATTCACCGATGTTTCTTTTTATTTATTTTTCTTCAAAGTGCGCAGTATGAAATGTTATCCTTATGAGCACGCACGTGAAAGATGAAAACATATACACCGTCTACGATAAGAGAAGAGCGTGCGTCTGCTCATCCCCTATAAGCCACTTTAACAAGGAAATTTGGTATCTTGAATTTGACATATTATCTCATTTCCTTTTTTTTTTTATTTTTTTTTCGGTTCCTGCACTTCGTTAGTCTGCACAATTTCGTCGAAAATCGCGAACAGCTGCTTTATTTCTAAAGGCGGTATTGCTTCTTTACGGAATACTAGCGGGTATGAGATTAAAGCTAGTAAGCGCCTCATAAAACTATACCTGATGTGAAAACAAAAACAGACATCTTCGTTAGTATGATCTCGTCTCATAGACTCTCGTGATGAATTTCTTTTCCCAAAACATGCCATGATCGTAGTCTCTCAGACATATTCATTACTCAACCACAACGCGTCTCTTTTTCGAATCGGTCAGCATTATAGGGTCAGCCGTTGTCGATGTCACGTACATCTTTTTTTTTTTTCAGATATTTCCACATAGCTCATCGATTCATTGTAACCATCTTCCGGCAAATCTTCAATCTAGGAATGACAGCTAAGTATTCCAGAGCATTTAACTAATATCGTGTAACCAGCACTTAAACATTTTGCATTCAACATTTCAAGTGTATTTTCTCACCAATTAATCGTTTGTTGTCAGACACTAAGTATAATTCCATAACCAGAATAATTTGTGCCCAAATTTCTAAGCCATCGCGTTCTACGTAATGTGCCTGCTATAACCACCCTTGCTCTCTAATTGTTCTATCCTGTAGCGCAGTATCAATCAATGACATACTAATTACCTGTATATTCCACGACTACTTGTTATACAGCTAGTACAAATGCCGCATTCTTTTTTTTACCGCTTGCTCCAGTCTTCAAACCTCATAATTTGCGCACAAAGACTAAAATGTCAGCCCTGTATGATCTTAAGCATGCGTGCCCCTCGAATGTGCAGGTCCATGCTCAGTTGAAATTTTCGAAAATGCAACAATATCACTGACCTCTTCTAATGCATTCTGGGAAAGGTCCAACGACTCGAGGCGGTCACCCACACCGCGAAAGGCGTCCAGGTGAATCTCGGACACGTTGCTGTGGTGAACGAGCAGGTGAGATATCTCCAGACCATCTAACAGACCAGGCGGGAACCGCTCTAGCCTGCAATTGAAGAGCATTGGTTAAAGAAGAGCAGAAGCGTGGCGCTGGCGTTTAAAAGAGCAAGCGCATGATGCCCTATCTGCCTTTGAAATGTCGCTATTGGAAATGACAAATAAAATTTCAGCGTGCGAGAAGTTACAGCTTCAGTGATAGTGTAAACAAATACTAAGAACTGTGAAGCAAATTTTTTTGTAATTTGTTTGGGCCGTAACTAGCGTATGTAGTGCGGTCCTGTACGAACATCAGACAGCCAAAGACTTCTTCAAACTTTCGGCTGATTGCCCGGATATCTCGTTTGATCTTCCAACGATGCCCGGATGATCTCGTTTGAGTCTCCGGATAACGGCGCTGGCTTTTGGCAGAAGGTCACTTGAAGTGCGCCGACAGCAACAGCTAAAAGCATTTCGTGCTTAAAACAAATTAGCACGAAATTTAACTCAAAGCGCGTCTACAGGGCGTACGGAACATGAGAGGCCAGCGCTAAACTGCGCATAATGGAATGACAACTTTGAAGGCTCTTATAAATATTCAATGCTCTATGTCGAAAAAGCGCTTTTCTTCTCTCTTATACCTCTATCTTGCTTTCGTTTTGTGCATGTTTGTTTGTTCCCACGTGCCATTTTCAGAGAGTTGGCTTTTCAATAGCCGAACATTCTATATTTTCACAGTTATAGCCTTGCAAAAGAAGCAAATTGCTTTTAAATGTCATTTACACTCAATTGAATCAGAAGGTATTCACATATTTACTTATGATATGAGTATGTTAAGTTCCCCTGCTAAGCAATATTATGCAATAGTATGGGTAAAATACGTATATGCATATGTATTTTACTCTTTGCAAACACCTCACAGTTATGGATATGTTCTCCATATAGATTTTGCTGCAAGCTGAACTTCCCACACGGCCAGCTTATATTGTACTACGATTAGCCTGCTCAAGAACGCGTCAGAACGACTGCTAATTATTAGAAGGTCGACAAATATATAGATATATTGAGATAAATGTGTAATATGCGTATGTGTCTCGATTTACTCAACTTTTTATAACACCATGATGCAAACTAGAGCTACCAAAACTCACTCAGTATGACTGGAAACACGAGATCACCTGGCCGCACGAGATCAAAGAACGCAACGACTTCTATTAGGCCTGATTCTCGCAACTAAATGATGTTCTGTAACTTGGGGATGATCCTGGATGAGAGAACATCACTTAATTGTGTAAATGAGAAGTTGTAGCTATCAGCTATCTTGGATCTCGTGAAGCCACGCGCTCCCGTGTTGCAAGTGATATTGCGCGCGACTGCATTCTGCACTTTCCTCCCATCGTAATGCGGCCGCCGTCGTCGTGCATCGAACTTAAATCGCTTAGCTATACTACGACGCGTCGGCGATGTGCTTGCACGAATAGCTTAAGCTCACCTGACTTCCTTGATTTTCAAGTAGAGAACAGGATGCTGCGCGTCCGCAACGGCCGCCAGCGATTCCCTTAGCCGGTCAGCGCGCTCGACTCGTTCGCAGATGACGTCGAGGCCCTTGGTCTTGTCCGCGCACTGGCACGAGGGCCCTATCAGTTGCCGAGAGGGACACGCCCTGTGGAACCACTGCGCCATCGCTCCCGCCACTGCCGAGGATAAGACGAGCAGCAGCTGGAGGAGCCCCGCCACCAGGGCTGCCGGACACCTCCGCCATCGAACCACGATGACTCGCATTCTCATGGCGCTGCTTCAGCAGGCGCTCAGGGCCCGCTGCTGTGGCGGGGACGGCGCCTGCAGGAAAGACGAGATAAAGAAAAGAACAAAACTCATGTCAACACGATTTTCTTTATCTACAATTAATTATCCTAACGTTCATGCACATTGCCTATTTTTAAATGCAGCTGTCTTTGCGAACATCCGCGGGTTTTTCTGACCGTAAATTAGGCATCGTGGGAAACTAACGATCACCTTAAACTTGAAATAACTTAAAAATTGAACCCCGTTTCTTTCCGCCTAAAGACCTTGCGGTCTACCCCGCCTGTTTCCTACATTTTGCTGCGGTGAGAACAAGCTTAAAATTACTCGATTCAACTTTGTATATTTTAGAACTCAGCCGATCAATCACCACAGCCATTAGCGCGAAAGGTGCCATTACAGCGCTTGCCACCAGACGCGGCTTTGAAGCGGTCACGGCCAGCATGAATAGAAGGCACTGGCGCAGCTACCGCACGCGAGCTTCGTAATGGAAGCCAAATTGCCGTTTCTCTGTGAGACAGAGCTTTTGTGCTCTCGCGCCAAAAGCTTATCTACGCTTTGTCGATTACAAAGCATAGCTTCTTTCGTGAAGTACTGTGGCGTGCAGATTTTAGGTGCCTAAACGCTCTTCTAGGCCTAAATGGGCAGTTCAAAGACTAATTGTTCGCATCCTGCTCTCGTTACGGAAGCTAATAGAAGGGAAGCATTACATGAAAAGTTTAAAAAGGCGAGTATGCAATGTTCAGTAACTGGCTACATATGGAGTTAACTGAATGTGATTTAAAGATAGAAGAAACGATAGCAAGAGAAAATGTGCCTTGTTTTCCCCAATTTCTTTTATTTCGATGCGTTCCGCGGATGTGCTTCAACTACGTGAAAATTTATACAGCCGAGCCTTGATCATATGTTGTGGCTGTGCCCCAACCAAAGGGCCTCGGATCTCAACAGTGAGGGGATAGGAGTCGGCGTATAACCACTGAAGTCCTCCAAGATCAACTCCTGGCTGTTCAGAGAGCTCACGCCATCGGGAAAGCCTTTGACCTACCGGTGTCTATGAGGGCGGAGCCACCGACTTAGCCTGGGGCTTTGGCCTCAGGCCGTAGTTTCTCTGGACCATAATAAAGTTCTTGCCATGCCATGCCATGCCGAGCCTTTACTTTTTAAAAGCGGAGGTGTTTAAAGACGAGGAAAGTTCCTGGGGATCAGCCATCGCCACTTTTAGCACACCTGCGAGAGCGAAGCCTGACGAGAGGGAGAGCATGGGTGAAGCTAAGTGGGTGAGAGGGGAGCCTAGTGTAGGGAGTTGAGCCTGGTATAGAAAGGGTAGTGACGTAGAGAGGGTGGATATGGCGGGTGCGCAACAGGAGGTGAGAAGAGAAGGGGAAAGCAGGCGCGCGATTGATTGTGCCGGTGGAAGGAGTAATCAGTGGTAGCACGCGCTCGAGCACACGTGGCGCTGGTGCGAGAGGAAGAAGGGTGTGCCAAGCGTCGGCGAAAACGGAGGAAGGCACGCTGATGCCACCAGCTCCGCTGTTTAATCAGCCTTGGCGACGTTAAGTCAGTTGAAGCTGCGCATATTTTTTATGGCATGAATGAGGTCACGCGTGTGTGGTACACGGGGCTTGAATAAATTAAAAGTATGCCTTGAGGAAAGCGCCTCAATCTTATTCGTGGTGCAACTGTTCTTGATGCTTGAGCTGGCAGCTCATATTTCACAAAAAAAACAAAGAAAAACAAAGCAATCGAAAGCAGATGCTTTAATAAGAAGTGCTTCTGTTGTAACGTTTTATTTATACTGAAGTATTAGAACCCCATCATTCGTTTTCGTCCTTCCAGGAATACATTAGAATGCTCTTTTTTATTCTTTACTTTTTTCATCATCAATGCCAAACTTGCAGCAACGTATACACTTGCAGATTATTATAAACTTCTAAAAAGAAGACAACTGCGAACTAGCTCGACGCATGAGAAGTTCAGTGCTAAAGAACATAGTGAACCGTAGAAGATGCTTACATGCTGTGTCATATGGCGCTCGGCCGATAGAGTGCGTTAACATATCCACGCGCAGCTCCCTAAAATGTCGCTGTTGTTTCGGAGAAGTTGATGGCGTTTCGAAGATATTTGCGCTCAACCTAAAAGACGAGAAGCTCATCGCGTTCAGTGACTTACACAAGAATGCCTCTTTAACCCTGCAATGTTCAAGGACACTTCAATATCTAAAAAGGGGAAAATATCGTTAATAATTATTTCGAGCCATAGCAAGTGCTTCAGTTAATGACAAACAAAATTCCGGTAGATCCCACGCATTGTGGGAATCGATTTCATGCGAAGCAAGCAGCGAGTATCTAACTAAAAGTTTACTCCGGTGTGTCAAAAATGCAACTATTGGCTCTTGCAGAGTTTCCCGCACTTAAATCAGTATGTTAACGCATGAAACTCAGTGTAGCGTATACGATGCACTAACACGGAAGTATCTATATTTAGCTCGAAACGTATGAATGCCACTGATTACTGTTATTCAGAAATAAGGTCGCAGTGATTTTTATTTTATTTCAACCAAACCTTACTGCATACGCATCCGCATGCAATATATGATGCTGAACAGGAGTTTCTGAATGGCTGACTCGGTCTAAGCCGCAACTAGGTGTTCCACCTCACCCAAGCTCCCCATTAATCTTGTAGCCCCTGTAAAGCGTGCACCACCGCATAAAGAGGTACATTGAGGTGAAACACAACAACGATCAGCAGCGAAAGGATTTTGTGAAAGTGGGATGGGCTCATGTTCCATAAAAGTTACCCCTTTTTCTCTCGACTAACGCTAATCTTGTCATGAATAAACGCTAAGTGGATCGTGAACAACGATAAGAGGATTACGAATAATGTGCACTGAGAATCCGATTAATTCGGTTGACGTTCGATGTACAGCGTGATGTCCTGTATTTTGTTAACTTCGTCGAGGCGGCGGCGGTTAGCGCTCTACTGAGGGTTTCCACTTTTCTAAAAAACAAGCTGACGCCATAATAATAGTTGTGTCGCAGGTTAACGCTAACGACAGCGGTTTACGCTGTACCAAAGCTTTCTTTCGTGTCATTTTTTTGCATCAGTGATTGGGTCTGTCTCCAGCTTTCCCTTAAATATCGACGTCAGCATTCAAAATAAATTATCCGCCAGGATTACCGTATTAAAACGATTTCTTAAATAAGCTAAAGCCTCTTTTTAGCTTCGTGCAACGGGAATACATGTAACGAAACGAAAACTTGGGCCAGTTGGTTGTACTTCATATTTACCGGCAGCGCAACCACACACACGGACAGAGAGAAGAAGCGAAACGCTGTGTCAGCGCTGTGTTTCCGTTTCGCTTCTTCTCTCTGTCCGTGTGTGTGGTTGCGCTGCCGGTAAATATGAGAATACATGCATTTGCTCATTCCTTAAAGGCCAACTCTGGCGATTTTTCAAGATCAATGGATTTCAATAAAATTCGCTGGGTACGTTCTTTTTCACGTTCCCGTCATTTATGCCAAATTACAGCCTGGACAGATATTCAGATTCATTACCAATTAATTTTATTGCCTTCCCCGACTCTCTCCACCTTGCTTCCCAGAATTATTGGCAACATTGTGAGAGTGACGTCATTTTTGGCAAACCGAAAGTGACGGAACCGAGGTGCCCGTACAACGTCTGCTATCAATCGTGTGTGTTTGACCAGCGCTTCGTTGGCCGGGCGTGCGAATTTCAGTTTCTTGTGGGCGTACGTGCGATGGGTGGCAAAATGTGTTGCGTTGTGGGCTGCACACGATTCCCCGTAATTACCTTGACAGTCATGGAACACTCGCACTTAACGATTACCCCGCGTCTTTATATTAGAGTGTTTTAGCTAGCAGAGGCAATTTACCGCACGGAAAGTGCGGTAATGCGGTACCGCCTGAAGAGTGCACCTGCATGGACATTACCGTAATGTATAAAGGGTGCATTGTGACCGGGCCTATTGGTATACGGTGAGCTGAGCGTCGTGCGCGGGGTGGCTCGTACTTGGCTTATATTAAATTCCTTCGGCCCTACCAACGCGATATTGAACGCCGCTATTGTCAAATTTATGCACACTTCCCATAACAATATGAACAAGCTTGAGGTAGTCCACAAACTTCTCAGCGATAGCATTTTACCCGATCGCGGCCTCACAAACTTGAGCCACCTGGACAGGTGGAGTCATCTGGCGGTGGAGTGCGCAACCAGACAAGCAAAGGACTAAACAGGTGTGTTCTACTTCATCGAAGAGGAATGGCGATATTAGCTGGCCTCCAAATGCGTCTGAATCCCAGATGTCATTTTCCGACAGCTCCGAGGAGCTTGTGCACGTAGCACGGTCAGTCACAGACATGGTACGGCTGTTGCGACGAAGTCACCTTTCCCCTGGGCGTCTGCTCTTCGCCGCTTTTGCAGCTCTCATACTACGCGCTGGCGGGACCGGCATGCCTTTCATAATTTCCGGTTTTCGCCGACTTATACGTCACGCGAAGACAGTACCTCTCGGTTGGGTTTCGTTTCCGGTCTTCTGCCTTTTTGCTTATTTAAAATTATTGTCCAATTTGACGAGTATTTCTGCTATCCGACCCGTGACAGGAGCATCTTAGGAACATAAAAAAACACCACTACTTTGACATGGTCAAAATATCGCCGGAGTTGGCCTTTAAGCAATTGCTGCAGTTGCTACTGAAGTGTCTACTCACGGCCTACTTTTGAGCCGAATACACGAGTGTTATATTTTAAGAGTTTTGCGTGCATGGTCGAATCTGTAAACCTACAGTCATGTTTCACAGTGACGGTATAAGAGGGAGCAGGTCTTGCGTGTTTAGGCAAATCGTCAGCAACACAGGCGATGTGAAAAAATAAATCCATGTAATTCTTTATTTTATATCGAGGGCATTCGTCCTGGCAGACTTAATGCCTTCAGCTAGCCTGCGAAGGTTTATTGGTCAGCTTCAGCTGCCACCTCGTGCAAAGATTACGTGCCACGTGGCGGCCTCTGGCGAAAAGAGAGTGTTTCGCACTCACCACCTCGGCTACGAGTGGCGGTGGCTAACACTACAAGGGGTTGCATCTGCAGGAATAACCAACAAAGTTGACGGGGAAGCGCCTTCAGTCATTGCTCAACTGGTAGAACACCGCACGCGTAATTCGAAGCTTGTTGATTCGGATCCCATCGACGGAAAGGGTACTTTTAACTGCGGAGCACTTCAGGGCCTCGGGCTGTCGTCTCATGTTGTCGCTTGGTGTCACGCATGCAAAACCATGTATAGCTTAGCCATGTATGTCACTGCAATGCATCGTATAGCATAGCAAGGGGGCGAGAGAGGGAAGTGAGGGTGAGAAGGAGTAATGTGAAGATGAGAAGGAGGGAAAGGAGGGGGAGAAGGCAGAGTGTAGCGTAGCCAGGCACGAGAGAGAGAGAGAATAAGAATAGGAGAAAGGCAGCTACGTTAACCAGCCATGCACGAAAACTATACCATGTATAGCATATCCATGTATAGTATAGTATAGTATAGTATAGTATAGTATAGTATAGTATAGTATAGTATAGTATAGTATAGTATACCAAGGGGTTGGAAAGGGAATTGCGGGTGCGGAGGAGTGATGTGAGTGTGAGGAGGAGATAAAGAGAAGAGGGAAAGGAGGAGGGGGGAGGGCGTCCCTGCATCACAAATGAAGGTTTCCTTTCTCGCCACGGACGCCGAGCAGTCTGCACGTTTGGAACGCCAGCGCACGCTTGCCCGAGAACGCCAGCGTCGCCGAAGGGCCGGCAAATCACCGCTCCGCACTTCCTGCAACTTTCACGTTCAGTGCAGCTGCATACATTTATACGTCCACTTAACTTTGCTTTGCAGTATGCCGTAATTATTACACTGCAGTTAACACGATAATTAAATAACGCCCCCGGTGCTTTCCTTAATTGGCTTACTTGTTTGTCGAATTAACTTGAGAGTCCACGTGACTTTTTTGTATCATACAACGGGCTTTTCTTTCAAGGCCACTTTCGAAAGGGACATATAAGGCTTTCGCCTTAAGAAGCCTTACTGAACAATATACCAAAAGTTACCCGAATTCAAGCAAAGTACAAATAATACGATGTACCGCACATGCACACATTTCGGATATTCGAAATATGACACTCTGGGAGTGCATTCCAGTGACGATACCCTATGTGGCCCACCGCTTTCCAAGCATATTCTTGGCCAGCTGCCGTGAGCAGCTACAGCGAACTCTATGTCAATGCGGGAATGTTTCAGCTATAGGATTGGTCACTCACATAGGCACATGGTTCTCATTACCTTTCAGACGAAAACAGCCACGCTTGGACGGTGATGCGGCAGCATTTCACTCGCCTTCATCGCGTGGCCTCTGCAAAATATGAATAGGGTAATTCCATTAGTAACCAATATTCGCGACAGGGCGCTTACACTTTCATTACGCATTTATTGTTGCTTCAAGTGCGCTCCGCGAGTACCACGGAATTAAGGTGCTTGGCCCACTAACACACAGAAAATAATGAAAGGAGGAGGAGGAGAAAAAAAATGGAAGGACAGGGAGGTTAGCCAGTTCTCAGACCGGCTGGCTACCCTGTGCTGGGGAAAGGGGAGTGAAAGATGATATAAAAGAGATGTTACAAAAAAAGAAGAAGAAAACAAAATAACAATAATACACACATTTACACTGCTTAAAGTCTGTCTCTGAGACTAGTTGCGTGCAAAAAGCGCAACAACGCTTCCAAAGCTTTCCGTGCCGAGGACGGCATCGGCCAGTGTCCTAAGATCTTTTCCTCCGACAATGGACGATTGTCAAGTCTATCAAACACTTTGGATGGTTCTTCTCTTGGTGCACTGAAGCGAGGACGCTCACAGAGAAGATGGGCGATTGTCTACTCGCAGCTACAGTTATCACATGTCGGGCTGCTGGCCATTCCAATTCGGAATGAGTAGGCCTTCGTGAAGGCCATCCCTAGCCACAGGCGGCAAAGGAGCGTCTCCTCAGCTCCAGGGAATGCCCTGGAATCATCGTTTTGACAAGGGAACGCTGCCGTCACCGTGACCAACACAAGTCGTCTGTGTTCATCCCACGACGTAAGTCGACGATTTCGCATCATTTCAAGTCTGCATCTTCCCCTAAACGTGTGTCTTGTTTGGACTTACGAAATAAGAAACAACAGCATCGCATCGTTTTTCGACCCCATTACCTACCGGATGACATGACTCTTTGACGCTTAAACGAGTTCTCCAAAATATCTCACCAACATAGCTGCTTATTAACCTCCGTGACTACGCACTTGGCATTATTCCGCGCACTGCGTGAATGGTTGTGATTTAGGTGTAAAAGACGAGTTTGACCACACCCCTCTCGGCTCACATGTGATATTCAAGAGGTTCCTTAAGCAATTAAGAGCCTTACTATGCTCTTATTTGCATTCATTTAATCAAATTCATACACCTGTTTTTATTACTTCTGCTTACTTCTTAAGTATTGCAACCTGATTTTTACTCATTCATTTTTTGTGCCTATAGAAACTTCGAACTGCCTCATTGCGGAATGTACACCAAACCACATCATTGGTGATTTGCATAGACCATTTAGTTAAGCCGAATTATTTAAGCAGTTTACAGTCAGCTTACATTTCGCTTCGAACGTCATTTCTGCTTGCACTTCCACTTCGAATGTTTTTTTTTTAATCAAATACAAAATCCAATACGTTTTCAATGGTTCAACGGCCGATTTCTACGTAACATTCTCGCATCCAACGCTCAAGCTCGTGTTGCTCTGACCGCGACAGTGTTTCCCCGTCAAGGTCCACTGCGTGAGCGAGTACGCAGCCAGACTACGAGATGAGTCTAAATCCTCGCGGGAGGATCGGTGCTGCAGCCTAATTAGGCGCTTCGTTATCTGGATTTGCGCTGCACGCTCGCCCCCTCTTTCCTCCCTACGTGTTATCACCGCGGGCTTTGTACCGCCGACACGAGACGACCCGCACCGCTATTAGGCTCAGTGGATGAGCTTGGAAAGACTTCGCACAGCACCGGATCGATGGTAGACGATGACGAAGACATTTGCGCTAGCTTAGGCCTTCATTAAAAGTTGGTCCTTAAGCCGTCATATCGACGGAAATATGTAATTCTGAAGAAGCCAGTATCGTCATTTTAACAATGGCGATTTTGAAACATGATAACTTCTTCGTAAATATGTCGTAAGCTGCATACGTCACGTGCTCTCTAACGTCCTCATTGACCAATTAGTCAGTCTGCATCAAAGGTCGTGATCTCTCGGAAAGGCTGTATCAGTGAGAGCTAATGGTAACTGTGAGCAATTAAGTACGTGAACAGGACCATGACGTAGTTAGCATGTCCAAAATAACCATAAAGCCTAAATCAGCAAGCACAAGAGATGAAGATGGCGCAAAGTAAGAAATGTCTTCGTCTTAGATCACCTGGTGTAAGTTGTTTATCTTTTGCTAATACGAATTTAAGATTCACGAGAGGACAAACCTGTTTAAGAGTCTGGACCCGTATATTCAAGATAAAGCTTTCCAATCGTTAACCTCACGTTGGAATGCTGGTAGCGGAACTAAATACGAAAGTCAGTCTCTTAAGATATATCGATGATGATTATTCTCCATCGTGCTATCGTGATGACTCCTATCTACGATCTTTGCAAGTAATATTAAATGCCCCGCGCCCATAAAGCTATTTCCCATCGCTTGAGTTCCGCAGGCGTGTAAGTGGAAAGGTGAAATCTGCACCGACCCGCCACTGCTTTCAGAATGCAATACACTGAAGGAAATTTTCATTTTAGAGACAAGATGAGGGCGTCGACGACACAGATGTTGTGACTGGTTATATTTCTGACACAATGTGTTTATGACTGCGTATAATATCTACAATGGCAGATAAGAGTGACTGTTGCCTTCGACTTGGCGCCATATTGCGGGGAAAGTTCAAAGTTTACCACACGTCCAACACATCGGTGTCGCTTCAAATGAAAGTTTTCTCCCCCAGTGTTCAGTATATTGGATATACTATTCAAAGCCCAAGGTATCCAAGAAAACATGTGAAAGGCATTTCTCCTGCACAGTATTATTATTTCAAAATAAGAGCACCCCTTCAATATTGTACATTAGGCAGGACCTATCAAAATGCAACACTTTTCTTGTCTCATTACGTTGAGCACTAAGCAGCGAATCTATACATCCTGTCTAGAGTAACTATGCTAGGCACAGCCAGGAAACTAGGCAAAAATGTCTAATTTTCTGACTACAGCTAGCACTTAGCGCAAAACGGGATTAAGAGGCTATTGGCAGATCTTTTTGCTTATATGATGCGCACAATACACTGAGGGTTTCTTTTGACAAATACGCCTGGCTATGCAAATCGCTTAAAACGTTGCTTATTCTAACCATGACGTGTATAGCAGAATGATGAAATACTCAACAGCTTGCGCACTTATACAGTTCTGAATTCCGCAATATTTCCGACGAGAGTACTTGTGATTTTTTTATATAACACCAGCGAAAATGAATTAAGAAAGCTGAACATCCTCAGATATTCCTCCGTGGGGTAAAATGCTTAATTAAGCCGCGACGATGTTATACATGTGTGGACAAGGTCCCTGGCTTGATCTCTGCTCGCACCGCAGAGATTTTCAAAGGGCAAGAATCCTGAAAACACGACCTAAATATGAACTTTAGTGAGATTATTCACTACTCAATTGTGGTAGCTAAAACTGGTTTCGAACGTACTTCATGCCGGCAGATGCTACTTTACAGTACGCTGCATCCTATGATTTGGTTTAACTTTGCACGCAGTGCGCCAGGTGTCACCTATGACTATCGATTTAGAAGCACTCATACACTGGCACTGCCCCCGAATTGGAAACGCGTTCAGCTGAGAATGTAAGACCGCCTTCTATTGAAAAGAACGATAGATCTATAAGTAGCGTCGCATTCCATTCGATATCGATTGCAGCGTTGGAGTCGATGCAAAAGCCATCCTGTCCCAACGTGCTAGCGAATTTTCCGCTCATCATGACTCCTAGCGCACTGAATGCCCGATCACGTATCCAACAGATCGTTCCGAACGCCGCGCGTTTCGCTCGGAAAGGAAACGCTGACCAGTATCGGTGGCACTGAGCAAACAGAGAGCGGTTAGAGGAACGCCGTGCGTGAAAAATCATTATCCCCTTGACAACAACTCGCGCTGTCCGTGCATTCGCATGCCCGATTGTCGTCGCTGTCCTTCCCGTGTTCTGCCAGCTGAGCCGGCGCACACATTAACCTGTACATTGACAGGCAACACACCCGCACAATCGAAATGAAAACAGCGGAGAGGATGTAGGAAGATCGATGTTCGTCGACAGAGTACGCTAGATGACGCAGTCTTGCCGATACAGTTCCACGTATTTGCGTCACTGTAATAATGCAGTTGTGTACAGCTGTTTGGCGGCAAACGCGAACGTATAGTCCTGGCGAAATGAAACACGAACACTAAATTACAATGTAGAACAGGTTTTACAATGTAAGAACATGAGACTGCTATCTAGGACCGCTAATTACGTGGCTTCCACGTGTTGATTAGGCCTCGAGTTAAGCGTGCAAGCCGAAATCACGCTGACGTTACGTGTTCTGGTGGAATCAAGAACGAGAGGACGTGGTTTGAATAACACTAACTTGTTCGCGTTTCAATTGCCCAACTCGTGGCGATGGATCTTAGGCGTGTGTAGCTGTAGGAAAATTGGCGCCTTTGGGGGAGATGAAGAAATTAAAATTTTTCATTACGTATTTTTTCGACGTATTTCCAGCAGATTGAAAGAGAAGCACATTTAATGAGAAGAAAGAAGGATATTGTATGGGTGGCTGTCAAGCTGCACATCGAAGTTGATGGTAGTACCGTGCAGTTCCTTGTGAAACGTGAACAGACCAAGTCATGAAGGAGAAAGGGCATAAAAATAGTGCGACTAAACGAGGCTGTGCCAGAACTGTGCCTCTGGAGGAACAAATAAAATAAAAGGAAAACAGTAAAAATTGCTGTTAGTTTCAACAGAACTACGATTATTTCAAATTGCCTACTACTTTAGAAATGGGTGTACGTCTACTTAAGACAAACGTGTTCCAGCGCTAAGGTTATTTTTACAAATCTTGAGCACTGCGCCACCATAAAGTCAAATTCAGTACAAAACTTCAAGACCGCGAAATGCCGCTCCACAATGACTAATTGCTGCACATGAGTGCGGCTTAGCATCGCATGCGTACCACTTTGTTTCCAGTACCACCATGTCGTATTTCGTGTAACATACCAACTGGTGCGTCAGTCCATCATTTAACCTATAGACAGCCTATAGAGAGAGAAAGAAGGAATACAGCAAAAACCAAGGATTTTAGCCAGACTGTGTCCAGTTTGCTACCCTACACATTGAGGGGGGGGGGGGGGTGAATGGGGAATAAGAAGGTAAAAGAGAGAAAGAGGCAGCTTTAAAGGCTATAGACAGCCAACGGCGGAAGCGTCGTGTATGCTCGCGCGTTCTTTCATTTTGAGTCCAGTCGGCCGGCACTTACGTGACAAAGTGCGCACATTTGACTCCGCACCCCCCCTCTTACCCCCCCGCCATAGCCAGTGTTACCACGTCGTGTCTACGTGGGAGGTTGCGAGCGCCACAGTTTTCTGCTTTTTCGGCTTCCACGCTGTCAATGTCGTCCTATAGCAGCTTTCTTTATTATTTTATTCCTCCTATAGCATCGAAGATGTCGCACTACTTGCGCTGAATGACCCGAGGAACGCCGAGCACTCGGGGTCATCTGGAGGAAGGAAACGTGACCTGAACGTCGAGTGACTGTTATCCTGACTTGAAGCCTTCCTTCGACTAACGTTCCACGGGAACTCAGCGGTGGAAAAAGAGTCCCATGGGGACCCTTCTTTGCCACCCGCCTGACGCAAGGTTTCTTGCTATTCGGCTGACATAAGAGTCTGCAGTTTTTCACGCATGAGTTTATTATTTGCCGTGGACAATGATGGTATCCCTAGACGGCAAGGACCGTGCTGAAGGCGTATTCACTATCTCCGCAGCAGCAATGCTGCAGACGCCCTCTTTCCTTTCTTTTTTTTTTTCTTTTTGGTGCTGCGGGTTACTGGAAAGTCATTACAGTTCCTGACAGTCCTTGCTCCAGCGAACATCCAACGACCTACTGCGAAAGGCTTCACGTTCCGCTGTCTTAATTTCTTGCGCGTTTCCCACTATAAGCCAGTACACTGCAAAACTATAGTAATACCTGTAACATTTATCAAATCGAATGAAGCACCAGCGTCAAAAAAAGTACAAGGAGAAGAAAACGACGAGACAATCTTTCGTTTAAAACTAGCAAAATGTACACTTGAAAGACTAATTTATATCCGCCGGCATACACCTTGCACATGAGCGAACAACCATCCGTTGCAATAGGAAAAATATTACCTTTCCACTGTGCTTTTAAAGAAGTCATATCTTCATCGCACTGCAGCGGAGCGTACGCAGGCTACACCCGAAACCCCGTCTTCAAATCTCTATTTACAGCGAAGCTATGAGGGGCATCCTACGCTATAATAAAAGCCTTAATCCTAATTAAGTAAATAACGTTTCAAGCATACTCTATCGTAGCCCAGCACCTGGGTACTACGTACTAACAAATTGTCATTTTCCCATGTTCTCTTACGGCGGTCCTATAGGCAGTTTTCTGTGTTATCAGAGTGTAAGTAGCCCTTTCAATTAGGTTGTAACTAACTATGCACAGGGCGAACAAACACGTTTTTTTTTTTCCAATGAATCCTCGTTAACCTATTTATCCTTTACAACAGTTAACTATAACCATTACCGTCTTTTTATAAGACTTTTTATTTAATTTATCAGACTTCGTTATACCCTTCATGGCGCTATTTCGCAGTCACGAGTGGTGAACCTCTCCGCTACAGCCTTATGTCGCGAAGAGCTAGTGCCATAATAGGCATCGTTCTTCGTCTAGTAATGACCCGTCTGGAGCGCGAGCCTCGCTTTTTCTAAAAAGAGAGGCGCGCCTGGCACACCGGGATCTGTGAGGTCGGCTCAACCACACTTTTCATGGTGCTTCGAAGCCCGACACGAAACAAAAAAAAAGCTTCTATTGAAAAGAATTGAAAAAAAAGGCCGACGGAAACTTTCGTTTCCGTACACTTTCCTCCGACGTCGGCTAACAATGTGCATACGTAAAATGTGAGTGCTCCCTTGTAACGCCGCTCCCGAGAGTCGACCTCCTTTCAATTCGAGAGTGCGATCGATACATACCCTGCACGATAAAAATGGGAGAAGTGAAGAAGTGGAGAAGGAAGAGCAGCACGTATGTGGGGCGGGCATACGCGTATTTCCGTCCACTGTTCGTGAGTGCCTTGGCAGGCGCACATTCTTGTTCGAAGGTCATATATAGGTCCGCGGACACGATAAAAAAGAAAGAAAGAAAAAAACGGCGCGGATTTTATAGGAGCTCGCGAGAACGGTATGGCAGGGCTGACCCGAGAGAAACAAGTGAAGCGAAAAAGATGTATCATAAGTTAAAGCAGCAGACAGATACCCCCGACGGGCGAGTAAGCGACGTTGTGCTATCGAATGTCAACGAAGGAATTCGGAGCAAACATTCGTCTCAACGTGTGGTTCCTCTCCAGCGGAAAGCCCATACCGGACATTCTCTGTTCTGCGCGGTGCGTAATATTCAATAAGTAAAAGAAAAATGCTGGCCTTAGCTTACACTAGTGGCGCAAGGCCAGCGGAGTTGATGGGCACCTAGCTGGCCCTGGCCTTTCGAGGTATTCCTAAGTTATTGCTAAGTTATGAGAGGTTATGCTAGGTTTTGCTAGGCATTACTAAGTTTTGCTAAGTGTCACGAGGTTATGCGAAGTTTTACTAACTTTTGCTAGGCATTGCTAAGTTATTGTTAAGTGTTGCCAAGTGTTGGGAGGCGATGGCCAGACTCGCCAAGTCCCACTCTATCACTTTAAGCCAGCCTTCAGTCTCGGTAGGTGCACCGCATCAGAGACAAATGCAGCGTTGCCGGGTGGTAGCCAGTAGTGCTCAGCTTCGGGAAAGGACCAACTAGGTGCCGATCATCTCCGTATCTCTAGCCTTGCGCCACTAGTAAGCTACACCCTGCTTTTTTCAGCCAAGTAGTCGGCCTTGCCAAGCAAGGACTAGATAGCAAGCTAGGGAAGCGAGCGCGAAGCTATGCAGAGATGCACCAGGGGTTGCTAGGCAATGCGAGGTGACGTCACCTCTCCATGACGGACGGACTAACGCTCGACTTAAACAGCTACTATAAGCTGAACAGCTACTAAGACGTACTATAAATCGTGAATCTGAGGTGACTGTTTGCGTATATTAAAGTTATGCTTTCGGCACGATAACGTTCACTGTCCCCGCTTCGCATCACTTTTTCGATCCGGTTGTGAACATTTTCGCGCAACTTTTCGACACCGACGTTAACTAAACTTTCCTAATTGGGTTTCAGTTATTTGCGCGAACTAGAACGCTGTGATTGCCAAAGTTCAAATCATCTACAGCTACGGCACCCGTGCGACAGCCAGAGTCGGGACAGCGAAACGTGCAACGGCACCATGAAGTACAGTGCGTTTTATAGCTGAAACACACATTGTCAGCCTCTGAGATAAGGTTCTGGAACACGTATTTCACACATGATTGTGAGGTGTATTAATTAGGCAAGAAAATAAATAAATAATATATCATTCTCGATGACTACTGGGAGACATTGTTCACTTCATGATCTCTAATGAAGAGTTGCCGCGCCATTTAAATGCGAATTCAATTTTTCTTAGCTAGTGTTAGCGCTGAAATGATCTCGTGATTTCCTGCTTAAGTTTTAATGTTTGTGTTATAAGGATGCCCTCGAATAGTGCACACCGCGTTATTCGGAAACTCGCATTATAAGGAACGCCACTGAGAGAACACTCGATATCTGGATCACTACCTGAGCGCTAACGCCGCGAGCAAGCTTCTGGTGCATCGTAAAGCCTTTACAGATACGGTGCGCTCGTGCCTAGGGTACGCGCAAGTATCCCAGCGATGCTAATGCGACCCTCGGGAATCGCTGACGACGCACAAAGAGGCATTGTTCTTCGAATCTCAAGTGGGCGTTCCTATCTCTTAGCGCGCACGAACGAGCAAATTATAGCCTGCTGTGCGTCGAACAAGCAGCCCAGCCTTGCTGGCACTCGAAACACCGTTCGATCAATACACCTCACGATGTGTGAGTTGAGGGGAAACGCGAGGACGGTGGTTGTGAGAGGAACGAGGCGGACGGGGAATTCTTAATCCCTAAATAGCAGCGGCGGACGCGAGCACTGCTTCCGCACCTTCCCTTCAAGCAGGTGTTAAGCGCTTCATGCTCTATTTTTATTTTTTTCCTTCCCGCATCGACCAATTACATTGCAAGACGCGGCCTCATCGAAATATCGCTCGGAGACGCTCGGAGTACCGGCTTGAAGAGCCAAATTAGTGACGGTAAGATAAAACTGTCCTTATCACGTACTTATCGTGAACGAGCGATTACCTTTTCTTTAAAAAAAAGGAAGAAAAGGTGTGTGCTTTGTCCGCGTGCTGTTCTCTCTCTCCGGTCTCTCTCTCTCTCTCTTTTGGTCCTGTTCACTTGTCGAGAGGCTGGAAATATAATAAGCATAATCAGGGCTGATTTACGAGGTTGGCCTTAGCGGTGAGTATAAGGTGGGCGGTTTGAGAAGTGCAAGGAGATTTACTGAAGTTCAAATGAAGTAAAGTTCGCGCATAACCCGGCATAGCAGTAGCACGCAGTTGTTCTAAGGCTCTTTTTTTTTTTCGGAAGGTAAGCCTCAACACAAGTTGCGAGTCCAACATTAGCGTGCCAGAAAGAACATAGAGCAGCCGAAGTGTCGTAACATTCCCTAAATTTATAGTGCCTAGAGTATACTTAACGTGTACTCTAGGCACCAAAGTAGACTTAACACAATGCGAATGGAAAACGTTTGAAATTTTACGCGGCGAAAAAAAGGAAAACGTGCATCAAGTGACAAATTCAAGTCGTACAAAGATGGTGATTTATGAACAGTTAGATAAGTGACAGAAACTCTCTCCAAAGGAAATCGAATCTCGTATACAACTTGCATATACTGCAGAAGCCCAGATCCACACCTATGCACACTGAAGAGCACGATTTTATTTGACGTCAACTTCAGTGACACGTATCACTAATCGTACAGAACTGGTTAGGCGTCGCGCTGTATAACGCAAAGACCGAAGTGTTATCTGCAGTATCTCATAAATAAATTAATAAAGTAATAAATACGCCCTGATGTACTGTTGTTCCCATAGTATCGTATCAGCATCTAACAAAACACTTGATTTCGTCGCGCTCCACAAGATGTAAAGTGGCTCCACAACACGTAAAGAATGCAGATCGCTTGTTTGACCGAAAGCAATACATGCATTCGTTATCCCCGCCACCATGTCCACCCCATATAATCAGATCAATATCAGGCCATAGAACCATAGGAATGCACGCTCACATGATCATCCAGCCGCAAAAGACGGCGTCGGACATACCAATGCCCCTTGCGCAAGTGATTCCCGCCGTGTTGCGAACCGCCCATGTCTGTCTCGCTCGTCGTACTCGCTCCAAAAACTCATTAGTCTGTGCCTGCCGTAATACGACGCGTCTGACTTATCTGGTGTTCGTGGGCGCTGGTATATGTGTCGAAGCATTCCGAACGCAGCATGGTATGCACAGCGATCGTTATTGCGGCGCTTCGCTGACGAACGCCAGACGTTCTTTCGACGGCACAGCCGGTCTTGACGGTGCTCCGGTGAGGTAATATTGAGGAAGGCGTCGTCGGGCCGCACTGTCCCATAATCCGCAGCAAACGAAACACGACCTCAGCAAGCAGCTTTCAGTGTGTTCAGCATTTCGTTGCAGCTGTCGTAATTGAAATGTTAGCGAATATGAGCAGCTCAGTGTCTATGCGTGCCCGTCAGTCTGTCTCTCGTGCGTGTATGCACCTGCACGTGTTTGTGCGTATGGGTGCATACGTGCGTGTGGTGTGTGATTTGCGAGTGTGTGCATGTGTGTGTTGTGTGTGCGTGTGCGCGTGCGTGTGTGCGTGCCTGTGCACGTGAGCTCGCAGCGATCACAACTACGTCCGGTATCAATTCTAACGAATCTTCTATTCCTTGCTCATCTTTTCTGCCCATACTCTATCCCCCAGTGCAGAGTAGCGAACCTAGCAACCGACCTCATTAACTTATCCGTATTTTATATAATGTTTCTCTCTCTCTACTGACCAAAAAAACAACAAAGGGTACTCCTAAATGGCCAGACTACACTAATTAAACAAATACCGGTCAGTGGACTGAGCATACATCTTTCATTCCGATGGATTACCGACTACGCTCTCAGTTCAATATTCCATACTAAGATTTCACGTGTGAAAGCGACGGTCGCGCAGCTTAGTTTGGTTGGTTGTCTATTGATTTATTCAGCAGTTTTTCCGGCATCAGGTATCTGTTTCTTTACCGAGCGAGTATGGTTGGTTCATAATAGTTTCGCTGTAATAAACAAACTGAACACTTGAGCAAAAGAAATGAATGCATACGAATGAGAAACTACGGATCTCCGAGAAACTACACGCACAAACACTCCCGTGTTCAAGTCTCCAGACCAAAAACAAGGAACAAAGTCTTAAACAGTGTGACTACTTTTGACAGTATCACGTGATCGTGGATGCCGTGCGGAAAAAATAAAGAAGAAATGAATAAATGACTAATCGACAATTAGGGGCACCCAGAGAAGATATATGCATATAGATGTTTTTTTTTGGGGGGAGGGGGCGGAGGGATGGAAAAATATTGGTTTGCTCGGTTTGAACGAAGTCTGACATGTCATCGCGCCGAACGAGAATCGCGCCCCCAGAGCAGCTGTCAGGGGGAATTTTCGTTCAGTGCACATGGGCAAAGGACCAAAATATACTGCGAATACACTACGCAGTACGCTTACAATCTCCCATCTAACTTCACCTAGTGTCCCTTCCACTCACGCTTCTAAGGCAACTCCAAATTTACGAGACTTTCTTATCGACTTTTTTTTGTGACTTATCTTTATTCTGAAAGGTTGTATGGTCTCTCTCTTCTCGCCATAATTATTTACGAACTGATTGTTCCAACGTGAGCTTTGTTGAAGTACAAACGAAGCTAACAGGACGATAGTCTTTTACGAGTGCTTGGAGAAAAGATATAAATCAAGGAGAATTTTTGCAGCGCAGCAAAAGAACGAAATATCGCAAGAAGAAGCACAGACGGAAAACAAAAAAGAATCACGCGCCAACTAACCCAGCAGCGTGTATAAACAAAAATAAAAATAAGTTGAAAATATGATTAAACGATGTTAGAGCAATTAGAATGTCTTAGCAGGGGAATGTGGTGGAGATTTTGGGATCATTCGCTTCCTGCTATACATTATTTCATTTCTCTATGAACCCAGCACTAAGTACAATAACAGTTACTTGAAAAACACTGAGGATTACAAAGAAAGAAGTCTCTGCATTGTAGCAGTACAAAAAGAATGTTTTAAAAATCAAGCACTCAATGAATGCACAGCAGGAAAGGAAGACCAAAACGCGCTATGCCATGCAGTTTCCAGGTGATTCTACACAAGGCATGGCGGTCTGAAAGTCGGTAACTCATGCATAGGAAATTACGTACAAGGCGATCAATGATGTAAAACATATACAAAAAGGTAAACATTCAGCACTTGCTGCTATCGAACACAAGACACAAGCAGAACCACCAAGGAAAGTTAAGCAAGGGCTACGCAGCCTAAAGGCAAGATTTGCTCACGCACACAGAGTTCTTTTGAATGCTGCAACAGAGCGCGCATCAAACTTTCATTGTGTCTGCAGTCCGCTTTCCAAATGCAAAAACATTAGAAGCCTTGCGAACTAGGAGGAAAAAATAATCAATTTACCACTTCAATACGCCCAGTCGCCCAGTCGGTTCGACTGTGATTACATGAAGCGGACCTTCTTTTCACGCGAAATCGAAATCACTGCCACGTGTCTTAAGATGAAGGGTGAATGCAGATATTTCTGCTTATCATTGGACGGTACCTCGCGTGTAGCCTCTTCCGTGAATTATAACTGACTTCAGGTATTCGTCGAAGTAATTGAATTCGAAGAGCAATGCATACAAAAACGTGGCTGCTTCGGGTGAAGGGGGAAGCGTTTACTTCAGACGAATGAAATCCTTTGATGTGTTTGTGCGCAAGACGTTGAAGGAAATGAAATGCTCTCTGCTTGCCGCTTTCTTCATTCACCTTCGTTCATTTCGTTCATTTCGTTCGAAGACATGTGCACTCATAACGATGTTTTCTTTTTCCGAGGTAATGTAAATTCTTACTGCCGTCAATATTTCTTCGAAGCCAGAAGTAGCAAGAAAAGAAACGTTTTAAGATACACTATACACTACAGAAATATACGTTTTACTAAATTCATAAAATGAGTGCAGCGTGAAATTTTTTGAGACAGTCATGACTGAGTTAAACTTGGAATCGTCGGCGCTGCAAATGACTCGACGTTGGCAAAAATAAAATGTATTTAGAAGCTGCCCTATACGCTTGATACTTCGAGAAAACTTGGTGGCACAAATGATTCTTTTTTGTACGGCTGCTAGCTCTTTGAATTGCCTTTTAAATTATATTGGTACCTGAAACATGCTCTACATTGGCCACATAGGTCGTTAACTGTGGTTGTTGAAACTATTATAACTAATCACACGCGTGCACGCGGAGAGAGTAATAGAAAGAGAAAAAGCCAGGGAGGTTGATCATATAAAAGTATCCGAACCGCTACCCTGCAGTGTAGCGGAGAACGGGCATTCTGAAGAGATCAAAGACAGAGGGATTGAATAAGAAAAAAATGCAGTTCCACTACTGTGAAACCTGAGAATGTGCGTAGCACGGGCACCCAGCGATTCCCGTTCTTGGAGATCCCACTGCTCCGTTTGCCAAACCGTCGATGACGTCAATGTTTGAGGTAAAGATGTAGGGTTTCCCCGGCACGATAGAAACTTGTTAAATAGATTCGCAAGCTCGGTGAACAACATGCGTGCTACTTTTTGCTGGGCTTTATCAACTTTCTGCTTGTTGCGGCAGTTGAGATGCGTGCCGTCTGTAGCGAGTTTCGTCAGGTTGCTTCCCCTTTCAGATGTAGAGACGAAGGGGCCGGAGAAACGCCTGGGAGGACAAACCTTGCGCTTGGCGAGGCGGTGTCTCTCTCTCTTGCGCGGCGCGGCTTTCAGATGCGCATGTCATCCGCGTGTTTTCGAAGCGTTTTTAGCGATTTTAAGTTATTTATTGCAAGTACTTTTTGGTTATTTCTGTTATTTATATTCTTTTCCACTTTGTTCGTTTAACCTTAACCTAGATTTGAGCATTTCTAGGCCTGTTTTAGGCCTATATTAACCATTTGAGTTTCACGCTGCACGAAATCTACGGATGGACGACAAGCCAAAAAAAAAAAATACAAGAATGGCGTTCCACGTAGAGACACGAACAAAGGTCGATGGATAGGAAGAAACGCACCAACGTTTGCGTGGGCTTCTCGTTCTACGTTAAGTCTGGCCGATGCCGTAAGATTGTTTCCTGTAAGAAAGGCCGGTGCTCAAATCGGTTTAACACCTCGGAAATGAATTTACTCATCGCTGAGAAAGTTGCAATCGAAGGATCGCCACCCGTCAACTTCGCGGTTATGTGTTCCGTTTCCTGTTGTTTTATGTTCTATGTGGATTTCTATGGAGAGGTTGAGGTTTATATCTCCTACTTGGCTATCTATCTATCTATCTATCTATCTATCTATCTATCTATCTATCTATCTATCTATCTATCTATCTATCTATCTATCTATCTATCTATCTATCTATCTATCTATCTATCTATCTATCTATCTATCTATCTATCTATCTATCTATCTATCTATCTATCTATCTATCTATCTATCTGTCTGTCTGTCTGTCTGTCTGTCTGTCTGTCTGTCTGTCTGTCTGTCTGTCTGTCTGTCTGTCTCTATCTATCTATCTATCTATCTATCTATCTATCTATCTATCTATCTATCTATCTATCTATCTATCTATCTATCTCGTCTAATCTCTGACCGTGTCTTAGGCTTATGAAATGCCCATGGTTCTGTCGCAAGCGGGCGCTTAGCTATGATGTTTAATAGTTGCATGCAGTGTTAAGAGTTGCCAGAATCAAGAACGCAGCAACAAAGACCGGAGGGTTTTTTCTTAGATTTACTACATACTACAGCTAAAACGACTAAAGAAAATGCCGTTCGTAAAAGTAATGTTTCAATTTCTTGCGTTTGAAATTATGTGCATAGAGTCTCCTCGTCGCGTGGGAATTTCAGTTTCTTATAATCCGAAAGCTTCCACTCTGAGCGCTTTCGAAATATGTCCTTTCTTTGTGTGGGAAGTGCTTAACATGAGGTTCATGTTCCCGGAAACGGAGATTAGCTCTCAACGCGAAATGAGATTTTCTCGTGGAAAATCTTCGTATTAGTTCCATGCTAGAAGTGGTATGTATGTGAGGGGTTTATTTTTTGGTCAATACCTTCATTGCTTCTTCATTCTTTTGTGTACGTTCCTATGCACTGAACGCGAGTGCATAATACCTCTTCTGTTTCCATATGAAGCGTGGATTACGTGCTACCACTTCGCACGTGCATGTTTCTATGCAGATATTCGTTTCTTGCTCTCTCTTTGTTTCTGTTCTATTTACGGAGGGTTTTGGGTAGCATGTCATTATTTTAGTACCTCCTTTTCATACATTAGAATATGGTATAACTGGGCCTCTTAAGGGCCTAATTCTTTTTTCCGGACACACAGCACAAAAATAAGATTGACGCAATACCTGTAGTCGAATGAATATGCATACAAGAATCTCAGCGTTGTTAACGATTTTTCAGACAATATCTGCTTGGGTCTGTTGTGCATAAGGCTTGTAACGGGCGGCCTGCGCTGGTCCGTGCTGTGGCGGGCTGTTAAATGTCGATTGGTGCTTCACGAACACAGAATTCAAAGACAGTTTGTCCGATAAAATAGACATTCTCTCCTATTACGCATATATTTCCTTTATTGTCATTCTTAAACGCTTGCGCAAGCGTTACTTAGATTACTTGCTCAGACTCACCAACCTCATTCGAAATTATTGTTTACTGCCCTACAACACAAAAGACCGTAGTACAGAGCTGTAAAAACGTGATCAACCACAGGAGCTACGACAGGTTCAATAACCTTTGCCCACTTTTCAAAAAGAAGGTGTTTCTTCCTGGTCCCTAGTCCTTTTTTTGCGCTGTTAGTCACATAGTGAGTTCAGGTCTGGACAACTATATCTGGGTGGAAATCTAGCACGTTGAAAGAAGCATTTTCTGTTGTAGCGTTTCCCTCTGTGTGTTGTTTGTAGAAACATCTCTTGTCTACCACTGGACTCGGCTTTCGTCTGCGTAGTGCTCGTAGTCTGTGTGTTATGTCATGTGCTGTAGCGTGACTTGATTCCCATTTTTTTCGCCGTTTATTTATCGCTTTTCTACTCTCTTTCCTATTTTGTTCCTCTCCTTTTCCAGCGAGAACCAGAGAAACAGGCTTGAACAAACACAAACAATAAAGAAGGGAAGGTGAGGAAGGGGGGCATCATACTCTAACAAGCACCTTCTTCGCAAAAAAAAAAAAAAAAAGAATCAACCAAGCCTTGATGGACGACCGCTAAGGCGACAGTTCGAGTCGGCAGTTCGGGTCCTCTGTTCCGACAGGGGCTTGTCATCAAGGCGGGTCAACTCAGCCACTAGCGACAGCCTGAGGGCGGCAAAGAACATGTCCGATGGTTTCCTCGCTGCCACCATGACTGCACGCGGCACTGTCGTCCACGCCGATTCGAAAAGCAAAAGACTTCGTAAAAGCGGCACCAAGCAACAGTCGACAAAGTACCGTCGTCTCGAGTCGAGAGAGTCCAAGTGGTGAGCACATGTAGCGCAAAGGTGAAGGACGAAGACTGGGAACAAACAACAGCGCTGACTGGCGACTGAACTCTTTACTAAGGAAGGAACACAAATATTTACTCTGAAAACAACGGAGCAAAAGAACATGAGACGACTTCAAGATATATCGCGGTTGTTAAGATTTATTAACTCAACATCACTCAAAACCGCAGATTACCTCATGCGAGAGTCACTGTAACGACTAGCCCTAACCGTCACTGTGCTGCAGCGTGTTTCTTTATTTAATGTAATCGATCAAACTGTAGTCAAGCAGGCCAAGCCATTCCTGGATTGGCAGGCTAATGTCGCCTGCAACATCGCCGTCACCACCGCCGTTGCTTTGATTCATAACATAGACTGCAATCAGGCGACCCACCATACGGCAGCTCCTCGTGACCTAAGGCTAACGTATAGTCAGACCCTGGTACTCGCCTCTTCCGCGATGCCGGAAGGCTACGCTCGCTCGGTTTTATCGACAAGGAGCACAGATGCCCTGCTCTCCTGACTTGCTTCCTAAAGCTTCGTGTTTGCTCGCCTTCTTTAGTCCTCTTTAATCATCTTTTATCGCTTCCCGCCTCCTTACTTCTGCTTCGCAGAACGGCCATCACCATTTGCTTCTCTCATCTCTTCTCGTACTTGTCTTATAGATATATGATGTAATGCGAGTGAAAGAAGTAAATGAGCAGGTGAACAAATGCAAGAGGGCACACTATGGAAGTGAGTTATCGCTGCTCTTAACGCTGCGATGCAGCAGCGTTTTGTGTGGAGCAGCAGGAGACGCAGACACACTCATTCGTTTAGCCTTCAGCAATGCCCGAAGTGAAGCCATGATGACGGCACCAAGCAGTATTTATCGTAGAACACTTATCATGAATTCTTCGGGCGTGGTATCACCGTGAGGCGTCTTTAACTGTTGTGTACATAGGTTGTTAATTTCACTCACGAGTCTACTAAGACTCGGTGAGACTCAGAACAGCCCGTGAGTTTGAGTGCAAGGGATGTTGGCTGAGCGGAATTTTGATGCTTATGAGTCTCAGTTGGCCCAACTCAGCCGAATTATTTTCAGTACGAGTACGGGTAAAGCCCACCGGCAGAATTTTTGTGTATATGTACAAATGAGCTCGGCTAAGTACAATCCATAATTGAAACCTACACTGTTAAGATGAAAATCTGACAGGAAAGACGTTCGGCCACAACAGGTGCTCACGTCAGCGCAAATAAGGTGCAGGTCCGAATGGCAGCTATATGTTTATATTGTGTTGTGGTTTCGTTCATGTGTGTACGGCATTTTATTTTGCTAATAAACAGTATCGCAAATATGTTAGCATCGCTATCCACTTCAATTAACTAGTGCTGAAACGTCCCCGACAACTTGTGCTACGTTTTCGTTTACATATACTTCAATGTTCCCTTTGATTCAAAAGGCAGATATCCAGCCCTCAGTAAAGCTGTTCTTTTCGAGAAGTGGTTTATTCTAGTGTTATAAGGCGATATCGGCTGCAGTTATACATACGAATCCTCGCACGACTTGTTAACTACTCCAAAATCCCAGCGTTTGTTTCGCACTGCAGTAGATATTCGATCGCTTAAACTGTTAGGGTTTAGTTAAACACGTCAAAGATGCACGCGCGTGCTGAGAACGTTTTACGTAAAGCTCATTTTCTATTCTTCTTTTCTTCGAAGTGTGAAATGAGAAACAACCCGCAAAGCGAAAGCGTCGAGAGCGGAAGCGTCTCGCAAACTAAACTGCATCGCATTCGAATCCATCGCAGTTCCCCGTCTAGCGTAGAGCAGTCGTTTGATGAATGCGATTTTACGCGAGAGCGCTCACGTTGATTGGATTTTCCTGGACGCCAAAATGCATTGCGGGACGAGCAGTGACGCCAACAACGTCGAACTTCAAGTGAGTAAAGAAGGAAGTCTCCTGTACCTATGCAAAAATTCAAAGAAAATTTCCGATTTTATGACTCGTCTGTTCTTTAGAAACTCACTTGGTCCTTTGGGATTTCTTATTAAGTGTATTTGCGTGCGTCATCAAAAGTTTGTGGAGCGGAAGAGTTTTAAGTATATTTAAGTGTAGTCGATGAACAGAAACAAAGAAGGCTTCCTGAATGACTTCGTGTGCCATTGTGTGAAATTACCCGAGTTTTTCTCTGTTGCCCGTCTTTAACGTTTTATGTGACCACAATTAACGTGTCAGTGTTTACTATATAACACTTTGTGCGAGTCGCCTACAATGCAGAATCCCGGCCGCGGCGGCTGCATTTTCGATGGAGTCGAAAAATGTTTGATGCCCGTGTACTTAGATTTAGGTGCACGTTAAAGAACCCCAGGTGGTCGGAATTTCCGAAGCCCTCCCCTACGGCGTCTCTCATAATCACATAGTGGTTTTGGGACGTTAACCCTCAGATTTTATTACAATGCAGAGTTATATGGTCGACCGGTCTGTCGGTGGGGTTGTGGTGTTTAAGGTCCCAAAGCGACTCGGGCTGTGAGAGACGCCGTAGTGGAGGACCTGTTCATGATGATTTTTTCCCTGTCAAGCACACACTTAACGCCCGGCCTAAACACCTCCGCTGTTAAAAGGTATGTCTGTACCGCTAAATTCGATATATAACAAGTGCGTCATCGCACAATATTCCTGTCAATACTACGCACCGCATAGTCGAGGACAACAACCACGGATTTTGATTTCTTGTTTATCGTGCCGGACAACGTAAGGAATTACTCACAGGCTTCAGATATTGACCGCTAACAAAAAAGACGTGAACGGTGCAGACCACTAACGAAGCATTCGTCAATACTGATTAAAATTTTCTCCTACATGGCGTCGGCCTATTTCGTACATTCAGGAATCATCTGCCCTGTTGTTAGATGTTCGTGTAGCCCGCGTTGTACAACAATGGAATATCGGCAAAACGCAGCTCGGCTGTAGACGCATAATCGGTTGAACTCACTACGACAAACAGCACGTCATTTTATTTTTGAACCGTAAAATTCAGCCATATTTTTCTCTAAATTTTCGCGTATATATATACCCCATCTGAATGCGAGCTGTTTTCCTTCTTCTTTTTTTCAAAAAAGGAGACTGCGATTCTACACAATACTTTTTTTTGCTTCATCGTTACTACACGGGGAAACCATGTTGTGCAGACATCAGATATACAAGTACAAACTGTCATGTGAAGTATCCGGAAACTGTGCTACGCATCATCAGGGACGTGGTATATTATAGGTATCCGGGTAAATATTGACCATCTGGAACTCCGTAATGGGTTACCAATGCACGGCGCGAGCGCTTTTACATTCTGAGCAAAACAGAGTGAGGCAGCCATCAACGGAAATCGAACCTGCAACCTGTATAGCTAAGCAGTACAACCCGTCTTGCACTGAGCCAAGCGCCGGGTCTGCTAGGCGATTGCGGTGGCCAGGGGCGTAGCCAAGGGGGGGGGGGGGGGTGGGGGGGGTTCAAACCCCCCCCCCCGAAATTTTTCAGTTTTGCTTGCGTATATATACACGCACACACACACAAACGCACGCACGAACATACATAAAGTATGGTTGAACCCACCCCCCCCCCCCGAAAAAATTTCTGGCTACGCCCCTGGCGGTGGCCACGCGATGTCTAATGCTAGCGCATGCATAATGTGTACATGATGCATCGGTAACACGGAACTTCGTGAGCGCCAGAATAGTACAGTGTTGTTCGTCATTACTCGCCCTCTACTATATTCCCTCGGCTCAGTTTCCATCGTCCTAATCGATGGAATGCGTCGGCACAAATCATGAACCACGTTCGCGGAATGCCCAAGTGCAACGAAGAGCAGTCGAATAGATTTCCAGTCGATAAAGGCCTCGTGAAAGAAAGCAAAGAGCTGGCGGTGAGCCAGAATGAAAAAAAAAAAAAAGAGAGCCGTTTGAAAAGTGATAATGAAAGGGTGGCAACTGCGGTCCATATAAAGAAAGAAAGAATGGTGGGGAGCAATTCGCCCATTTAAATGCCGTCCGACCTCCGAATCTTCGACGTATACCCTCTCCTCATGCGTGAATGCTCAGCTTGTGCGGTCCGATCGCACTTTGATTTTTATGTTTTAGTTCTAGGCAGTCGGCTCCGTGGAATTCGCCCTCGTTTCGATCAGTGATCCTCGCTTCTGCCTTTCGTTCCAATGGCGCAAAAAACACTAAAAAAAAAAGAAAACGTGGCAATGTGGCCCTCCCTACGAAGGCAGCTGTGAGACGCGAACCTATTCACCTTAAATTGCTCACGCGAATGTGCAAAAAGAAAAAGAGAAACGCTGCTTGCACTGCATATTACGCATTTGTCCTATATAACTTATACTACGCTTTCGTCCTTGAATATTGCAATCGTGACACTGCGCTTCGCTTTTTCTCTCCCTCTTTCTCACTGTTTACGCTCTGCAACGTATCGAATATTGGCACAATAGATTATAGTTTGCTTCAATTCAAACAAATCTCCGTTAATATTGGAAATGATCTCGAAGGTCAAGAGAATTATCGAAATGGAATACCGGCCAACCGTAAAAGCGATATGTGGTAGGACAGTCATAAGCACTTCGCAAAATGTCAATACCATAAAAAAAAAGAACGATTGTTTCCGCGATATAGAAGAAAAAAACTGACTCTAACGACACACTTCACGAAACAAACAAAACGAATGAGAGAAAACGATTATTTGACTAGTCCGAAGCCACTGTCGCATAATGCAATTGTAGTTGGAGCTCGTCTCACGGTGACGACGTTAGCTTGGAACGTGTGACTTAGAAGTGCGAGACGGCCACTTTCCCTGCAAAGTGGATCACGAAATTACAGCTCGCCATGTCCCGTGGACGTGAGTTTCAAGAGGTGTGAAAAGCACTGCATCCCTTATATCTCTCCATAGTGCTACTCAATACGCACCAGTGATGGAAAATGGCTGAACCGGGAATGTCGCTTGATATTCCCCGTGAAACAACTTCTCGTCACTGCAAGCTTCTATGATGCCCTTAAACTTCAGTCTTGTTTGAATAAGTGCCTGTACTATTAACGTATCCACCCAAATATTTCAGAATTGATAGCACAAATTTGAGTGCCTGGATTGGCTCACACGTGAAACCTCACCCGTTCCACATGGATGCGCGTGAGCTTTGAAGGGGCCCCGCAGCACTTTTCCAAGCAATCACCGAAGGGCTTCATTAAAGGAGTTCATTGCCTCACGAATCGACTGCCACAAACAAGGAGGCAATAAGCTACGTCCACTGAAATCTGGGCGAGCTTGTCAGTTTGCATACTTGAGCAGGTAGCGCAAAAAACGAAGATACAAGCGAGGAACAAAGCAGGGATCAGAGACACGAGATGGCGCTCGTCTCGCGTCTCTCTTCCTCGCTTGTGCCTTGGTTTGTTGCGCTACCTACTCAAGCATGCAAACTACGTCCCATCACCAATGCGCTTCATGACCTTGAGCACTTCCTGTTCTCTTTTTCTCTTCCAACAGGCGGCTTACGTTCAGTGTTATCGCGAGCAAGCGCGCGGGCACGTCGCGGCATCTCGCGGCGGCCGCGTTATCTATGCAGCACACGATGCACAGATCAGCTAATGACCGTGGACTTCGTGTTTTTGGCGCGTTCATTTCGGCTGGGGGCAAGCGAAGCTGGGCGTGCGCGTGCTTGACTTACTATTTTTCTTTCTTTCTTTCTTTCTTTCTTTCTTTCTTTCTTTCTTTCTTTCTTTCTTTCTTTCTTTCTTTCTTTCTTTCTTTCTTTTTTTCTTTTTTTCTTTATTTATTTATTTATTTATTTATTTATTTATTTATTCCTTTCGATAACATTGCGCAATCGTCTCTATTAACTTTTCCTTCATCCATTCCGGGAATTGGACCTTCACCAACGCGCTTAGCAGAGCAACACTTCAGTTGCTACGGGCAACAACGACGGTCATGCGTTCATATCCTGGCAAAAATTAAATGTCGCAACGTGAAGTGGCAAGTCACGTCGATAACTTCGATAAAAGATCTGATTGCCGTATAAAAAAACGGTTGATCGCCGATAAGCCCATGATCGAGAGATCAGCAATTATTGGAAAACGGCGCATACAGATACGGGCGTCACCGGCGAACCATCGAGGGCCGCCTTTGTGTACACCCGCATTTCTGTACACACACACGCCACTGCCAGGTTTTTTGCGAACGATGCCACCACCGAAACCGGTAAATCATAAAAGCTTAGCTTAAAATTCTTCCATCGGCACGAATGAAACCTCCAATATATTACGGGATAGACTATATATATGCGTAGCGACGGCCGAACTAAATGGGAGACACGACGCGCGCACACGCCGCGTCTCCCATATAGACAGGCCGTGGTATAGCTTATCCATCGACTTATTCAATTGACCTAATGCAGCCAACGTTTCTAGAACCAACTTCTAAAAACGTTGAATGCAGTTACGTACGAAACATAAACAGCGAAGGGGCATGCGGCTCATCTGTGCCAGCCGGCCAAAATGCGAGCTCTGCGTTATCTCCAGCCATGACGTATAAACTTAGATTGGCAGGTTCTTCGCTGCCGCCTGCCTCTCCGCTCTCCCCCGTAAGCCGCTCTCAGGGAAAATAGGGTCTGCAATGGCTCCGACTTAAGCTGCTCTGAAGAAGACCAGATGCATAGAGCAGTCGAACGATATCGGATCTGTTCAGCGTTTCGGCAAGACCATTAAATCAAAAAGTGGCAGTGCCATTGGGTAACTCTGAGGAGAGCGCAGGCTCTCAAGCGATGCTCATTAAATCCCCTCGATGTTCTCTATCGACTGAATTAAATCAAAGGTCGTTTGACGATTATCGTTCCGCTGCGTAGCGAACAGTTCGACGCACGCTTCTTCAAATCGCCCACTAGGCGTCACGCCGTGTGAATTGCGAAACGGGTTGGTGGTTCAAAGCTGCCCACCCATTACAAATGGCTTAGCTATAGTCATCATCAGCCACAGCATCAAGAGAGAAGGTGTCCGCTACGTAGGTGTCCATACTATCCACAGACTCCTATTGGGTGCATCGCAATTCTACTTGCAATAGGCGCCCTATGAGAGCTTACGAAGGGCTCTATGGCCGCTCCTGCAGATTAGGCTCACCAGATGGCTTTCGCCTTCGATTCGTGTAACGTGAATGCATAGAGGTCTTTGTGAATTCTTTTTTTTTTTGTATTTGATCTCAATTTCTGTCTTCTTACCAAGCACTGTTTCCACATGCCGGATACTTTCATGTGGATAACCTCCCTGCCTTTCCTCTTCATCCCTACCTCTCTCTCTCTCCCCTACAGAGCTCCAGAAAAGGCTGCTTATATACGGTGAACATTTATGCAAATAAATTGAATAGGATTAACATTTTTTGAAACGTGTGACTAAGCAAACAAAGAATTCCCTGTGCCACCTGAGAAGTGACAAACACTTCCGTGTGAAAATAAGGCGTCGGTGGAGTTTTAGAAGAACAAACGAGAGTTAAAGGCAATTTGAAATTCACAACAAAGAAATTACAGCGTAAACTTCGCATTAGCGTCGCTCTAACACCAGCCGCATACCTAATTGAGAGACCTCCTGATTAAACCAATAAAGCAAAGCGACGCACCGATGCCTCTTAAACGATGACAGGCTGAGTAAATAAGTCCCCAAAGCTTCGGCTGTTGAGTACCACGAGTATTAAAATATTAACGTCACCTATCAATAAATTTAAAAAAGAGAAAGAATCGAAACACCGAAGGCGGAAAATCGATGACCCCGTCGTGGAAATCAACAAACGAAAGCTTCAGTAAAGCGGCCACTTACATTCGTGAGTAAACAAACGTCGTTTCTCTAAATGCAGTTCCATACAACGCTGCACTCATGACCTCGGGTTTATAGGGAGTGAAGAAATTTTAACAGAAAGAAAACAACACGGCGGAAACACGGCCCGGCTTATCACGCCATCCTGATCGAGTCAGCCTGTTGACTCGTGCAAGCAGGCGTGTGTCCATGTCGGAGAACAAGCATCGACAGCGTGGAAGGCGAACGATAGGTGCGGTCGGTCGACGTTGCCCGGAGACCGTCGCCACATCGCGTGAGCTGCGACAGCGAAAGGCGGGGACTCAATGCGACCGTCTCCCATTCTTCTTCTTTTCTTTGTTGCTTATACCTTTAAACTTTTCTTTTTATTTCTTTTGGTGGCACTTAGATCCTAGGGACCGTCAACTACAACTGCCTCCACATGAAATGTGTTCGATCCGTAGAAGTTGTGTGTCGTTGTTCATAGCCGAGCACACAGGTCCTTCTTCGAAGGGTTTCAATCAAATGCGCAGCACAATCCGTAAAGTGCTTCCAACGCGAAAAGATGCTGTGGGGGTAAATCTAAGATATATACGAAACAAAATGCCAGTGTTGGTTCTGCTAAAGCGAAACAAGTTATGAGAGTGAATCTAGGACAATGCTGGCATCGGCGAAGGACATTAAATCTTCTGGATTCGTGCGAAAGCAGCATGTCGCGGCCTCTGAGTATGGTTGGTCGTCTCGATTAATTATAACGAAGGTTTCGTTCTTTCCGTTTTCTCCTTGAAAAGATGTTATAGCAATCATACGCCACAGCTCCCCCCCCCCCCAGTAAAAAATAAAAAAGAAAGACTGCGTCGGCACGATTCACAAACGAACAGGGGCATAGCCAGAATTTCTTTCGAGGGAAGTGGGGGTCGGGCAGGCAGATGTGATCGAGTGTCATTTTGAGCTCTGTATGTCATGGCAAAAAAAAATTCTGGAGGGGCACGGGCCCGGTGTGCCCCCCCCCCCCTGGCTACGCCCCTGCAAACGACGCAGCCATAATGCAATGCGACGGTGCGACAAAAAGAAAAAACTTGGCTGATCCCTCCGTCTTAGGAATCGGTATAACACGAAAGTGAAACGTGTCTTCACAGAAGTAGTGCTTATTGCGTTGTGATATATAAGAGCTTGTACAATGTCTATTCGTGTTTGGCAGCTATAGCACCGTTTGACGTGGATGCACCCGTGTTGACAGCATGTCTCTATCACGACGACTAACGCCCATGATCATGATTAAACCGTTGTGGTAGCTGACGGTGTGAACATATATTTGGACACAGCGAATCGTGAATCTCGCGTAAGGATGATATCAACAAGCTCATAATCAACACTAGTACCCGGCATGCATTTCTTCAAAGCGTCGTCAATTAAGGAGAGAAACGGCACGGTGTGCGCTTTCTAGTAATGGGTAGCCGACGCCTGTGCTCATGCATACATAACACACATTGCGCTTCAGCAACACGGGAGGTAGAGGTTCGTAGCCTGAGCCGCAAACGCGGGCGTCCCGCTGGCCTCTGTCTCGCAGGCGTTGATCACGCTCCACCAAGGCACGACATTCGCTCGTCGAAATCGTGTCCTTTCTGCAACGCATATTGCAGCAGTTTTGTTAGTCGGTGCTCTCGCAATTGAAGCAGTCGGTGGCGGAGAAATCCCGTTGGTGCACGTGGAAGCTGCACTACTCCGATGAGCCGAGGCACGCTAACACGAAGCCAAAGGCAAAGAACGTAACTGCGTCAAGGGTGCCTCGGCGAGGCCAGCGCGGCTAGTCTACCTGACTGGTATCGAGACGCTTTAACCATGACCTCCGATATCGCGCGCAATCACGGAGTAAGCGCTAGTAAGTGTCAATCGTGAAGCATTACTTCTTTTCACATCTCAAAGGCGGCGGCACCGCCCCGCTCCGCCCGCCGCGAAAGAGAATGTGTGAAAGATAAGGCGTGTTCGGGCCGTGTCTAGCATCTCCCGAGTTAGGTTAGTCGGCAGGGCGTCGGGCGCTTGCCGTCGCGGCCGCAACGTCGTGGGTTCGGTTCCCAGCGGGGTATCCTTTTCTTGGTTTTTTCTTTCTCACCCGTTGGCGTCCATTTTATCAACGTCATATCCGTGACGGATGTACTTGGTGGACCCCGGCATAAAACACTTTCGTGTTAAAAAAAGAAAACAGAGCACAAACACGCGTAGCATATAGTATAAAGTGGCCAAGTCAAAAGAGAGAGAGTTGAACGGGTGCTATACAGGCTGTAACGCCGAAAAGACGCGAGCAAGAAAAGAGCGACCGAGGTATTTCATTTAATCACGCTTCCGATCTGCAGAAAGTTCCGCAGATTCGCGCGCCTCCATTATGGGCAAAGAGAAAGCGCCTCACCGAATTGGCCATGGATTTTAAATGCGAAGCATTTCTTAGCGAACCTCAGGCACTTTGGCCGTTTCTATCTACGTATCTATCTATCTATCTATCTATCTATCTATCTATCTAGCCGCCTACGTCTCGGCGCTCTCCTGGTCGTCTCCATAACTTGTAATATGCCAAGATTGGCGTAGCAGGCGATCAGTGTATGACGAACACAATTCACTGGTCATGACATGAATAACGCAAAATACCTGTCGCGTACGTCATGAAACCCTTTCTCTCAGTCACGTGTGGCACATACCCGTACACCAGAGTTTATGTTATGCGGGTATGTGCCAAAGGTGATACAAAGTCTCAACCATCACAGTAACCGCGAACACACACATTGACACGCAAGGAAAGTGATCATATTATTAATTGTTGGGCTTTTATGTCCCAGAACTACGATATGATTATGAGAGACGCGATAGCGAAGGGCTCGGGAAGTTTTGACCATTGGGTGTTCTTTAACGTGTACCGAGATCGCACAGTACACGGTCATCTAGCATTTTGCCTCCATCGAAATGCGACCGCCGCGACCGGGATCGAACCTGCGACCTTCGTGTCAGCAGCCAAGCACCGTAACCGCTACACCACCGCGGCGGAAGTGAGGAAGCTGAAGACAGAACACCCGTGGAAGACGCTCAACTACCATCCTCTCGTCCAAGTGGTCGGCAACGTGGACCACGTGGATTACGCAAAACCTGGGTCAGTGCTTTCTACAATAAATCTGCTAAGAGAACTAGGCCTCTCATTATTACCGGTGACTTCAACATTGATTTATCAAGAACCCAACAATGATTGGTGCTTATACTGTGTGAAAGACGGCCTGGATGTGGACAGGGCATCAAAAGACCTCGCTGCCACGTCCACGACAGAAGGCATCATAGATCATTTCATCGTAAAGGGCATCCAGGATTTCCACCAGCTTCACAATATCTCGCACTTCACTACACTTAGATTCCTCATAACCGCGATCACGAACGGATCCTATTAACAAGTCCGGTCCAGCTGCTGGTGCTCACTGATCACTGTGATGGTGACCTTGTTCAAGAACTGTCAAGAACCCCTCTACACATACACACGGGTTCGTGAAACGTGCGTGCGTTCTCCGTCATAACGGAAAAGTATAAGCATAACAACTCTAACTGTGACTGTAACGTACGTGCAGTGCGCCTGCGCGTGGCACTCGGCTATGTATATATCTAGGGAAACTATCCTGAATGAAGCTTAGTTGCGAGTAACGCCTGTCCTGTGCATCTGTGTTCTTTCTTTGTCCTGTTCGGATTCGTGCTATCCAGTATTGAAGAATATAAGCTTACCGCGTCTGGTGTTGGTAACACCCATGTTGCTGTTGGCATCGTTACGCAACTGTAAACAATGGGTTATATAATACATATGCTACCCTTGAACATATGAGTGTGCGTATACTACTTCCACATTTCTCTAGCGTCATTCCGTAACGTTTCGCTCAATGTGAAAAATTACGCCACAGTCACCATCCTGCGCATGCTTCGCATCACGTCGATTCCCACGGCATGTGGGATCTGCCGAATTTTTGTCTTTGAATTCCGATCCCCCCTCACTGTGCATTTGTTCGCTCGAATTCACGATCTTCGCTTTCTGTGTTTCGCTTATACATTTACTTGGAGCGGTAGAAAAGGCCTCCGGGTGGTCATCGGAGAGAGAAAATGTATACTGACGCTAAAAAAAGGCCCAATTACTCTTGATCGTAAATTGCGCAGCCAGTAAGCGAGCGAACAAACGAATATGCAGACGCTAAACGCTGTTGGCTGGACGAAGCGCGTCGAACCGATCGATATATATATATATATACATATATATATATATATATATAATATATATATATATATAATATATACTATATATATATATATATTATATATATATATATATATATATATCACAGTTTCAAATCAAAGCATACAGAGAAACCTAGGTTCTAATTCGCCTGGTAACGTATGTAACTAGCATTGTGGTATTTCTTCAAATATTTGTCCAATAACATTATAGGTGAGTTGAAAGGAGACTGTGCTAGAAATAAGACATAAACATTGAAAAACACGCGGTAGACGTGTGTTTACATTACGACATTTTGATAGAAGCACTATCTGAACGTATCAAAACATTATGAAAATTAAAATTACAAACGCCATCTTATTCTGCAATGAAGAAAAGGTATTCATTACACGTCACAGAGCAGCTCTATGATGAACACTGGTCTGAGCTGACTCGTTGCGAAATGTGCCGAAAAATTATTCACAGCAATTCATATAGCCGAAATTCCTTAAATATCAATATTATTTTCCTCCCGGAAAATCTGCGCAAACACTCTAATACCCCCGACTTCGGATCGTTCTAGCATCGACATTTCAGGAGGTCTAATGGAACCCGACACCGCTTGCCCCGAGGTTTATACTGCTGACCTGTGATCCCCTCTGAGCTCCGCGATAAACTCATGGCGACGCGTCGTGTTTTGGGGCTTTGAGCGCCGTTTTCAAAGCGAGCCTAAAGAGATTACGAGCGATTGCAATCCGTTCATAGCGCCGGTCGCGCGATCCTTTTTTCAGGATATGCAGTGGCTCTTCCAACATATGCGAAAGAAAAAAGGACGCAACAGAGCAAGAGAGAAAGAGTGGAGAGGAAGCGAGAGTATATTAGGGGAGGGAGAGGGAAACTGAAGCTGAAGAAAGGCAGCCGGAGCTCTGGTAAGGTTTTACCGCTTCTCCCTTTGATTCGGAAGGTACTAAGTTCGAGTCTCTGTGACACCCGGCACCCATTGGTTTTTCTAATGGCAGCAGAGGTACCAAATCTGGAGCTCTGCGGTGTGGGTACTTACTAGGTACTTCTCTTCAAAGCGCTTCCGGTCTAGTACTTACTTCCGGTTTTAAACATATTCACTGAAGCTCTTCTAAAACGCAGAAATTGATGGCTCTGGTTCAAGGTAATAGTTTTACTGAATACATATGATATCGGAGCATAATTTCGCTTAATATAACAACCAATTACCTGCTAGAATAATTAACGAAAATAATTGGTTTCATTGGGATCGTTGCGGCACCTGGTGGGGCAGACCTCAATGACGTGCTTCTTTCCACGTGGCCTCCGAGATCCGCTTCGGCAGATTGACGAAACACAAAATAATCCAAGGAATACACCAGGGCGCATGAACACCGACGTGTGAGTGCCACTGCCAGATACCTCAATGAAGGATTAGTGTTGCCTCCAATTTATTAGAGAAGATGGCGTCTTATTTCCGCTCCGTTATATTTTTCATCCCCACTCCACCGTTGCGACCCCGAACCGTGCTCTCTTATGGGTTGCAAAACTATAGGCGTCCGTCCTAACATCAAACCACTATCAGGTTGACAGACAAGGTAAACCGGTTCGCTACCCTGCACCAGAGTAAACATAAAATTTAAAGAGAGTTAAAGGCAGAAAGATGTGCACCCCATCCAAAAATAAATGCGCGAAATTCTCACGCGGCACACGTCGCTATTCCCGCCCATCTCAACGGCGTACTGCCCGTAGGAGCCGAACACAGACAGCGGTAGCTATACATTTCATGTCCGTTAATAACCGTAATTGTTGGGGTTCAACGTCCCAAAACCCCAATATGATTATGAGGGACGCCGTAGTAGAGGGCTCCGGAAATTTCGGCCATCTGGGGTTCTTTAACGTGCACCTAAATCTAAGTACACGGGCCTCGAGAATTTTCGCCTCCATCGAAAATGCGGCTGCTGCGACCGGGATTTTATCCCGCGGCCTTCGGGTCAGCAATGGAGCACTATAACCACTAGACCACCGTGGTGGGTCATTTTATGTCCGTTATGTCGAGCTAAGTGATGTTTTACTTTCTTTATTGCATTGCGTCATGTGAAATTTAGGCATTTATTCATGTGCGCTGCACACTAACCGTTTGTAATGTTCTCCTACTTACAGGAAATGTAGGTGCAGGCGAAATGACCTTTATAGGGTATAGTAAGATGCAGCGTGCTTTTTTTATTGCGATAGCAATTATATGGACAGTCTCGGCTGGATTTTGCCGTCGCCGTCGCCGTCGCCGCCGTCATGCACCGTATATGTATAAGTATGTCTATATATATAAAGGCCCCAAAGAAAAATAACTCAGAAAAATGCTTCCGTAGCGCGGAATCGAACCAGGGACTTCTTGCTCCGCAGCGAGCGGCGCTATCCACTACGCCACGAAACGCAGATCCTCCACGTAGCTAACGGCGAGCGTTATATACACACCATTTAGCGCTGGACGGACTCAGAGACAGCAGGCGATAATAAGCGTTTCTTCATTACCAGCGAGGTGGCGCTAGGAGCCCGACGGGCGCATTTAAAAGTCGTCGGCGAGCTCGCTCGCTTCTTCTTATATTTGCGCATGGGATGAAGCTTGCCCTTCCGCTGTCTGCTCGCGCGGTTTTCTCGTGGCGAGGGGTAGAGGAATGTTTCACGCTTTCACCGTGATGTCCGCGCTCATGTTACGGCGCGTACGAATGCCACTCGAGCTCAGGGATGCCGCTAAACGAACAAACAGAAGATGAGCGCGAACTATCAAGTGTCACAGCTCGACACTTGAAGCACGCTAGTTTCCTTCGCTGCTTCGGCCGCCTTTGCAACAGAAGCGCTGTTCAAACTGAGAGTATTCCATTGGCGAGCCTCACTTCGTATAGCATTAGTTCCTTGCTATCGCATTCATTGCTTCGCCCTTGCGGCGAAACTGTGACTTTTTTTTATCAGTCGCATGCACCACTTCGAGATAAGGTGGTGTACTGAAACACCTTCTCCACGCCCTCCCACCAAAAAAGAAGAAAAAAAAATAAGGTTACAAAACCGAAGCGGTTCAGCACTGCCAACATAGAGCAGATGCCAGCAAAGGCGGGCCCGTACTCTGTCCGAGCAATTCTTTTCAGGCGGCATCTCCTCACCTCGGTGAAAGCCCCGGGAACCAAGTGTGCAACTGACAGCCAGACAGGGACGGATTAATCAGAGCCACACTAGCCCTGCCAGCGGCCTGTCTCGGGCTTGGCTGTGAAATGGATAAATTGACCGGCACCCTACCAAAATCGTTCAGCGGGCTCTTCGGGGATGAACTCACTCTGAGCAAATTGCTTCCGAGAGCACCCTGCCTCCGGACCGATAGAGTAGGCTCAGTTGAGTAAATTCAGATTAATGGCACATTCATTCAAGCAAAGAGTAATCTCCCTTTCCATCTGTGCAGACCTCATTGATTTCTTACGACAAATATGCCTCGAATGTGCCGTCACGTATCACCACAACCGACAATAACCGTGAGGCAGTGCCGCGGAGGACAGTCTCTTGTTCGTTTACTATTACTGTTATTATTATTACTACTAGTAGTAGCAGTAGCAGTGTCGGTGGTGTTATTATTGCTACGTCATGCGAGCGTGTCATCAACCGACAACAGCAAGCATATCTCGCAATGACACTTCGAGCGATAGCGTACAACTTATCGCCATGATGCCACCGCAGTAGCACATAAAAACGATGCACGCAAAATAAAACATTCTTGTTCTTGCTTGCTTACTGCGCCGTTCACACGGACCACAACAATTATTATCAGATACCACATATAATATTGAGAGAGAAAGAGAGGGAGATATTGGAAATTGAACGCAGGAAAGGTTAACCTTGTTGCACCTTGTTGGCTACCCTGCACTGGAAAGAGGCAATTTTAGAATGAGCAGGCGGGCAACTGCCAACGAAAGAGGCTAGAGACCTGCCTACGTGCTTTAAAGGAGGGGATGAAAATACAGAAACTGAAAATGCAATGAAAGAATGGTTAAAGGATCGAAGAGAAAGAACAAGATTAAATATACGACACTAACTATAAATAAGCAAAGGTTTAAGGACAGCAGCCAGAACAGCCATAAATAACTGCTGGAATTAAAAAAGAATATTAAAAAATCGGTACTACAAGTTCTCCCACCTGCAAGAAATAGAAAAAAGAAACTACGAGCAGGTCACTTGGGCGCTTGCTGCTAGCAAGTCTGCAATCTTCCAAGCACACAAGGACACATGCTTTTGAATTTTCTTGGGCGTTTCAGGACAACCCGCTGCTCGCTTATCTTCGCTATAAATTGGAGAGAATTTCTAGCAGCTCCGCATTATTCCGTGCACTGCAGCGCCCGCAGTGCAAAGTGGTTGCTGACACAATCTACGGACAACTTCAAAATGTTTGTTTCTGCAAATTACTGCGTTGTCCGGTTCGCATACTGCAGTGGGCAACCTATACAGTACAGCCTGCTCACATTTTGCATGCAGGGCTAATGAGGTAGAAGAGAAATTTCCAGGAAGTTTCCTACACCGATTCACCGAAGGTATCCTGAAGTCTGATACGACTGACGTATTCTAAAAATAAATCACGCCCTCATGCGTGGTCGGCCACGCAGAAGTGAGTGAGCGCGAGAACGCCTGACGGGCCGTCAACGTCAGTGTCAAGACGACGTATGCCGCGGTGCCTACGATTTCTTCAACGCGTTCTCACCTGTCGCGAAGTGCGACAGGCCGTCTATCACTTGTATAAGCGCAGCTATTTAAACTTCACTTCCCCTGAGATGGGAAATATACAAATCCCAAAAGCAGCGCGTTCGCACGAATATACCCAAATCAGAAACGTTTCTTCACACTGACAAGAGGTAAATGCGCGCACTTAGAGCAATAAACGTCTGACAACGTTCTGATTTCCCTCCTTTTGAGCGAAAGAACGAAATCTCGCGAAGACGGGCGTCGAAAGCGACGGCTGCCTTCAAAATAACTTTACGTGTGACACATATGTGGACGCGTCATGTGGAATACGATAGAACGTTTTTAAAAACAGCCTGCCCGGCAGCAGCCAGACCTACTGAGTGAAACTTAAGACACCCAACCGTTACGGATTTTGTTAGTCTTAAATTCTCGATTCTTTATTACGTGACAACGAGCGTCTGGGTAGCTGCGGGCCATATAACTATGGTCAATGTGGCTCTGGCGTAATTAAAGTCAAGAGTAAATACTAGTTTTGCTTTTATTGTAAATTAGTTTGCCTGAGACCTTGATAAAATTAAAGTAAGAAATGTATTGTAAAGAAAGTCGAACGCCCAGGGGCGAACTGAAGTGAAAGGTAAATAGCGGACAACACAGTACTACGCGCCTAACTCTTTCTACGATGAAATCCTACGAACTAACTCAACTTCCTGCACTAATAGATGCAATGTGCAAAATAGGTGTTTGTACATGACGCCCGTCTAATTCTCCTGATGGGGAATCTTCTGAGAATGTCAGAGCGGCTTAATGAGTTTCTCGTGAGATCATAGAATTTCGCCTGTGCTGTTCCAAAAGTTTTAATTAATTTGAACTCTCATGGTAAGGTTATTTACACTAAAGAAGGAAAGCTTATGAACAAACTTACACAAGCGCAAAATTTCAACTTAATTTTTCAACTCTCAATGAAGGAGGGATGGGGCGGAGGACGTGCAGGCGTGTAATCATGGCCGATATATGCATGCCATCGCCTTGTCCACAGGACAAGGCGATGGAATGCACCATGTTTTTTTTTTTTTATGTGCGTTTATTTATTTCAGCCAGTTATGAGCGGATATTCACCGGCTCCTCTTAAATCAGCGTGCTGTTGATAACAAAAATATGGACAAATGGAAGGACACGCAGTGGCAGGTACGAAAACAAAATAAAATATGAAAGCGTGAATTTCGGCGCCCACACCGCGGCCCACCGGTCCTGCGAAATACAAATGCTTCATTCGTCATTACTTCGACTCAGCACCCAGACACGCTTCCACCTACGCATCTTTTGGCAGACTTTTTTTTTATGTCATGCATGATGAATCTTGCAATAGTTCATTGCACCTTCTGTTGCCACAGCAGCGGATTCTCAATCATTACTTACGCTATCAGAAAATACTTGAAGTTCTATGGCCAGGTATCGAAGTTGTACTTTCGCGAGCAGTTATTATCGAAAGCATGCACGCCTGCCTGTTATCAACGAAGAGCGAGCAAAAAAACAGAAAAAATGCGAGAGAAGGGCGAGGTTTTCTATCAAATGTATACTTCCCGTTCATTACCATTTACTGGATGTAGGCGGTAATAGACTTTCGTACACTCATCTTTCGGCACAGTTTTTTTATGTCATGCATGATGAATCTTACAGTAGTTCGTCACGCTACCTCTTGCCACATCATAACAGTAAGAAGCACTAAGGAAAACCAAGTAAGGAATAGGAACAACGCGCTAGCTTCGGAGCCGGCCCGACCGGGCAGTCACCCCCTGAAGAAGAGACCGAACGGGTCTCGAAACGTAGGGTCAGTGTTTTTAAATTAAGAAAACTAAAGACAAAACGTGGCTGGAGAGTCCTTTTATTCTTAGAACTATACCCTTACGAATATCTAGTATAACTAAGCTATTAAGTACCCAAAATTCGTCAGCGCTGACAAGATAATTCTCAAGGGCCTTGAGCACACGTAAATAGCTAAGAGGATTTATTTCGAGGGTTTACGAAAAGAGTGCGCCACACTCGCCGCTTTGGCTACGAGTGATGGTGGCTAACACTCCGAGGGATTGCGCCCTCAGAAATACCGAACAAAATGGACGGGGAAGCGCCTTTCATCGTAGCTCAATTGGCAGAGCGTCGGACGCGTAACTCGACGGTTGTGTTTTAGGATCCCAGCGAAGGAAAGGGTGCCTTCTACGACCACTTTAATTCTTTTCAATTTATGTCATAACTATTAAACTATAGTTAAGAAACTACAAATAACGTCCCGTATGCTTTCCTTAGCTTAAATGCCTGCTGAATTAATTTGGACGCGTAAATAGCTGTTTCTCAAGACTCCGCTAAAGGCCACGGTTTGTCCGTGCATGTAGGGACGGCCCGAGGTTCCACATGCCCTCATAGGTGGCAGCACAATGCGGCAGAGGACCAACACCCACTGGTTTCTAAACACACCGATAGGTGGCAGCACACTTCAGAGGTGATTACCATGTAAGCGAAGACCTGGATGCACTGGGAGCTGCGAGCGCTGATTATTCTTATCATATTTTCAGGAAGCTACGAAGCGCTCGTTTATGAAGTACCCTTCTTGCAACGTATTTAGAATGTCGGTCAACATTCGGCCACACTCGCCGTCATGGCTACTGGCGGCGCTGACTGACGCTCCCACGTTTAAATGTACATATATACCCTATAAAGTGGACGGGGGGATGGCCGCCGCGGTAGCTCAGTTGGTAGAGCATCGGACGCGTTATTCGAAGGTCGCAGGTTCGGTCCCTGCCCGCGGCAAGCTATCTTTTCGTCCACTTTTCTTTCTTCACATTTACCTTACATTTACTACTGAAAACATCCCCTATACTTTCCTTGGCATTATTGTCTGTTAGTTCTCATTAATATTGTGTATAACAAAGAAAAACGAGCCCTTGAAATTAACACTTCTTTCCAACATTTTCCTGAGTAAGAATTAGCAACCCAGTTTCTGAATTCGCTTTGCAGAAGGGTATTAGCGACGCAGAGAAATTAGTTTCCTGCTACATATGTTTCAACGTCGCTAGACAAGTTTCGGTTAGACCCGTATGTAGAGCAGCTAGTGTTGCCAGAAAGACAGGATGTAATTTTTATTGAGGTATCGGGACTTCTGCTAAGATATATCTATGTGGTACTGGACTTGGTGGACACCAGACAACACTTCTTAATAGCGGAAAAAGAGAAATTGGAAGACAGCGATTGTCATGCCAGACTGTCAGAATTGCCGCTGACATTTGAATCACCTTGACCTGCCAATCATGTTTCAAGTTTTCCTCATCTGTAATGCCTAGCTGAAATTTCGAAAGTGATGCTAACACGTTGCTCATACGTCAAAAAAGAAAAAAAAGAGGACCATCTGACATGAACACACCCCTGAGACTTTGTAGACAAGAACGAGCAGTTGTCTTTACGATTCCCAACACACATCTGTTGTACCGCGACTATGGAAAAAAAAACTGCAGAATGCAGTGGTGCTCCATGCTACTTGTCGCCAAAACACTTCGCGGCTCGTTTATTGCATTTGGCTTGTTTCTTTGTTTGCTTTTTATTCTAAACAGCTCATTGCCTCTTTGCTTCTCTGTGCTTTTTTCCTCCAGCGTTTGACAGCATGAATTCACATGAGTGAACTTCAATGGACTTTAACAAATTTCTCCTTCAGATGGAACGGCGCGTGAAGCATAAATAAATGCGCTTTATACCCACGCGTGCAATTTTTTATTCATGGCAGAATTGTTCACTTCTTTATTCGGGTTATCCTTGATTTAGAGGTACTGCTGAACACGTCCCAAAGTATACAATTAGCGATGGGATTGACATACAATTAAATCCTTATTATTGAGACCAGAATAAATCGCACTATAGGATAGTGTCACAATTATGTCTGAGTTCCTGCTCTCGATAGCGATGCCAGTTATGTGTGCAAACAACCGCATTTATGCACTCAAGTGACTTAAGCAAGAACCGCAAGGTATGCCACTGCCGCCGACAGATAGTCGAGGGAGGTCGCATTTCAAGGGACCCGAAAATACAAACATGATTTTCATAATTTCCCGCGCGGCTCGGGAGCAGCGCACCCGTTACACGCGTGTTGAGATAGGTCCCGCATATACAGCCGTTTTAAGGGAACTATCAACTCTAGCGCCAATATAGGTATCGCATAACCGATCCACTCCGGATCTTTGTACATAACAAAATGACTATTTATTTAGGTACCATTGCATGAAATGTCGACTCTTTTACATAATTTTGTTGTCTCATTCGCGAACAGTCGCCGTTACAAAGTGATGGTGGTTACAGTGATAATTCCTACATTCGTGACAACATGTCGCAACTACCGTTGCTACAACTGCCAATATCCTTTTTATATTGTGCGTGCCACATTTGGGTCATATTTTTTTTTCACGGAGAAATGACGTCTGCCAGCATTGCTAACTTAAGAACTACGCTATTTTGCCGCGGGTCAGGGAAGTCGAAAATAAGACACAATAAATGAAGCAAATCAAACATCCTAAACACCTTGAGATAATAACACTAACATGTGGGGATAGTTCAGGTGGGAAGAGTGCTGAGACTTACCCGTGGGCGAGAGAAGTGGCGTCAGGTGTTTGGTATATCCATCGTACACATGTTCGCGTTTTTTTTTTCTTTCTTCTCACGGAGCGCCGGCACAGAGGTAGTAAATTGGCGCAATTGAGTGTCGACACATCGAGGAAGTGGCGGCACAACGATCACAACAAAAAATCACGGGATGTCGTCGCACACAACGCACAGCAGCAGCGGCGGCGGCGCTCTTGTTATCCGGCGCGCTCGCTGACCGCGCGATTTCGCACGCAACGCAAATACCGTCACAGCGAACAAAGTTCGCCGGGGACCAACCCGCGGCGCAAACTCGCGCTCCACAAAACTCGCGAGGGGAGAAGCGCGCGCGCGCCCCGCTCGGGGTCCTGCCTAGTCTGCTTGCTCCCGGGGCAGGAAATAGGTTCTGTCTTTGCTGCTGCTTTGGCCAAATCACGGGGAGCGCTCATCGATTTCGGCAGCGGATCACGTGCTCTGTGTCCCGAGCGGACGCCGCGCTACAGAGCGCCATCTGGCGAGCGACGCTCGAAAGTTTGAGCAAGTAGACACGGGGCCACGAGTCCCGAAACTGCCGGCACCAACGCTCCCTGTCGGGTGGTATGGCGCGAAATTCGCATTCCTCTTCTGTGTACATCATTTTCACCAATAAACTGAGTTGTGAGTTCGCGCTTCTTTGTCGTCTTTCCTCACGTCCTTGTCAGTTGTGTGAACTCATACCTAGTCGCGCAGTTTTCTATACTTCTACATTACTCTTCCGTGGGATATTTGCGCTTCTACACAGGCTACGACGCAAGATTTACACAATAGGCACGCAGTAAAGACGTTTGCGCCCTTAGCATTGAAATGAAATAAGATGAATTACTCGCATGGAAGTAAAAGTATACTTGAGTAATATAATGTAGAAGTAAAAGTATATAGACCACTAAGAGTGTTAGTTTTGTAACAACCTACCTGGCTCTCCTTACTTCTCTCTCTCTCACCTAATCTCTCTCTTTCCCTTACACCGCAACTCGCACGGCTCGTCTGCTCGAGAATTCAGAACGTTGTGCCAATGAAAAACATCACATGGTCCATTATGCATTTGCCTAAGACAACCGGAAGGCGAAAGCCATCTTCTTTTTCTTCTCAATCGACACTATTGATCCCCCACCCCCGAAAGCTTTCTGCACCAAACGCGGTTTTGCAGTGCCTCCGGGGTCGGCCCGACTTTGACCAAGCGACGATGTGATCTCAAGAAGTCAACATGTGACGTCACCAATTTTGGCTACCTGTCACATCACGATGAAGTCATCACATGATGCTTTTTTTTTTCATCACTCGCGTTGACGCCGCCAACCTCTACGTTCACTTTTCGCGTTCGATGAGGCATTCAAGGCATTCGCCTTAATACCTCGCTAGCGTTGGTGATGGAGTTTTGTCGTTCAGCAGGGTTTGCGTAAGAGAGCACAGGAACAGTGCGGGGGCAGTGGCAGGGACGTTAGAAAAGCCACCGTAGAAAAGGCACCGTAGTCCCGCAGTCGCCTTAATGCTGATCTCAATAGAAGTTCAGCACACCACCTGCCAAGAAAAATGTCACACGGACGTTTGTGCATTCGCCTAATACCACTCGAAGGCGATATGCCCCTTTTTAAAGACGATAGTCGTCCTTGAGGAACTTAAACGCAGAAATTTTGATCTGTCTGTCTGTCTGTCTGTCTGTCTGTCTGTCTGTCTGTCTGTCTGTCTGTCTGTCTGTCGGTCATACGATTCAGCCACCCGGCCAAAGTTTAAGCACTTGCTGATCAGCAAGTGCTTAAACAGATGGCTGGGCGTTCGAACGCCCAGCCATCTTGAACTGGTAGCGCGGTTCATACTTGTGAACATTGTCGATCAAAAAGCAAATATTACGCATATCTGAGCGCAACATCAATATGTAAGTATTAGGTGGTGTGTTCCTTTACTATAAAATACATAGATAAGTAATTCTAAAGACCCTAATGTTTCTTAAGCTGCGCTGGAAATGCTAGTGTTTTTTATGCTGTGCTAAAAATGCGACGCTATGAGCCAGATGCGGCGATTCAACATAGAGGAGGAGGACTCGTGTAGTACGGCCGGCAGAAGACTACCGTCTTTCGACGACATTTGCAGCGAAGCACGCAGATACGCGACCAATTTTTCCTCAACCGGTTGTACTAATCCTTCCCCCCCCCCCACCACCCCCTCCCACGCGCACACCACCACCACCTGAAGCTTTTTTCACTTCACGCTGTGCTGCACTGCCTTCGGAATCGGCCCACCTTTGACCGTTGGACGATGTCAGTTGATGACGTCATCATGTGACGTCATGCGGCACCGTCATCGCGTGAGGTCACGATAACGCCATAATGACCTCATCTCTCGGTCGTAGGAAGTCACGTGGGTTCTTTTGTTCGTACTGGGACGGACGCCGGAAAATCAAGGAGGTGTGCTATATACAGCTCTACTGTACAAAAAAAAAAACATCTGTTTGTGTGTGTTTAGAGAAAATGGGGAAGACTTAGAGCACAAGAAGGAGGGCGCTGCGGACATCGTCCACATGGTGTGGGCATGCCACGCCACAAAACTAAACCTCACCCGGGAGGACTGGGAAGCAGCCCTGCTTGGCTGTTCCGACCTGGCGAGCCAGAAGGTCCTGGTCGACCGAGGTCAAGCTGCGGTGGTCGCCAAAGGGCTCCTCTAATTAGGAGCCCACCTATACTCGCGGACAAATTTTCTTGTCGACCGACCGACCGACCGGTCGGTCGGTCGGTCGATCGGTCGGTCAGTCAGTCAGTCAATCAAGGGAACCTTTATTTCTCCACGAGAAATATGGAGTTACGTAAAAACCACAATATGATTATGAGGCACGTCGAAGTTGGGGGACTGTCGATTGCTGTCTACCACCTGAGGCTCTTTTTGCCTGCACGTAAACCTACGTAATATGTTTCGTTGATAAAGTTGCTTGCAGGCAAGTTGTTGGTACTTTGCTCATAAGGACGGCAACAGTAAACGTACAGAGAAATACCTAGAACAGGCAAGACAAAGTGCTCGCTTGTAACTAACGGATCGATTTGAAGGCCGCATCAAGATAAGGCAAGATATCTTGTCTTATATTAATAGGATCTTCTCATAATTTCGCGAACTGGCCTGGTTCGAAGTCATCACTCAACCCGCCTCTTCTTGTTTTCTTGGTTTTCTTTCTCTTTCATTTTTATTTCTTTAATAACTCCATGTGCTGTCACCTTTATGGACAATGTCTGCCTCCTCCGCCAGTTTTCCGGACTAGCGAGTGGACTTTATCAATTCAAAAGGTATCACCATGAGGTTGTCGCGCAACTAACGGACTTGCGGGTCGCGTGCGAAAGTTTCAGCTCGTCTACAAAAAAAATATCGTAATGTTTGCGTAACCCCGGAGCCGAATTCACAAGACTCCTGTTTTGTCAGTGTGTTTTCCTATTGGTCAGCCGGTTTCACTCAAGATTTTTTCCGCATCGTGATGGGCTGAAATATTTTCTCTTACGAAAATTTTTAGCGTTAGACGTTTTTTTGCGAATATGGTCTTTCTTGCCAGAGAATTACACCACAGAAAGAATGCTAGTAGCGGAAGTGGATAAAGCATTATTTAACGAGACACACGCAAAGGTAATACCGCATGATGTGAGTATTTCACATGACGGTTGGCGTAAATCGTTGGTTAAGTAATGTACTTAAGGGCACAGGGTAAGGCGAACATTTTTTAAACATCAATTTCTTTTTTCTGTGCAATTTGGGAAGTGTATTCCTTTGCGCATATTTTTCATATTTGTGTTTTTCTTGTAAAGGCAAAAAACTAGTTTTTTCGAAGGCAAGTATTGACTGACCACGCACCCTGGGACAAGCCCCTCATATGCCCTCCGGCATATGAGGGGCTTTCTCCACAAAAAAACTTTCTCCACAAAAGCCAATATGTTTGCCTGGAGTCAGCTGTATATATAAGAAATTGTCGGGTAACTTTTGCATAAATGATTTTCCACCTAAGGCAATCCTAAGATGCCGTGTGCTTTTTATTCGTACTTGTTCTTTGGAGCGCGTCTGTTTGAATTCTTTTAGCTCCTTTACACCTTGTGTCTCTTGTGCCTGTCGATAAATTGACATGATGACGGTAAAGAAGGTCTTCAGCAAGCCTAAATTTCGTGTCAACCAATAAACTTCTCTTGAAATGCGAGTAAATGCCGGCGACGTACTGATGTGCCGAACGCTAAACCAGCAAACTCTTCGTCTTCGAGCCTCTAATCCTTTTCAGCGTCCTGCGAAGAGAATCGCGCCTTGACAACGCGTATGCTGTAATGGCCATGAATATTGCTTATGATGCAATCAGACAGAATTGCGCGTGCAAACTGCGGAATGAAAGTGTTGAGCTAATTGGAATTTCGTCACAGAACTTTTGCTATTTTTGTTGAGGCTTCAAGGTCTCACGGATTGCGACATTGGATGCTGCTGTTTCGTTCAATGATGGCGGTATCGCACGTGCCAAAATTTTGAAATCATTAGGATTGAAGCCTGGCCAAAACACAGTCAATTTGCTGCAAGAAGTTAACCACGATCGACGATATATTGCGGATAGAGCTGCACGGCAGCTCACAAATGAAGCAAGGCAAGGAAGACGTCCGGCTCAAGCGCAAAAAATGTATTTGGCAATAATTACGAAGCTCATAGCTACTAAATAAAATAGTTGAACGGTCTTCGTGGAAATGCTTTTCAGCTGTTTCTTTACTCTACACTCAATTACCCCTAAATCATGTTTCTTTATTACTTAGGTACCATTAATCCCTGTGTATTCCAAGATAACCAGTTGATTTGTTTTCCTTGTATTCTACATAAGTGCATACAACTAATGTGCCAGAATTGAAGTTGCGAACTTCACAGTTTTTGCGTTAGAAATTTCGAGATATGCAAATTGCCTCGAAATTTAGGTCCTAGTGGTAAAAGTTCACCAAAATAGTAATATTAGTCAAATTTATTTAGTCTGGTACAGATAAAAGAGCGTAAGATTTGAAAGAAAATACTGTATATATCATGTGGTCACCCTTTTTTTGTTGCTTAAAAAAACGGCTCCTATACATGGTCAAAAATGCATGGGATGTATAGGGCTTACCTAGTCTCCTAAAAACCTTAAATTTCAGAGTTTTGTGACTTTCTTCACTGAGAACACACTGACGCGACAGAAGGGTTTTTTTTTTTTAACTGTACCGTAGTTGGAGAAAACGCCACAGGATGTCGCTACCAGATTTACTGTTTCTGCTCACGTCTATATAGCGCATCCGCATACAGTAAGAAGCTTACAAATCAAGTTCACATCGTATATGCCTTTCCCGTATCGCATAATACCGAAAGAACGAACTAATAATAATTTCTGGGGTTTTACATGCCAAGACCACCATAAGATTACGAGTCTCGCCGTCGTGGATGACTCCGGAAATTTAGACCACCTGGTGTTCTTTAACCTGCATTGACATCGCACTTTTAAGGGGCTTCTAGCATTTCGCCTCCACCTAAACGTGACCACAGCGGCTGGGATCGAACCCGCAACTTTCAGGTCAGCCTTCGCGGTTCAAAATAAAGGGTAGTACAGCTGTACTTGCATGCCCTCTGTCAATACATCGTGACAGAATGCTAGCCCCAGAAAGTTGTCACGTGTTTTGTAAGAATTTCTTTGTTGTCTCGTCTTATAGTGGTGCGCTTCAGATCGATTATGTTCTGCTCCTTACCGCCTTCCAGCCGTTTCGTTTCGGAGACGTCATGATATCAGCTTCTGATATTACTCCGCGTGTTGTATTTATAGACCGATGTGGTGAACCGGTGACCAGAATATGTCTACACGGCGCGGGCCTGTTCAGTTTATCGTATTACTCTTTCTTACGGACATCAATCACAATGTCCCGCTCTCCCCTTTGTCGCTGTGTGTGAACGTACAGTTTGGGTCTGGGTAACTCAAGGTATTTTGAAGAACAAAAGGAGATATGGTTTTAGCTCATTTTGCATTTATTTCGCACTGTGAAAAACGTGGAAACGCGGGAAAGCTAGCTTCGGTTCATTGAACAAGTTCAGGATGTCAACGGCGCGTTTACTCTTTTCATTTAATTTCGATTTACCATGATGACCCTATAATAAAATCGGGGTGTAACACGCGGAGCGAAGTAGACAGAGTGAACAAGGTATTGTTAACAATCGCGGAACACACAAATGGTCACTAACAGCAGATCAAAATGAGGATCGCCAGGTGATCGTGGCAAAGTGCAGTGCAAGCTGGCTCTTCGGTGGCTGCTCGAAAAAATGAGGAAAATGTCGTTTTATGGCTACGTAGCCATGCAACTTGACAAGCGTGACCAGAAAGGCGACACATGCTGTTAGAAAAAAACTGTAACGCTCTTCTAGGCGTTCTACGATCATGAATTATAAAAACACAGCTTCTCACATAGTAACGTCATTTATTGTTACTGCAATGGCGGTCACCACTTGTGGAGCCCAACAAGGAGAGAGAAAGAGAGACAGAGGAATAAAAATGACAGAAAGGCAGGCCAACCAGAATTTGAACATTCGGTTTGCTACCCTACACCTGGGTGAAGGGCTGCTAAAGAGCTCAGCGGGTAAGAACGTTATGGGAACGTTACGCACAAACTGCAACTATCGTCGCGAGAAAAAAGACGCGTGAAGTTCAGAGACAGCAAAGAAGGCATTCAATGTACCTGCTATAAGAGACGAACCTATTTTTTCTCGTCCGCTCTCTCCGCGATTTCGACACGGCTCCCCGTTATGATGATGACGGCCATGATGATGATTATCATTATGGAACATGTGAAACACGCGTGGTAAACATACGCAAGACACAGCACATACACAACGTTAAATCAAGGCACATTCAAAAATAAATGGATGGAACAAGAGGAAGGACGAGAGAGCAATGAAAGGCGATGCGAAAGAATACGCGGTTAGGAAAAGGCGACCGCCCATTTCAACTGTATGACTCAACCCAAGGGAGCCGTCTTCGTGAAGCCAGGAGTGAATGGGTATGCTACCGCAACCAGTGGCCCTTAAAGAGTCCAAACATCCGGCATCAGGTCATCCCTCAGGATCCCATTTTTCCCAGACACGACTTAGTCGCCCATGGCTACACGTGGGAGAGGTAAAACAAACTGTTTGTTCGATTCACTGGGGACGCTATTTGCCAAACCCCAGTGCACGCAGACGCCGCATTGGGGGAGTATAAATTTAAAGACGAATTATATATCTGGTGTTTACCGCGTTGCATCAGCGAAGGATTCCTATTGTAAAGGAAAGCCAGCAAGTAAATATAATTGCTGTATTGCGTTGGCTTAATCCTGACGTAATGAACCAAACTTCGTAGATTTATTGTAATGCTCCTGGAACTCTCCCTCTTCGCGTCGTACCGTCCTTCCGCTAATGTGTGCATTCATAAGGACAATTTTATATACCCCTATACACATCCATTCCCCTCCCCGGTATCAAATCCTCGTTGCACGTCTGATCCGTTAGTATTCTGCCTAATGCAGGGGCATAGCTAGAACTTTTTTTCGGGGTGGTGAGTTTCAACCATCCTTTACGTATGCTCGTGAGTGCGCTTGTACGTGCGCGTGTACATATACACATGCAAAACTTGGGAAGTTTTTAACTCCCCCCCCCCCCCCCCAACCCTCGTGGCTACACCTGCAAGCCCTTGCTATTTACGCGTAACTTTCTGTTCTTTCTTACTCCGTGTGTTTGTACGTCTGTGTGTTTAGCACCATTCACTGAATGGCCCGTCGGTACCTTGCCTTCAAGCAAACACGGCGCAACACACGGTATCCTAGTTTGGTCTGCTACGTTACCGGTTGTTTTTCTCCCTTTTCTAGTAAACTTCGAGACATGTCAGTAGAGAGCTTACGCCTTGCATATATCGAAAGGAAGGACTGTAATAGCCTCACAGTGCAGGAGCACTTTACGTGTTGGGCAAACGTGCTAGACCAACAAGACGACGCCTACACGTACTTTATTTAAAAACGTGTGAAACCCTGTTTACCTTCGTCTATGTTTCCCCACTTTCACCCATTACAAGTTTCTTCCCGACGGTGAAGTTCAATAAAGTATCTTATCTATATCTCACCGCAGACGCATTTACTGGCCCATCGCCCATCTAAGCCCGATCTTTCGACGTGTTTTCTGTTTCATTTCCTTCTTTTTTTCTTTTGTGTAATTCTGCTCTGGGCACTGCAGCTCTTACGTTAAATGTTGTAGACCTGGAACTGTTTGTTCTGCGTGTGAGTATTGATCTTCACGGCACCTTTCACAATACTGCATGATGTGAAGTTTGAGAGAAGCGAAACTGCTGCGCTAAAAAAGTGAGAAAAGAAAATATAAGCCTTCGCAAGAAGCACGATACTTGTAAATCCTCGGACGATATCCTAGAACACGCGCAGATGGTGACGTATATTTTCGTTTGCTTATTTATTTCAACATATTGGAGCCTTGAAGGGCTATCGCAGCAGTGGGGTGTAACAAACAAAACAAAACATTGCGAAACAAAACAAGATATGCTGAACATGAATATCAACGGTTAGCAATATACAATAGGAATTCAGCAAGGAATAAGTATCTTACACGGCCAGGTAAAACATTCGACAATTCAAATGTGTGGATAAAAAAAAGCTAGATTTAAGCGCATCAGTACGCTGATGAAAACGAATCATATTGCCAAGCGCGCTCCTTTTTCCATTGTTATTTATCCCGCCCGTTACACGTTTAACCGCTGCCTTGCGCAAACCGCGCCTGAAGCACTGGGAATGTTCCCCATTATTTTAGAACGTGCCGATAAGATTAGCGCGCCCAATGTGAACAACAGAGTTTACACTGGAACTAACCCGACCACCAGCGATAACGCAGGAATCTTCGATGCCATATGTATAAATGCCAACGCGCTTTACCCCTTGTCAGATTACTGAAGACCAACGACAGTCCTTGCCGCTATCAGGGTACAGCCTGTATTGCTTTGTACTTTAACCTTTCATTTCCTGGCAGAAAGAAGTTTACCCGAATAGAGTTTTGTCTTGAACACGCCGACTGCCAACGTCTTCAACGTCACGACCCCGTGACAATATTCAGTTCATGATGCAGGCGAGGCAAATCATGCTGCGCAATCACGAGAGTATTACGGTTGCCCTGGCAGATACATTCCAGGCATGTGACAACTCTGGCATTGATGAGGAGCGAAGCCAGCGGCGATGGAGACGTCGTAACCGCCAGAGTGTCAACGTCGCTGAAGCTAGGGTTTGATTTTAGCAGAAGATAGGGTTCGATTTTAGCGCATCTTAATTCAGACGTAAGTAAAGCATGCATCATCATGACAGACTGGTCAGGATTGACAATTTGTTACGTTGGCGATATAATTGGTGAGTGTTACATCAAGGCTAATTGCATCTTCAACTAGTTACACGACACGCTCCGACAATAAAAGTGCGTGAAACATAGATAAAGATTCACTGTGCAGTCATGCCGCCATAAGTTTTTAAGAGAGAGGAAGCTATTTATTGAAAATCAGGAAAAGTATATTCACTATCTTGCTACCTGATATTTCTTAAAAGTCATCCATTTCTTTTATCGCTTCACCGCAGGCCGTCCTATCGCGTCCGTGAAATACAGTGGTTCCGTAATCTCCTCAGTAAGTGATTACAAATACCTTGGTATCAATCTCCACTCCGATAGGTCCCGTTTCACACACATCAGCAATGTGAGTAACGATGCTGACCGCATGCTTAGATGCTTACGCCATAACCTCCGACTTGCTCCCCCTTCTGTCAAACATTTAGCATACCGTACTTTCGTCAGGCCTAAACTCGAATATGCATGTGCTGTATGAGATGCTCACCAAAATATATTAACATGTTAGACGTTAGACGGAATACAAAATCGCGTGGCACAGTTTTTTTCCTGGTTGTTACTACACTACAATTACCGCAGCTCTGAAGTCGCGAGATAATTTGCCTAACCAGGCGCTTCGCTGAAGAGCTGCCCGTCTTTCACTGTTTCACAAGTTCTTCCGTGCATCTCCCCGGGCCTCCAACATTTTGCCAGCATTCCCCCGTTACAACTGCACAAACCACGACAAGGTCGTGTATCCTCCTCCAGCCCGAACCAATAGTCATCTGTCTTCATTCTTCGTTTGAACCTCAAGAGACTAGAATGACCCTCCCGCTTCAGCTGTGCTTCATGAGAACACTCTTCTCTTTAAACGCATTATCCAAGAACTTACATTATGTTAAATAAAATGTACGCGCCCACCCATCATGTAAAACACCTCGGTGAGCTTTTGAAGTACTGGAAATAAATATTCTGCAGCCGGAGAAGAAAGAGATCAGCTTACCTCTCCATGGGCACGCATATCAGCGGACGCAGTGGTGTGAAAATTATGCACTCTCAATGAATGCATCGACCCTGCAATATAAGCAGAAAAGAAATTTGTTATGCTGAAAGTACGAACGTTCTTGTAGTACGCAAGCTATAAAGAATACCGCAAGTGAGTTATGCGGATTAATGCAAGTTGGCGGAAGGGTTCGGGCCAGTAGCCAAAGGGGGAGGGGGTGGGGTGGGGGGGGCTAGGGCCTTGCCTTTACCTGAAATTCTGATGGAGGGGGTGTTTTTCGAAAATAAATATTGAAAACAGGTGTTTTTCTAAAATAGTCAAGGCCATCAGACAGTGGGCCCCCCTCCCTAAAACAGTTCCTGGATCAGACCTGAAAGGGTTATTAAGCGGAAATTTGACAACCACCCTATTGTAGCACAAAGCTACAAGGCAATCCATACGAATAGGACAAGAAAAGGTTGCTGACCAGCTAGCAACTCTGTCCATTCAACGTCTTTAACTACGGTGCCTCTAGAGCCCCTGTATAAATCAACAAACCAACTAATCAGCCAGCCAATCAGTGAGATAGTCCGTGAATAACTCAGTCATTCATTCAATTGGTCGGTCGACTAGCCAACCAGTCAGTCAGCTGGTAAAGACCGACACAGTTCATGAGTCACAATCACTCATGCCGTCGCGGTCGGTCGGTCGGTAGGTCTTTATTGTGAGGTATGAAAAAAATAAAGCCTCGTCCCGCGCCATAGGAATATAGCAGGCAATGCCAATTAGAAAAGAAAAATGAACAGGCAGAGCCAAGTTAAATTTTGATGGGGAAGGAGAAGGGGACCCCAGCTCCAGTAAGCCGGACAAAAAAAGCTACTGTTCATTGTTTACAACGGTATTCTTGCTGCTAAAATGTTTCAAACAGTTTAATCTTCCGCTGCTGAATCCTTGAAAGTGGCAGCTTAGAACTGGAGGCTGCTGCTTGTAATTCTGAAGTGCTCGAGCTCTTCAGTCTTGTCTTGTTGGAGTCTCTTGCTTGTCTTGTTTTCTGTGGGAGTAGGCTGTTGATTCAGTCAGGATGTCGGTCGGTCGGTCGGTCGGTCGGTCGGTCGGTCGGTCGGTCGGTCGGTCGGTCGGTCGGTCGGTCGGTCGGTCGGTCGGTCAGCGAATTAGTCATTTGTGTTGTCTGGTTCTCTTCTATTATGTCCACGTCTGCCGCCTTAATTTACGATCAGCTGCAGTCAGCAAGCCAGTCTCAGTTAGTCAGACACAGCCAGCCGCTCAGTCACATTCATTCACCAGCCAGCCAGTAAGTTAACGAAAAGCTGGAGTAAAAAGAGTACTTCCGGCACAAGCTGCAAATCGCAGTGGTAACTGTCAGAGTTGAAATTCAAATGCTAGAAGTTTAAAGCACTGATAAATTTGCAATAGGGAGAAGTCACATGGTCCCTTATGCGTTTACCTAAGACGACTTCAAGGTAGGTGAAAACCATGTTCTTTTTCTTCTCAGTCGGATGTACTGATACCACCGAAAGCTTTCTACACCCAACGTGATTTTTCACTGCCTCCGGGATCGGAGGCATGGGAAGCTTTCTGCACCTCACGTGGTTTTGAAATGCCTCCGGGATCGGTCACCTTTTGCCCAAGTGACGATGTCATGTTATGTCATCATCATGTGACGTCGTAGTGGCGTCATGATGACGTCACAAATTTTGGCGACCTGTGAAGTCATGATGACGTCGTATGGTGACGTCAACACAGGATGATTCCTGCCATCACTCGTGTTGACCCCGACGCGGCCGACGGTCACGTTCTGCGTTTGATGATGCGTCCAAGGCTTTCGCCTTAACATGAATTACATAAGACTGAAACCAAGGAAACATTGCCATATAACATCGCATTTTAGCGGCCTGTGGGCGCAGTCACGAGTGCGACACACGGACGCCAGCATTTACTTATGCATTCGTCCACTCAGTGCCCAAACGCATGCGTATGCATGACGCCACGCGTGGCCCAGAATGGATAGCGCGCGAGACGACCGGCGAAAAAAGCTGAGGCGAGAAGTCGTTTTGAATTCAGACCACGATCAGAGGCCATTCGCACCATCCCATTTCGCGTCGCCAAAGTCAGGACAACGACGCCCCGGACACGCACTTTTCGGAGGGCTGAATAATATATGAAGCCCCAAGAAAATAAGCTGCTCCGCGTGCGTTAAGCACGAATTTGAAAGCAAGGTTCCTGTCGTCCAGCGAGTAGAAGGACAGACAGGGAGGGAGACCCGAACGTGTCGAAGCAAATGCATGATATAAATAGAGGATGCTTGATATGGGCGACGCATCGCCGCACACGTCAAAATTTGAAACGCTGGTCAACGTTATTGCCTGTCTTGTATGTCTTCCTTTTGGTGTAGAGATACAAAGAGAGAGAGAGAGACAAGACGCAAAGGCAAGGATGTTAGCCGGAGTGGAAACATCCGGTTTGCTACCCTAAGCTAAGGGGATGGGAAAGAATAATGGAAAGGAAAGCGTAGAGATGTAGCAGGCGTGCACACGCTCAAACACAAAAAGGAAAGGCAGGGAACCGAAGCGTTATCGTCTGTCTAATAGGCCACTACTCCGCAAAAGAATTCGATAAAGCCTTGATAGACTTCCGGTGAGGCGACAGCTCGGGTCGGCATTCTAAGACTCTCTTCCGACAAGCGCCTGCCGTCAAGGCGGGCCAACGCTGCCGCTCGCGATGGCTTATGCGCGCTGTATAGCGAGGAGAGCGGCAAAAAAAAACATGTTCGATGGTTTCCTTGCGGCCGCAGTAATTCCCTTTGTGTATACTTTTTATCCTTGTCAATAAGAAGCAATGTAAAATGTGAAAACTGTATAGCGGTAGCAATGTTTCAGCGTTTTCGGCGTGATATAACTTTATTGTCGTCTTATCTTTACCGTCGTAAATGGACAGTCGTCACGACTTAACAGCCCATTTGCTTCAACGCAATCAAGCAACCTCTATATTATACAAATTTTGTCACAAGCTCAGCGTAAATATATTGCCGTTCAAGTTTTCGTTCGTTTTTTTTTTTTGTTTTATTTTCTAGGCTCTCCTCCACAACGTTCACTTTCTGAGGTTCTCCGCAAATGTGAACAATGCAATACGGAAAACTAAGAATTGAAACGCAAGGGCTCATGCACGGTGCACTAGGAACGTTCTCGATCCTTACGATTCTTTTTCTAGGCTTCGTGTACTGCTGCGCCTGCGAATTGCGTGTTCTTGCTATACAATGAAAGGAATTGCTTCGGGAGCCTTATTATGTACGAAACAGCATGTGCCAGGGTAGCCTGTTCATCAAGCGATATCGAAAAATTAGCACAGCTTGCACTAAGTCACGCAAGGCTGGATCCCTGCAGAGTTGGTGGGCACGTTTCAGCTTCCCTTGTTAAACATTTGTACAGAATGATTGTGGCGGTGAATGAGCGCGTGCCGGTTCATGATGATCATAATTTCCTATCTACGACACACGGCAAACCTCGAGCATAACAGCTCTGCTGTAAAAACAGGAGTCACCGAATGACATGAAATACAAGCCTTCAAAACACGGTGTTCACATCGAGAGACTATGTGCTTGGAGAGATCACTTCACGCTCTACAGATCGACACGTTCCCGCACCCAACCTGAAATCATCTCGTAGGTACTACACAATTCTCTCTGCAATGCCGCAGAAGCGGCATTGCGGAGGGAATTGTGCAGGGGTTGCAGAAAATCCCCATTAAGAACTCCCAACCCTTACAAGTTACCACACCAACGAGCTTTGGGAGAGAGTATTTGCCAGCTCCAATCTTGACCGTCAACTGAGGTTGGTCGCCATGGGGCACAGGATGTGGCCCGAGCCCAAGGTCTCCTGGAGTAAGGACGCCTCTCCTGAGATATCTTCTCAAAGAAGGACGTTTATGTTCTCTAGCTCTCTTCAAACATTCACGTTCGTCACTCTGGCTGAAACTTTAGTCGCAGGACAACCATCTTTTACAGGATGTTTCCGTAGCTGCCTCCGCGAGACACTAGTCGGAGGATCGGTGAAGTGGATTACGATTGCGTGGTGCCAAAAACACGCCCGAGAACTAAACCCTGCTTCAGACCGAACGCTGACTCATGTAGGAATGTACATACAAAGGCGCGCGATGAACTTTCTATCTCTCCCTGGAGCGGCCGTATTCTCTTACACCAGCGTTTTGTAGTTGCGCGAGATCGAATACAAAACAGCTAGCTGCCAGCCTCACTTCGTGTAACACTACAATTTGTTGATATCGCATTCATTGCTTCGCCCTTGTGGTGAAACTGTGACTTCTTTTTTGTATTTTCCGCGCCTCTATCCCCCTGTCTTTCTCTACCCCCTTCCCTTCCCCACGCAGAGTCGTACGTCTGCGATTTCTATACGCCAAGGAAATTATCTGCCTTTCGAAAAACGGCATTCTCTCTCTCACACACATACAGACAAGCTCCTTGGTGTTGGTCTGCGTCTTTCACCGAGCTCTTGTATGCGTCCGAGGCGACACCTGCTCCACACTTCAGTGCCTCACCTCGTTTCACTGCAGCCGCAATGTTCATCTGCACTGCGCATTCCCGTTATAACGAATCCCTCTCTACCGTCTCCACCCTTAACTTCGGATTTCCGCGTTCCGTTTGGTCACGTACACACAAACCGGGGCTCTCGCGTGCTGCGCAACATTAAAAAGCGCACCCTGACACGCAAAGGGCCCGAGAAAGCGCAGCGTCTTCGCTATCTAACTGAACCCCTCCTTCCGCAGCGCCTGCAACCTGCGGACTTAGCCGGCGCGCTTTCCCGGCGGCGTGGGTGTGGCGGCAATTAGGCCTGATGAATGGTGCCGCGCCAGCGCCGTGCCTCCGCCGGGACCGCTAACCCGCGATTGCATCCCTTGTTATCCCGCGTGCCTCCTTACGGCCTTACCTCCTTGCCTGATTGCCTTGTTCGCACCATTTGTTTCGAGCAAACACACCTTTCCCCAGCGGCGCTTCAACGCCGTTCCCGTTTTTTCGTGCAGCGCACGCAGTCTTTCTCCCGTTGTCCTGTGCCCTCCCCATTTGAAACCCTTAACCACTGTTAACGCGAAAACCTTAGATGCATCATCAAACGCGAAACGTGATCGTCGGCGGCGGCGGCGTAAACGCGAGTGGTGCAAAATAATCTCGTGTGGTGACGTCACTCGATGACATCACAATGACGTCAGAGGTCACCAGGTCATTATAAAGGCACCATGACGTCACTATGACGTCTCATAACGTCATTACATGATATTACATAACGTCATTACATGAGGGGCAGAAAGCTCCCAATATCTCCCCTCCCAGAGTCGGTTGGGTGCAGAATATATTAGGCGGGAGGAGAGGGGCGGGACCAATAGAATCAACTAAGAAAAAAGTGAAGAAGTTTACACTAGCCATGTAGAACTTAAAGGGCCCCTCACCACCCCGAATTCAAAGACGAGGGAGTGATTTCTTTCTCGGCTTCACTACCCTTCCTACAGGTGATATCTCCTCCTCGCGACTTATTTCTTAAATGTAAGTGTACAATGCCAGCACAGCCAATCAGGATTTCGCGCTTGTCTGCTACACGCTATTATCTCCACTTGCGCAGTCAAAAACACACAATATGATGGGAAATCAGTTGGTCGCGCACGGTAGTCATGCGAAAGAAGGAAGAACGGGTGGGCGGCTGCATGGCAAAGCAGCGTAGGAAACAATTCACAACTGATATTTCGCGTATATGGACGAATCAAGAGTATGTATTGTAATGACATCACGTGAATAGCTGTTCTTCCGTCACGAAGTGCACCAGATAGACGAGAAACGCCAGTAGAGAGTAGCGCACTCGTTTGTTTTTTTGTATTTTCAGAGGCTGGTTAGGGCTTTTTAAGACCCGCTACGGTGGTCTAGTGGTTACGGTGCTCGACTGCTGATCCGAAGGTCGCGAGATCGAATCCCAGCCGCGGCGGTCACACTTTCGATGGCGGCAAAAATGCTTCAGGCCCGTGAGCTTAGATTTAAGAGCACGTTAAGGAACCCCCGGTGGCCGAAATTTCCGGAGCCATCCACTACGGCATCTCTCATAATCACATCGTGGTTTTTGAACGTTGAACCCCAACAATTATTAGGGGCCTTTTAAGAAACAGCGAAGGTGGTCGATCTGAGGGGCTTAACGTGGCCTCATGGCTGATGCTTGGTCTTTCCTTGGCGGATGCTAGCTCTATGCTTGGCCGATGCTTTCGTCGCTCGCACTCGGTACGCGCCACGCCGGGCAAACTTCGCATAGCCTGCTTTCTTGCCGGGACCGCCTGGCGCTTCTCGCTAAGCATAGTCCGGGTCCGCTCGTCGTTGCCACTTAGACGTTTCATGGGCCACGTAGGTGGGATCCAATCGCCGTTGACGGTCACGCTCACTATCCGCAGCACTCCGAGACTCGCGGTAGGCGGCTTCTTCGGTCGTGCGCGCCTTCTTCGGTCGAGCCATGGCTACATACTGCTTAAACACGGTCGAGCGCAGCTACGCTTGTAGGAGCTATGATGTATGCGCGGTTGCTAAGCGACAGTGCTCCCGTCAAACCTGCGGTGACGTGGGTATACTAGCTACGGCACGAGTATGCATCGACTATGCTAACTACCACACGGCTATGCATAGGCCATACGCTGTTATGCTACGTCACTGCGGCCACGCGCGGCTATGCGACGTCACATCAGCTGCGGCGCGACGCCATGCACGGCTATGCTGACGTCACACCAACTGTGGCAGATCTCGGCGCGGCGGTTGCGCGGACTGTCTCCGTCGGCGGACAAGGCTTGGCGCTGGCTGCTCCTTGGCGCATGCGCGGCTGGGCGAAGTTAAACCCAGGTGGTGCGCAGCTGTGGCTTTGGTTGTTGCTAGGCAACGGCGCGGAGCGTTTTCTGCGGTCCTACGGACGTTTTACCTTGAACTTTAACTGCTTCGCTGTTGAAAGAAGATGGCTTTCGCCTTCGAGTCGTCTTAGCCAAATGCACAGGGAACCCTGTGAGTTTCTCAATAAGTACATTTGTAGGTACAGTCGGTATGACGCAAACTTTTGCTGTTTCTATCTCGCAACAGATGTCTCATAGCCCAATGTATTTTGATTTGCATCATCACTTCCAGCATCAGCAAGGTTGCAAACATTTGTTTATATGCACAGCACCAATGGACGTCAGAAAAAATTATCAAGGCAAAATTCACATAAGTGTCGTATATTATCATTGATACGAAACATTCATTGCACAAGGATACGACGGAATTAATAAATTTAGATGGGAAATATCTGAGAGCAAAAGAACAGTCGTTGTTCCGCTCATATGGTTCAAAATACCTGGCATACGAGTGCCCGAACACTTGTTGCTCTGTGCTATTAGGGCAAAAAGTTTCCAAATCGATAATCTCCAACGTCCTTTTTTTCTGTTTTCTTTCACATCGTGACAGTAAGCAAACTGTACCCCGCGCTGCACTTCCCGCTGTACTACACACTACAAAATAGCGCTTTTGCCGGTCGCATTCCTGTATAGTAAGCACAGGCCAAACAGGAGCGCGTTACTTCGAACCGAGTTCGCGCGCAAACGAGCTGCACGCGCAACAGCACAATTACCATAAATAGATCACATCGGCCCCGCCCGACGCTTAGCGAAACGCCGAGCACTACTCCCGTTATAGGCTGCAGAGCGCGCTAATTAGCGCGGCATGACTAGCTATTGTCGCACCTACTTTGGCGCCAGCTGCGACAAAATTGTTTACCAAACAGGCCACGACTCCCCCGAGAAAAGGGAGGCAGGAAGGATGAAAACAGAAACAAAGAAAGCTTTCGCATTTCCCATCGCTTTCCATAAAGGTAGTAATGAGGACCCACCTAACGGCTCGTTTATCCCAAACGACGACTAAACTATGAAAGCGGCTGCGGGGCTAGAGCATCGACTACGGCGTGAAAAAGCAAGAGCGACGCTTCTCCCCGAGGCGCCCACGCCGAGCTAATTGAGCGTAGATTGAAGGCCTCGCTAAAAGCTAGTTTGCCAACCAGAAGCCGCACGTGCTCTCTGAGGAACGCTATATAGAAAGAGCATCGCAAATGGAAGGAAGAGGTAGCGGGGGAGATGACTGTATACACGAATAGGTACAAACGACGGCTACGTAGTTCATTAGCCACGGTTCCGAACGGGCGGCGCGGAGGTGTCACGTGTGTCGGAGCCGGTGTACCAGCTTACGCGCACCTGTTGAAACGCGGCGATGTTAATATGGGATCTTAGTTAGAGCTTCCCTGCCTTGCAGTCGATCGCGGTTATGTTCTGACTTTTGCATCCGTCAGAACTTTAAGCAGAGCAACGTCGTGCTTCGTTTGTTTATTTCTTTATCAACGAAATTTGAGGACGCTTGAGCTTCGCCTTGAAGAGATGAACGCGATAGCGTAATCGGACCCTGTTCGAATCGCCTTCTCAATCGCTAGCCGCGGGCTTCGTTTCTCGGTGGACACCTAAACCATGCCGTAAGGAAAGGAACGTCTGTGCGCCTGTGAACTGGACCTTTCAGACTGTCCTAGAATGGCTATTGCAAGTATAGTTGCGAAGTGCCCACTATGACTTAATCCTTCCTTTTGCGATTTGGCGAGGTATCCCCTACGCGTCCGTACGGAAACACGCGCACCAGCGCAGGTGTATACGTTGTTGATACTGTGGCTGATAATGATGATTATTTATGCATGTGTGCTCTGTAATTGATGGATATTTAAATCAACCACTCGTTGCGCAATTAACATGTTTTGACGCCTGGTGTAATTCTACGCTTCTGCTACGCAATATTACATGTGTTAGCGACACTCCTCGCGCGACATAACATTCACGTAGCGCTTTTTTCGGAAGCGATTTTGAGCGGGGGCGTGGCTCTGTGGGAGAACACCTGCTTGCCAGACAGAAGTCCTGGGCTCGATTCCCACTCGAACAGACCATTTCTTTATAATTTTTTTTATTTGCATCTACCTCGAATTTTCGCTTACCGTCAACGCTGATTTCTCGTTCACAACCAACGACGTCGACGCCGGAATTGCCGCGAAACGAGCTCTTTAACGCTATCGCGTTAATAGCAATAGAGAGTTTTAGTGCTGGGTTCCCGCGGGCTTGGGGGCGCGCGGGCCCTTGCGCTCTTTTGTATTCTCCGGGATGCGGTACAAAGGAACGCAAGAGCGTGCGTACGCAGGTGGCTTGGGGTCCCCAGTGCTAAAACTCTCTAATACCTTCTGGGCTTTTACGTGCCAAAACCATCGTACGATTATGGGGCCCGCCATAGTGGGGAATCCGCGTTAATTTGTACAACCTGGGGCTCTATAACGTGTCCATAAAATCTATGTTCACGGGTATTCTTGCATTACACCCACGTAGAAATGCTGCTGCCGTGGTCGGGAATCAAACACCAATCATCAAGAAGAAGAAGAACGGCTATTTGGGCTAGTTGATTAGAGTGCACATTGAAAGGGTGTCATCCAGTCATCAAGCTTGGCAGCGCGACACATTACCTTGTAAGCTACCACGGCGGGTTACTTGCTCGTCTATCTGGCTGTTTGTTTCGGTGTTTCTTTGTTTGTTTTACGTGCAAGCGTAAATGCCCAATTTGTCAACTCGACGTCGCATTGTGTGTCCGCACAAGTAGCGCCGCTTAGAGGCAAAGCGAAGAAGGAGATGGATGAAGCGCCGCGAAGGAAGCACCTCTGAGCCAAGAACAACGCGATTAATTGGGGAAAATATTGGCTTACTAAATACTTAAACTACCAGTGTGTCTGGCTGTACAAGCATTCTGGAACAGATTTCACTCGATGATTCCGTACATTTGATATCTCAATGCCGAGTTCAAAGGATGGCGGGTCAAACTCAATTACGCGCAACCGCAAATGCCCCATTTGTCAAATCACCGTCGTGGAGTGTGTCAAAGCCATCCCGGGTCAGAAGGTTCAGATAAATACCTTGTCTCTCTTTCGTCTTTCTTTCTTTTTTTTTATTTTTTTTATTTTTTTAGGCAACCCCTGCGAAACGCTCGCCAACCACAAGGCGCCTTATATAACTTCCTTTCCTTACGAATCAGTTTCGCATTCGTCTTCTAGGATGTGTCGTAACCTCATGATTCGAGAGGTGTTCACGTGGCAGCAAAACATACCGGAACGTTTCGGCCCTCTTTTCGTACTGTTGAGACCTCTGCGACGTTTCTGCTCGATGCGTGGCCCGCTGTAGCGCTGAATGGTTTCAAGCGAAGCAAGGTGACATTCTTATTCGCAAGCGACTTAAGCGATGAGAAATACTTTGCGAAAGCAAACCCGTGATCTTCAACAGCGCAACGCGTGAACAGTGTCACAGATTTGCGGTCTCAAAACAACACGGCGGTCCCGTCTTCGGATTCTCGTCCATACCTTCATTGTAGAGACATTCGCCTGCGAATCATATAAACAGGCGTCCAGGTATAGTGTGACTTTTCACAGCAGTGTTCCTTGCACTGTTCGGAACACGCGCTACAGCCTTCTATAAGCTATCGCACCTCATACTCCGTTAAAGTGCGACGCGGCAACGAAAACTATTCCACCCACAATGCTGCTGCTACACTCCTAATAAGGTCCCGCTTAAAGTGCTAGATATATCCAGTAAACCGGACATTTTTCGTCTGGTTTCCTTGATATAACCAGCATTTAACCAGGACCTGATTAAGAGTGTATAGGAGTCGAGTGTCGGCGAGCTTGATAATATCAAGCACCGGCTAACCTGGGCGCCGGGATAAAAATCAAGAGAATAAAGTGATACAATACGAAAGTAAAAGCCACAACACAGATATAAAACGGGAACGGGACAATGAAAGTGTCAGCGCACAGCGCTCCTGCGACAGCGTCACGCGCGTAGGACGTTTTAGCTTAATTACTGTAATGGTTTGCGAAATCCTCGCGCCAGGTGTCTTGACTCACGCGCAACGCTGCGTTAGGTCGTGGATAAACAACAAGAGTAAAGCGACATTAAATGAAGGTTCAAACAAGTGCTTGCAGCTTGTGCAATGCACGAATATGCAGATGAAAATGCAATAGATGAATATGCAGATGAGAGCTCATTTCTCATACTGTCACAGGAAAGAGAACCGCGTTCCAAACGATATTCGCGCTTATGTATGTTCGCGCTGTCAGAAGTGAAAATGTGGCACACTTTTTTAAGTTCAAATGAGTAAGACCTTACGAGCAAAGTTGAGTCGCATTTGAATATAGAAATCGGAGATGAAGAGTTGATGGCGCTGAAAGGTCGTCGAAGTCCACAAAGACTAAACAATCATTCTATGCACTGCAAATGCAGCGACGTTACTTCTGGTTTTTAGCGCAGTTGTCCGAGCTGAATTTTACGAAAGACGAATTTCAGAGTAAACTTCCATTTCATGTGATGTGCGCCTCGGACCTATAGGCGTGGACTGGTGTACAAAACCTGAAACGTGGTATTTTTTTTTAAATACATACGGCCGCAAACATTACCATACCCTAAAGAATCCTGATGATTATGAAATTGGCTTTTAACAGCAGCCCAGTCAAATAATGTAAACACATCGCTGCTTATGCGTGTTATGCGCGGGGTATTACGATGTCCAGCATCTAGAACGAAAAGTTAATTAGTCCCTTCACGTCCCTCGTCATCTCGGCAGAGCTAAATCAGGTGGGTTGTGCAGAGTCATGGCGAGCCCTACATATTGCGCGCAAATGCGTCATGGTGAATCGCTCCTTGCCCGTGCTTCATAGCCGTCAAGCTTCCCCTGAAAGAAGGCTTTACTTCCAAGAAAGCTACTTATACGATGCGGCTACACGCTTTATTCTACTGACTTGGTATAAGGATAAATTTGACAAGCAGATTTGAGAGCGCTACAAGCAACAGAAACCTCCAGACATCTGTTCGGAACCTTCACGCAGAATGATAATTATGTGCTGCCTGGCGAGCTAAAATGACACAGCGGCACTCACCTTCAGAGCAGCGTGTCAGTTTTCGAGCCGTAGTGCTGGTCTAAAGACGAGGACGCCACTGAGCGTTATCCATATTACAGAGGGCATGCGCAATAAAACTGACGCTAAGCCTCTCGAGACAATACAGCTGGTGTTTCGCCATTTCTGTAGAACACTCGTGTGGATTACACACGTGTATATAATTGCATTCTCTATCTGAAGATGATACAGCGTCACTGATTCCAGAGTTTGGAGAGCAGTAAAGGAACGAGCCGTCACATCAATCTTTGCCAAGGATATCGGAACTGTATACATGCTAATTCTGAAGCATTACATATTTTCTGTAAAAAAGCAGAAACAAGATATTCAGCCACTTGTGCTGAGAGCAAATGGTCGCAACAAATCATCTTGAATGCACGGGCAGCATTCGAAAACGGGCAAGCCGTGAAAACGGCAGAAGCCGTGAAAAATGCACCAACGCTGGCTCATATCGTGTTCAAGTGCGTGCACAAATAGCGTCGAATTAGAGAGAAGTGAGGAGACCGATAGACACACCATAAAAGCTTTGAAAGAATGAAATCATTGTACGACCTACATGTTTGAGGCGGATATCCACAACAGTTCAAGGCGCACAAGTCACCGTTTCTGGAGCCTTTTAGTGCGCCGTGCTGAATAGGGAAGCTAAAGAAAGCCACGACATTTACGCTTGTATCGACTTTCTGTTGCGCGCACTCATTAACGTTGCTAGGTGGTTATTTCTGTCCGCCGCTCTTTCAAACGCATCATCACTGCATCGATCCCTGCCTACCCGAAAATGCCCCCCAAAATGTCAAGTCCCCGTTTCACGATGCGCGGTATGGTGCTCGAATTGTCCCGCTGTTAAAGTGGTAAGGTGGAGCTCTCTCTTGCAGTGCTTTTTAAGGACGATAGCCTTTCTTGGGGAACTTAAACGCAGATATTTTGGTCTGTCTGTCTGTCTGTCTGTCTGTCTGTCTGTCTGTCTGTCTGTCTGTCTGTCTGTCTGTCTGTCTGTCTGTCTGTCTGTCTGTCTGTCTGTCTGTCTGTCTGTCTGTCTGTCTGTCTGTCTGTCTGTCTGTCTGTCTGTCTGTCTGTCTGTCTGTCTGTCTGTCTGTCTGTCTGTCTGTCTCTATGTCTGTCTGTCTGTCTGTCTGTCTGTCTGTCTGTCTGTCTGTTCTGTCTGTCTGTCTGTCACCAGATTCAGCGACCCGGCCTGTTGAACCACTTGCTTACCGCCATCTTGAACTGGTACGGCTGTTCATACTTGTGAACGTTGTCGATCAAAAAGTGAATATTACGCATATCTGAAGCGCAACATCACTAGGTAAGTATAAGGTGGTGTGCGCCCTTAATAGAAAATACATAGATACTTAATTCTAAAGACCCAAGTTTCTTAAGCTGCGCTGAAAATGCCTATGCGCGCCGACGAACGCCCTCTGCCACGGTGGAAGGAAACCCTCTGCACAAGCTCATGTTTCCCGACGTATTGCCAGATGGTGTCCATATCTCACGCACCGCCTCCTCTATCGTCTTTACACGGCATTTGCAGCGGAGCACGCAGATACGCGTCCAATTTTTTCTCTCTCTCGCTCCCCTTACCACGTTATTCCCATCCCCTTTTGTGGGGTCAGTCTAGTAAACTGGACACTCTAGTAAACCTCTCCGACTTTTCTGTATTCTCTCTCTCTCTCCAGTAGTCTCGTTAAGTTCATACGATTCACCGCTGCCTTCACATAGAATATTATGAGATCATTTGATTTCGTATTTGCTTTTGGGTGGAAGGTGTGTTGTAAAATAAAATTCTGATTTTATGCATCGACGTACCTAATTACACATAATTTGTTGAAAACACTTTAAACAAAGCCTTTTTTTAAACGGAACTATATGCTCAGAGGAGTGCTTCATCGAGTCATTGCAACCACTGCTTTTATTACATTGTACTATGTGAAAATAGTCCTTGTGAGAAGCTGCGCTAAGACGAAACATGTCTTAAATTATAGCACATGATGCGTGACATGATGCTTGAAACTGTTTATATCTAGAGCCTTGGGTGAGTTAAGCGTGCATGATACGCTACGACCGTGGCACGCAGATAAGAAAGAAAGAAAGAAAGAAAGAAAGAAAGAAAGAAAGAAAGAAAGAAAGAAAGAAAGAAAGAAAGAAAGAAAGAAAGAAAGAAAGAAAGAAAGAAAGAAAGAAAGAAAGAAAGAAAGAAAGAAAGAAAGAAAGAAAGAAAGAAGAGTATGCCTATAAAAAGTGTTAAATATGTGGTGCCGCTCTTGCCCCAAGAAAAGTGAATAATCTTGTAACCTTTGGCGACGTCTACAAGCGCAAAAAGGTGTTGCACCTGCAATATTTCATTACATAAGAAAACAGTCCCATTACCTGTGAGGTTTTGCTTATCAGTGCTGCGTTTTTTAAGGGTATGAACTTTAGCTTGTTCGCTTGGCCTCATAACAAGGAACAGCGCAGGCAAACGGGACGAAAAAGACTGACAGAACATGGCGCTTTTTAACTTCCGGTACACATTAAACGTTGCAGAAGCAGGCCTTACGTAGCCGTTACGACGTGGATATGTTAAGAGAGCGACTTTATACCTGTGTATGCTAACCAGAATAACTACAAAGACATTGCTAGTGTTAGATACTTCAGCACGACACATATTAATGATAATATCTGGGGTTTAACGTCCCAAAACCACGATATGATTATGAGAGACACCGTAGTGGAGGGCTCCGGAAATTTTGACCACCTGGGGTTCTTTAACGTGCACTTAAATCTAAGTACACGGACCTCAGACATTTCCGCCTCCATCGAAAATGCAGCCGCCGCGGCCGGGATTCGATCCCGCGACCTTCGGGTCAGCAGTCGAGCGCCATAACCACTAGACCACCGTGGCGGGGCAGCACGACACATATTGAACGAAAGTTTATCCAGTCCTGCATTTCTTGTTTTCTTTAATCATTTCGTTGGTAGCACACGTTAGGGTTGAGGGCTATTAACAATATTGTAACCATTTTGTATGCACAGCGTCTCTGCAAACCTTTCGCAGGCGCGCGAACCACATTTTAAGTGTGACCACATAGCGACTAAGGACACAAATGCGGCGCGTACGCTCGGTAAGACAGCTATTAGGCACGCCGAGTTCTGCGCGTAACACTTATTTATTCCTGTAGACTTATTGCTCTAAATAACCCTCCACTTATTTATTTATTTATTATTTTATTACCGCTTCTTTCTTAAAAGCCACGAGCTGTTCGGCCCCCAAAATCCAAGCCTTATCTCTTCGCAGACTCTGGAATACATTGGGCTGAAGTAATAAATGCCTTTTCGCCAACGGCCAGAGTATAAGATGAATAAGGAAGAAGGTAAAACTGATCGCCGCTGGCAGCGCGTCGGAACAACACAACGAAAGCAACCTTGCAGCCAGCCCTACCCTCCCTCCTCCCGCTTTCTCTCCCCCTTTTCTTCATCGTTTTCCTCTCTCTCTGTTTCTCATGCGATGCAATGCATTTTATTTTTCATTCACCCATTTGTAGATAAGCCTAGAGGGAAAAGCCCGTAGGTAAAGAGTGCATGCAAAGGCTGCTTGAATTGAGGAGGGGAGTGACAAGAGGTGCAAGAGAAATGAGGAGTTTTCGGTAAATTTATTTTCCCAGCGACGTCGACGGGACCGGCGAAAAGATTAAAAAAAAAGTTATTCCCATCTTCGAGCCTCGTCGTGATGACACCGATTTATCTCACTTAAAATCACCAATGAATAAAACACGAACTACGGCTTTTTTTTTTACTTCCTTCATTGCGGATTATCGCTGTCTAGTATAAAGGTGTAGCGCTCGTCGTTCCCCATCGCGTGGAAAATTTGCGAAAGAGGCACTTCTTTCCTCTCCTTCCTCCACGCCCTTAAGACTTATGGCAAATAAAGCAGCGCTGCGTAGGCGCAGTCGCACCGTTTTCACCGTGAAAGATCTTCGTGGCGAAAGCGTTAGAACCGAACCGCAGGGCGAAATCAATGTGCCTCGCTTCAGCTTATTTAATATCTTTCTTCATTCACGTGCCTTGCTTAGAAAAACTGGTGTCTCTCTCTTCTTTTTTTGTAGTTTTCTCTGCATACTTCCATTCTTCACTCGCTCTACGACAGACTTGGCAGCAGAGTGTCTTGCTTTTTGTCAACACCTCATTTTCCTTTCGAGCGTCATCGCGAAAAGTGGGTCGGGCTTTGAATCGAAGGTACGGTATATATTCACGGCACAAACACCTTCGGGCGTCAGATATTGCTTCATGGTTTATCATCCTTTGAAGAGACTTTACCAGTTGAGACTACTATTACAGGCGCGTATTCAAATACGCTGGTATCTTTTTTTTTTCTCAGCATGCTCTCAGGCAATGTTTCGGGCCGTAGAATGTGACGTCCGTTTGGTTAAAAATGATCGCCACAGGCTTCGCAACCGCAGGGTTACATTTGCGCAGTGAAACTGCAGCTCTACTACAGATCAAGCACCATTAAGATTTACTCGCGAGATGATCGTACTTATCTGTCTTCGTTTTTTTTTTCGGAATCTTTTCACCGAAGATTTAGGCGTTCTTACAATTCCGGCTGCGCGAACATATTGTCGCACTGCGATTTTTGCATGTGGATCTCTGTCGGTATGTTAGTGTCTGAAATGTTGCGTTCGTAAAAACATTACAATGAAGAATGTCACGTCAGTGAGGATGAGTAGCCGTCACCACACATAGACACCGTCCTCTCCTAAAGTACCTTTATTTAGGAAAAGCAGGCGTGCACGGTTGTCTGCGCATATAAATATCCGCGACCGTAGATAACGGCCTGAATGAGTAATAGACAACCAAAAATCCTGACCAAATATCTTCTGAATATATTTCCACCAACCTAAAAATTCTTATTTTTTTTTTCAAAACTGCCTACTCACACATCATGTGATCGTGCTGATAAAAAATTTTGGATTGAATAACGCTTCGTTCAACAAATTTCCCCACAGTTAGCTTGTCATATTCAGTGTCCTTGTGTTTACGGTGGTTCATTATTGCGTCTTCGCTTTGCTATGTGTTTTTCTACTAGTTAGCTCACTATGCGTTACCAACACAATTCCGGAAAATTCCCAAAAGAGGTAGATTTTTTTTTTTCATCGTGATCGAGCGAAGCAAAATTTCGGAGAAACGCGCACGTGTTTTCCTGTCTATAACTTTTCAATTTGCGGACAGTGACACCGGCCGGGCTCTACAATAAAAGGCTTGCGTGTTTCCTTAAAGCACCTTGACAGAATGAAAATCTGCAACAGTGTTCCAACGGCATCCATTGTGTTTGCGCGGATAGGTTTCCTCTACAACTTATTTTCCCGTCCTATATTCCGCCCTTGCTGGATGTAACAATGATTTCTGGGGTCTTACCAGTCAAAACCACCACACGATTTTGAAGAACGCCGTAGTGGAGGGCTCTGGAAATTTCTACCACCTGGTGTTCTTTAACGTGAACGTTAAAGCATGCGGGCCTCTAGCATTGTGCCTCCATCGAAATGAGACTGCCGCGGCCAGGATTCGAGCCGCGTCGTTCGGGTGACACCGCAACCACTGTACCACCAAGGCGACCCGCCCTTACAGGGTGTACTAGATCCGAGTATCCAATTCTAACTTATTCTGGTTAACCTCTCTGCTTTGCCTTTATTTAACTGTCTGCCGAACTAACATAGGACATAGGTCGCATAACAATCCGTTTACTTCAGCTTACATCAGCTTCGTGCGACCGCGTTTTCGCAAACTGCACTATAGTTTTGAAAGCTTCAGTCTTTGTCTTAACCAGGCACCCAGTTGGAGTTCCTCCCGTTAGCTCTCTCCTCAACGCTATCACTTCACAACGAGGCAACGGAATGTGCCCGCACTATTACAGTAACAGTTAGTCTACAGAAAGTCATCGGCAGAATGCCAGACACACTGGTATTGCCTGGCAGCCACCGCCGACTGCCACGAAAGTTCAAAGCTTCCGCGTCGTCAGGAGTTCCGTGGTTGAATAAGTTTAGGGAAAAAAAGACCGCCAGGCGGAACACTTCCATTTCCGAGCGCAAACGGCACCGCCGCCCTAATGGCCCCAGCATCACGGTCGACCGGATCTTTACGTTCAGCCGCGACCTGGCGGGCTGTTCGGGCTTTCAAATTTTGCACGAGGCCTGCTGCCGACGTACACGCTACAGTGCCATACTGGGATACGCCACAGGATATGGAAACGGCCACGAAGGGAACGGGGTATAACGCCGAAGAACTGATATTCAGCAGCGGAGGATAACGCTTCGCTGGCTACGTCTCGAGCCCGACCGCAAGCCTTACTTCGCTCGCGCGCGTTTGTAGGGAACTTATATCTGGCGGTAACATTCCTCGCGAAGTTTATATGTATAGGCCGTCGATAAAAGTATACCACAACCAAACTATACTGCTGACCAGGCCCCAACTTCTCTTTTACTAGTGAAGCTATACTTCGAGTCCTTGGCACGAAGCGCATTACCAAGGAAACAGTTTATAGGCGCGCGTTTGCGAATCGATTTTTTTTTAACGCTGGGTCTGCAACTTCATCTTCGAAAAAAGTACACGACTGCGGGCTGTTAGCGGAGAAAGCAGGAAAAATAAAGCAATAGTACGCCGTAAGTTACGGACACAAGGAGATCAAATTAAAATTTTGAAGAGACATATTGACTGCATAGTAATTCCAGTAGCTGAGCTAATCACGTTAAGAAGAGTATTATAAAGCACTAAGCGCCCCGTAGGTCCGATGTGATTGACTTATCTTTGTATCGCTTTCTCTAACTTTCTTTCCCACATCACTGACATTGCTCCATTTCGCAGGATTCTCTGATTTGCCCGAATATATTTTACGTATTTGAATGTTCCCGTAATTAGCGCGCCAATTACACATATTTTGCATTTTCAATTAAAGCTTTTGTGCCTTAAGAAATACGTTGCTACATCTTACTATAGCCCCCGTTCTCCCGCTAAAACGCGTCCCTTGGTACTGCGTAGATGTAACTCCGTCTTTCTATGATTGCTTTTCGCGAAGCACGCGTACGTGATTTCCTCCAGAAACTTCGCATGCCCCTCGCACTAGCTAAAACCGTCCTAACCAAACCATACGCAGCCAGCACCGTCGTTAGAACGGTGTGCATTAGCCGAAGTCTGAGAAGGGAACATTTGCCCTGTGATTTCCCGGAAATCGAAAGGACGCGGAAGAAATAACGTACATCAGAGGAAGGATGCGGGCGAGTTCGTACGAATACGCGATAGAAAATCTAACAGGGCAAAACCAAACTCAGGCAAGAGGAAGAAAATTAGAAATAACGTAGTCATATGCCCCTCCCCCCCCCCCCTGCCCCTTGAAAATTTGACTTCTTTCCATTATGCCGATGGTCTAGACGAGTCGTTCTCCTATTCGCGTCGGACTTCGCCCAAAATATTGGCCTTGAAGAGGAAATATAAAGTGCGGGACCTGTTTTTTTTTTTTACTTCTCCTCACTCATATTCTCGTCCTTGCACTTATATTGAGGCCTAATCGACCCATGTCTGTGCTATGAAGCACGTTCTGAATATGTGGTAAAATATCTCCGATACGGGGTTAAACATCTGTCATAGCTGTTCGTATGATTGTCCCGAGTAATAGCGCAGAGGTGTGAACACTGTTGCAGATACAGCTGAAACTCTTTAAAGAGGCAGTGATGTAACAGGCTATTGGGTATGAGAGACGCCAGTGTACCTACATCGAAATAAGGTTTGATCAGAAAATAATAATGTGGTAGCCCGCTTATACGAGACACCTCTTATAAGGGACAAGAACTGCTCCCTGGTTCGTGTCCTCTTACAAAAGTGTTAAACTGTACAAGCGAATTTTGATTTCCATAGAATACAGTTTTATATATCTGTTGTTATGTCCCTTTAAATTAAAACCTTTCACTACAACTCCTACCGAATAAGGTAAGCCAGCTCTGCCCGAGCCTGCGAAATCGAGGACACCTCGTGGATCTTAAAACAATTGCGATGCTCTAGTTTATAGCTACAAGAAAAGCTAGAAGAAAAAAAAGCAGGCGGATTTCTGAGAAATAAATCGTAGCAGTCGAAGAAAAAGTCGTCCTTGTAGCGGGGTCAAATTTCTTCTTTTTTTTTCCGAGAAACCCGTCTAAGCTATTTATTTATCACTTCGTGGCACGCAAAATTAGTCGAACATTTCTCTTATTTTCCTGCCATAAGCGACACCGCCGTTTCTCGTACATTCTTGTTTTCTCACATAACGTCGTTTCGTCTCGGTAAGGGAAAAATATTTCCGACAATTTTTTTCACTTACAGCCGGCACTTAAGTGGAACGAGCGGTTGCCTTAATTTCTCGTAGTATGTGTATATAACCTGCCCTCGTGAGCTCTTATGCCTATACAACCTCGAAACGTGCTCACGCTTCTGACACGCGACGTCCCACATGACACACCGCCGAGTAACGCCTAGCCCATCCCAGCTAACTGCTCCTGAGAAGGGCAAGGCGACGGACGGATATAGCCGGCCGCTTCTTTCGCGTTATGGGTGTGGTGGTAATTAGGCCTGATAAATGGCGGCTCCGGCGGCTGCGAAAGAGCCTACTCTGCGACCGCTGCTAGACCTCCACTTTAGCACTTCTTCTTCTTCTTCTTCTTCTACACAGATTCCCGTGCCCCCTGTCGGCGAGGTGAACGCACCTTTCAGCGACACCCGTCCCCAGGCCGTTAAGCGTCAACCTCGTGCCATTCGGCGAGTGAAACAAGTTGTGCCCGCTTACCCGGTAATGCCAGGTACGGGCTTGCGTACACTCTGACACCCGTTGCAGGAGCAAAATAAGACGGTGTATTAGTTATCATGCCCTTATTAATCGGTCAATAAACAATTTATTTAATCTGCCCAGGAACAGCCCTAAGGTATGAGAGTTTGAACAACCATATAGGACACAGAATAATGAAAAAAAAAAATAGTAGTGAAATATACAGTATAGTAAAAGTGAAAAAGATGTAGGAAGCAAACGAAAAGTTAAAGCGATATATTACGTCAATATTAACGCAGGAAATTAAAAGAATTGACATACAAATAAACTCAATAAAAGAAGCAACAACAGCAGCAGCAGCAAAACAAATAATAATAATAATAATAATAATAATGATGCTGATGATGATGATGATGATGATGGTGATGATGATGATGATGACTTAACGTGCCCAGAACAACTGTAAGTTCCTTGTGCAGACGCACCCAAGAAACATAAAGATTGGCAATAATTAATAATAAATACGAACTTCAATATGAATTCCGGACGTCGCAGCGAGCCATGAAAAAGAGAATGGTAGGTGTAACCTTAAAGGGGCCTTTTCAGCATGGTCAGAAAAACGCTGCCGATCGGTAGTCGAGGCTCCCGAGAACACGCGAGTCAAACATTATAGCGCAGCAGCTCGCCTACTCGCATCATGGTTTCGCGCCGCTACAAATTATTGTCTTTCTGAACTTCTAACGGACCGATTAGAAAAATTCTAGTGGCATAATGCTCTTTATTGGGCTCGCAACAACTTACAATGTCTAACTAAAATTCGTTATGTCACCTGGTGAGGGGTCCTTTAAGAAGAGTTACCTGCGCGTTGCGGCGATGCCAAACAACGGAAGCAAACGGAGACGCGAAAGTAGCCTGAACAGTCAGTTCCTTGCGCGTTTTGTAAATAATATATGATAACGGCAGCATTGCGCGTGTGTAGTGTGCAGCGCTTGACTGAAACAAATCAAACGCCAGACTCCTAAGATGTGCGTTGAAGCTGCCGCAGTTTCTAGAGTACGCTTCTCAAGATGTGCGCTACAAGTTCACTACAACTTATATATATAAAAAAAAGGAACGATGAAAAATTCAACAAGACCAGCGTCTTCGTGCGATGAGGCAACTACCAGTTCTATGAATGCAAAGGTACGTGGAAAGGAAATTGAATGCATTTCGAGATGCCTGCGAAGTATGAAGGAAAGAAGCGTCCCAGCGAGAAAAAAAGGAAACACGCAATCACATCAGCACCCTGCGGGTACATGCCTGGAAATGGAACTTTCGGCACGGCAGAGACGAATAGCAAGAGCGTGACGACAACAAGAAAAAAATCATAAGAAGAAGAAAAAAAGACGCCAAGGCTGTTTTCTGCGCAGCCATCCCTAAACGGGGAACACGCTAAAGCCTCAATATACGGGCCGCGCACCTGCTCCGCTAGGTAATACTCGCAGTATTACGCATGGCATTCGCACTCTTGGCGCGAAAAAAAAATGGTTGGCGGCGCATAACAAACGCTCGTTGCTGCGCCTGCTGCTTGTCCTCGGGTGCTGATGCGTGCCGCCGCCGCCGCTCCGCCCTCTAACGGCGGGATGAGGTATATACGGCAAAACACCGCGAGGGAATAGGAGAAAGCGCAATGAAGCGATAAACGTATGCAAATAAGAAACAACGCAGTCAGAGGAAAGGTGTACGCCGCTACGCGATGGAAACGAATGCTCGCAAGGGGAGCGCTGCGGGAGACTTACGGGGCTGGCGGCACTTACGAAAGCTCACGCTTAATTACTGTAATGGCCCGGCGAGTCGCGGTGCCAGGTGCTGGCTGCGGTGCGCGTACCCTCTAATTCACGGCTCGCAGAGTGTATAAAAGCGAGCGAAATGCCCGAACGGCATCACGAATGGTCACAAAGATGTGCGCACGCGTGTGGGAAGAGGCATATGCAGATGGAAGAGTTTAGGGTCGCCATGTTTGTCACGCTGCTACGTGTGTTTTACCTTTGACTGACGTTTCTTTTTTTTTTTCTGTCGAGTGACGCAGTATGCAAACCCGGTATACGATGTTGCCCCAATCAGTCTCATCACCAATCCACGCATTCACTCTCCGGTAAATTGGTTCGGCCGGCAGCACAGCTGCTTTCTTCACGCCTGATTGCCGACTCGTCGCCCGTGTCTATGCGTTACGCGTTAGCGTGGCTTTCGTTTTCACGGCGATAACCAGCTAAAGACACTCTGACTGGGATCACGCATGTTCGCCGCTTTGCCGTGGCAACTTTTCCATTAGCGTAATTTGAGCACCACCCTCGTTAATTACGAAGGTAACACTCGTGCAATCTGCCGAGGCACACAGACTTTCTCCTCAAACCAGTTTTTCAAGACCTCGCGTAAATGTTCGTTTAGGAATGACGTGACCGTCGTTGGCGCACCCTATAGGTCACAGAGTTAAGACTCATGTATACAAGTCTCTTCGTACGTGAAGTCTGTTGGTGCGCTACAAACTCATCTTCTCGAACATTTATCTGATCGTAGATGACTGTTCTATGCACATAAAAAGAAGGTAAAAAATATTACATGGCTGCATTATAGTTCACTCCTCTGTTCTTTGTCGGCCTTGTTTTCAGATGTGAGCTATCATAAGCTATCATTGAGCGTCTGAAAGCAAGGCGTGCATCAAGTCACAGTGCTTCGGGGCTCAACCTCGCAAGTTAGCCCTTGTACCCACATCGTATACAACGCTCGGGCCAATCACTTTCATCACACTTCGGCTACATATAGAATGTCACAGCAGCGGCGACGGAAAAACAAATTGTGAGAAATGTCCTTACATATGCTTTTATGATAACAATAAACTCAGGTGTCGTCTTTCGGCACACGATGACAGAGAGAGAGAGAGAGAGAGAGAGCTCTTTATTGAAATGCAGAGAAGTTAGCCGGCGTGTGTAAATTCGCTGACTTGCTACTCTGCGTGGGGAAGGGGATTGGGGACTGAAAGACACAAAGAGAGAGAGATATATAGAAAAAAAATATAAAAAGTTAAAATAGAATAAAAAAGAGGTAAAAACACAAACTGAGTTTTTTGTATCTTGGGCGGGGACGTGTGCTGACATTGACATTACGTGCTCTCAAGGTGTCATTAAAGTTTGTCGAGCTGACCGATGCTCTCTAAATATCTGAAGAGTAGTTGCATCGCTTGTCTCTGTTGCGTGGCGCGGGGTAAAGCGCCCAAGACACGATGACATTCTACCATTAAAGCCTTGAGACACGCAATCAAAGCGTATGAAAGCGTTTTTAAGTACGTTTCTTTGACAGATTTACTATCACCTTGAAAAGCGAAACAAATCTCTGGAAAGCCCGTTGGACAGGAAATAACAAAAAAAATGTAGTCACTCCGTTTTTGCTTTCTTTTTTCTTTCAGTTTGAAGGAAACGCTGCATATCGCTGACCATCCATCTTTCACATTACGGAGACCCAAAATGCAGCCTCACTAATAGTAGAAATAATGAATGTAACCTCTTTCTTTCCACAGTACAATGAAGCAAAGGGTGCGGCAGGAAAACAGGCGGGAAGAGCATGGATGGGTCGATAACACGTACTATGTTATTCTGAAGGAGCCTTGGAAGGCGTCCTCGCTGACTCGGTTGCTTCATTTTCCTCACCTCTTTCGCACCTGCGCATTAATACGGGAAATTAACGTTTCGGAGACTACATGTATAGCACGGACTTTCTTCCTCCTTATCTGCAGAATGGGTAAAAGGCGTGGCTGAATTCCAATTCATGCCGTAAGCACCCGTTGAGAATTTTCATAATGAAGCCCCTAGTTGTCCGGCTTCCTTTCAAAGGTGAATGTCCAGAAGAGGGCGAGAGGGATGATCGTGCTCGTGAGCTGGCTAGAAGTAAATTTCGCCACTGGCTAAATTGGCGGTTTCTGAATATCGTTATGCAAAAGAAGACAGTTCTCGTCGGTGTGAGGGAGGGCCGGTAAGAGCCTTCGCTTTACTCCGGGACGCATCAACGCTTGCGCGTTGCTTATGACTCCCACCAATTGTACCACTCGTGAGCATCATTATGTAAATGTTGCATCAGTGCTCAGGGCAGGTTTCGACTGATTTTGCGCACACTTACAGGAGTGCGAGCAAAGCAATAAAGCTCGATGCTTCTTATACGATATATGTGGCCATTGAGCACTCGGAACAAAACTCTTGAGAGTGGACAATGCTTTGATCCCAGAGACATTCATCTCAAGCGAACAATGCGAGGTAGCCACCATGAGCAGACAAATACTGCAAGACCAACGTCTACCGAGAAGATGATTCGCTCCTTCTCACAAAAGCCTCACCAGACAACAGTCCAGGGAATGGCGCCGCCTGCAAGCCAAAACGTATATCCTCATCTATCTCGCTTAGACGCCATCGTTCCAAACAGGTATGCAATCAGGACTTGTCCCCGGTGTAACGGACACACAACGACACTTGCTCACATGGCGCGCCAATGCACCGCCCGCTCGAAAAAAAAAAAGTGGTTTCATCAGGATCCACAAAAGTAATACTAAAAAGGTGGTCTTGGGAGGCATGACTCTCTGAACTGGACTCGGGAAGCCAACTGTTAACCCTAGACCAGGCCCGGCGAGCCGCGGCAGCTAGGGGGACCCTACTGGAGTGCACCACCCAATTTGAACATATTCTAAAAACAGCGCAAACACGACGCGGACCCAGAAGAAGAAAGGACAAACCACAGCGCTTTCTTCTTCTGTGTCCGTGTCGAGTTTGCGCTGTTTTCGGAATATGTTCAGGAACCATCACCAGCTGGCCCAACTTTTTATTCTTCTACGGTACCGCGCAAGATTGAGCTACTCAGACTTCCTTGTCAAATTAAAGTTACCTGTGATTTCTTCTTCTCATATTATTGGTGTGGCACTCTTAAGTTTTATTACTATTGAACAAAAGGAAGTGCCAGCGGTGATGGGCAATGCGCAAACGCACGATATACTCGCAACTTTATCTCACTCACTCACTCACTCACTCACTCACTCACTCACTCACTCACTCACTCACTCACTCACTCACTCACTCACTCACTCACTCACTCACTCACTCACTCACTCACTCACTCACTCACTCACTCACTCACTCACTCACTCACTCACAGGCTTGTTTTGTTTGTATGCTATTCTGTGGCTACGAAGGCTGATCAGACGTCTCTCAGCATTGCGCGGCAAGTGGAATGTATAGCCCAACGCGAATAGCGATCCTGCTGAGAAAATGAGCTCTTCGATCTGCGATAATCGATCCAATCACTCTGGGTTAGGCGGTCGCATTGATCCGCTGTTTTGTTTTCCCTGCCCTCGGACAACACCGTTTCATTTCCTCTGTAATCCCCTACGAATGCCGTTCGATACACGAGCAGCTTCAATGCACCGACACGAAATTGGACCCCATGCCGACATTGCGATCTCTGATTAAGCAAAGAAGTAAGCGCAGATAGGAAAGCTTGAACGCCACCAAGTGAGCCCGCACCTTCGACCCTTCAAGGTTCATATCTCCAGCCACTCGTGATGAATACTTTCCTCGTTTGTGCGCATCAGAAACGCATTACGGTTGCCATTTCGCAACGTCCATTTCGTATGCGTAGACTACGCCAGTGACAAAAATACGGGGTAAACGAAGCGGTAAATGTCATATTTGCGTACGCGGTGTATCGAACGGACATAAAGATGCGATATATTGTACTTGGCTCAATAAGATTAGGAACAACAAGTACTCATCAGAGAGAAATGAAGCTGTAACAATATTTAATGCGCATCCAACGCATTTGTGTCAGGAAGTTTTGATGATGACCTCTCATTCACTTGGATGTGCGTGCGGCTGTTTAAACTGCGGCTTCTATCCCGCTCATCATTTTTCAGTCTGCTGTCATTGTCCCACAAGGGTCTGGTACTGGACCTGCTGCTGGCACACAGTTTTAAAGAATAACGACACCCATCCTTGAAGGACGCGTACACAAGAGGAGAAACTACACGAGCATACACGCTTAGACTATCAACAGAGCTTAAAGCCATTTAAACTCTGTTGCTAGTCCCGGCATGGGCGTTCGTGCAATTAGTGCTTTGGTCGAGTTTCAAGGCTGTTTTGTCATCGTCATTTTCTCAGTGCAAGGTGGCCAACCAAACTCAGCCTGGTCCTCGCTCTCTCTCTCTATTTGATAGCTGAAACATTCACTTTTCGCACTGGTCGCTCTTTCGCAGACAAAGCGCCTCAAGGAATTCGCACTCTCTCGTGTGTTTGTGTTTCCGATAAACCTGCAGCAATTACGACACAGCGCTATCTTTTTCCTCGTTGCGATACATAAAAAAAAAATATCCGAGAACAATGCTAATCATTGTCGGTGAATCCCGGACCAGTGACGGCTAATAGTTGTTCCGTGGGCGCTTCTACTCTGCGTCCTTCGGATATTCCGCGCCAGGCGAGAGGCTGGCGTCGAATATCCACACATACCCGCAGTTACATGGACCTCACAAAACATTTCCAGAAAAACTCAGCGACAAGTGTCCGTGTGTAGGCTCCACCCCCACTCTTGAACACATAACCTACCAGTGCACGCAGCGTCCGGCAGACATCGTCTAACCGCTAATTAAGGACAGAGTCATCAGTTGGTCGAGGGAGACGCCGACTCTCCAAAATATATTTGGGAAGCCAATTGGCGTCCCTTGACCAGGCCCGCGAGCCTCAACAACCAGTGGGGCATGGATGAGGGGCTCCACCTACACTAACCAATAAGCGTTATTTTATTGAAGTTGTTTCTCTTCTTTGTACTCGTTGCGATGTCGATGACGTTCTTTGACAACGCGGGATGCATTGATGCGCGTTTCTGCACCTTTTATAGTGACGCTCGCAAGACACTGTGGCGCCCAACGGATTAACGACGATAAGACTCTGAGCTGTGCGCTTTTAGGACTCATGATGACAGCGTACCCCCCCTGCCCCCTCCCCCCGCCCCCCTTGTACACCGATCCGATGCAGCCTGTATGCCACGCAACTGTCAAACACCAGTGGGCGGCAAGAGGCTATACAAAGAAAATACCGCGTGCCTTGTAACGGATTTCTGCGAAACCGTTAACGTCGACTATAGCAGATTCTATTCGTTCTCTCGGCTGAAGGTGGTGAACAAATTGAGAAATCCTTACTCCTATCATCTGTATGAATTGAAGTTCATTGCGACAGGTCTTGTACGGAAGTGCAGAAATGAGATGCGTTGGAGTACTTGGCGTTCACAGCGTTCCTCACACCGTGCTAAAGCTGCCTTGTATTGTGCCGGAAACACCATTGGCCGTGTATACTATGCCACTTCCGGTGACAAGTCCCGAGAAATCTCGCGAATGCACTAGCATCCGTTAAGGTGATTGCAAAAAAAATCTCTTCCTTCACACTTTAGTTTAAGGTACATAACGTATAATGTTATTCACAAACACAGACCGAAGCCAATGTTGCTTAATTACGGAGATGTGACTACTGGAAGTTCACCACACCTAGTACTTTCCGTTTAGTGGAGCTAGCACCAAGTGACACTACTGTTCCTCTTCCAATCACTTCCGGTCGAGCACTTACTTCCGGTTTTCCGAATAGTCAGAAGTAGTCTTGTAAAAAAACAAAACTGCTACGAAATCGACGGCTCTGGTTCAGGTTAAGAGTTAAGTTGGATACTAATGATACCGGAGAATATGTTTACTTAAGATGATGGTCAAGTAACCACCAGAATAATTACTTAAATAGTACTTGAACGAGTTCATTGAGAGAGCAAGCAGGCGGTTTTCTTCTGAGCCGCTGGTATCGTTGCGACATCTGGTGGAGCAGATCACAGCTACGCGCTTCTTTCTACGTGACCTTCGAGATCAGCGTCGTCAGCGCGACGGAATACAAGGTTGCCTCAAGGAATACACCAGGCCACACCAACGCCGACGTGCGAGGGCCACTAGCAGGCACTTAAGTGATATATTAGGGCCACCTCCAATATTGTATCTACAATAACGGGGACACCATGCTGATTACTATAGTCGTCATGGTGGCCTCCTGTTCTAGAGTTACGCAGAGGAACGTATTGAAGAAAACAACGCAGCTAGAGTCTTGTGCGATGATACAGCGAAGGTTTAGGCGACGTCGGTGCAGTTCAGGCATAGCGTGCATGGGGCTGCATAGAATTTCGCTATCAATATTGCTGAGCTTCCCGTAGCGATATAGACTCAATGCACTTTTCACTCCGAACTTCCTACAGGGGAAGTAGTTATGCGCTTGTGCGGAAACACACAATGTCGAACTCGAGATTTCATCGTTTGTTTGGGGCCGCCGCGATAAAATCAAGAGGAACGCGAGGCTAAATTAGGCGCCCGCGAAAAGGAAAGGCCACTGTAAATTGAAGTACGAAGAATCGACGAGAGGTCCCGTTCAATCTCGTTCGAATACGTTTCCCGGCCATTGTTATATTTAGCTGGATTTTTTGTTTTTTTCGTGATGAAAGGCAGGGCCCGGCCCGTTTCTCGAGCGCCACTCAAATGACGAGCGCGCGGGTAATGTAAAAACCAAAGATGCATAACGAAAGACCGAACCTCATCAATCGTCCTCAGGAAGGTTTTATTTTTAAAGAAAAAACGGAGGAAGTTGGAAAGCGAGAATAAACAGGAAGAGAAGGGGGAAAAATACACCGCACGATGTATTTTTTCAGTCTAGAAACCAAACAGCAAAAAAAAAAAAAAAACAAGGCGCTACTGCCGTTACACACGACACCCCCACGTGCTTGTTCTCACACTAGCTTTGATGGATGTTTCCCTACTTTTTCAGAAAACAATGCAAAGAAGGCACGTGGGTTTCCTAGACTCAGAGGCTCTGAAGACCTATTCAGACTGCTTACCGCGGAAATACGAACAGCAGAGAAGAAAGTAGTGGAGCGTTTGTAAGCGGCGCTGCGAACGTGCAAAACAAAATAAGTGATCGCGTTTACGGGACTAAACGAGATAACGTGTTAAACAGGAGCACACTCTCTCACGCTCCTTACATACCGTTCCCGTACTTTAATATGCGCTCTAACATGTATATGTTCCCCATCGCCCGCATGATGAGCAGTAAAAGTGCAAGAAAACTTTGCGTGGCAGTGTGGTTGATATACCTTTGATGATGGGAACCACAAACATAACGATAACGGCAAAAAAAAATGTTACGCTAGACCCATCGATGCTTCACCGTTACTGTTGAACGTAAACCGTTCCCGGTACACTAGCTCGCTAAACCAATGACGCATTACAAACTTACTCATCACACCGAAGATTTTCCTAATAACAAAAAGATAAATTTCAGCCCGCTTCAAAGAAGCTCTGTCACTTTACTTGTACGAAGACTAACGCTACCCACTCACCTCTTCATAACATGAGGATCAATTACAGCGATCAAAGAAGACATTTTTCCAACACTCGTTCTTTCCGGTGCTTCCGATTGTCTACCTGTCCCATTTGGATGCATAAATTAGTTCGCTTCATTAGTCGCCAAGTGGTTGTGCCGTCGTCACCTTCAAGTTGTAAATTTGCACGGAACCGGATAAGGCAGTGCAGAACCCCTGTCGTAAGCGAACTGAGGAGATACATTACCAACGAGTTCTTTCCCCTCGAAGTACTATTTCGTACAGGGGTATGGTGCAATATACTGTGAAAGAAGACTAGTATGGCGGCATGCGAAATTGCTCCAATTTAGCAATAGCCACTCCCCCTTCCCCTTTTTCTCACTTTTTTTTTGCACCTCCTGAGATAAGAATTAGTTCCTGAGACTGCGACAAAGTAAGTTCGAGGTTGCTTCACTTGATGGATTGCCGTCTGCCCAAGCATCCTAACTCGTGCCTTACTAACACTAAACTCGGTGCAAATAAATATAGCCATCGACATTTATTCCGCAATTTTTGCATTTTCTTTACTTGGCAAACGGAACAGGCTTCATAATGAGACAACCACTGATGTCGGAACGACGACGAAACTCGCAGTCGCGTTTTTTTTGTTTGTTTTTTTTTCAGGACGGTAACAGCACACTCAATAACTGAGATACGATCTCGGGACACGCTATGGCAACGACACGGCGCACATTGGCCGATACGAAATCCTCACATTGCTCATACTGTTTCACTCCCTCGTTCACTGAATCATGCAGACCGACTCGAAGTTAATCACGATCCATCTCTGTTATGGTAACATGCAACGTTAATGACGGCGAGAGCTATGTCAACGCGAAGCAAGTTATCGCGCTACTGGTCTAATACGGTATGATCTGACTACCGACATTCAAAATTTAACGTCTGAACTCGCAAGCAGTGATATAACCCATGCAATCAGTGTCTGTGAATGCGGCACGGGAACTTCCAGTTTGGAGACCAGACAATTGAGTACCTCGATTGCTTAAGTACTTCGTCAGACGGGCTTATGGTTAGAGACGGATGGTTATTTCTGCTATCTAAAAAAAAACTTTGCCGACGAGGCATGATACATCACTTTGCCACGCTTCGAATATCAATCAGGACAACTTGAAAGGCACCGCGCAGATCGCGCGAAACAATGAATAACTCACGCATGCGTGAAGTTTAGATGACATTGTCTTCAATCTTCGCATTAATATCCAGTCCTCGACACATCAGGACTTGAGCGTGCACGGTTAAATATTCAAGCAGAAGCATTCACGCGACACGAAGGATGAAAGATAGCTGGCTTTCTAAATGTCAGCACACCGAATCCCAGTTCGCTTACTGGTGTCCTTCGTTACCAACTGTGCGGATCTGAGACGTCGTACTTCATTTTGCATTTGCGAGAATTATTGTTTCATCACTTTCAAGTAGCTGTGAAATTTTGCTCATAATGAGCTTTTACAAGCAGCTCTACCTGGAGTTGAGTTGTCGAGTGCATGGTAATTCTGGGATGAGTCATATTTGGATTGGCATCGTCCTCAGAGAACTCGAACACATTGAACACGAGCCGGCGTTCGTCTGTCACAATGGTTAATTTTGTATTGGAACACCATAAAAAGAGCAAGTTTTTCTTCATTTTTACACAAGAACCAATTTTACCTAAATGTGATGTACACTTGTATACCAAACGTAAGAAAAAAAGAAAGATATTGGCCTCTGGCTAAAGTTAGAAGATACGCGACGAGGTTACGGCCACTCTGCGGCATTTCGTCATCTGTTTCTTCTTTTGACCACGCGAACACCCACTGAAAGTGAATAAAGAATGTTGAGTGATGTAATACTCATTATTGAAAACCTATTTTGAAGATTTTATTTTAAGAGAGCCCTATTTGCGCACCCACGCCAATGCCTGTAGGCATTGGCGTGGGTGTGCCTCGCTCAACTTTGTTGTTTACTAAACTAACAAACTAGCATTCGACCCGGCAATGTATATAAGTCCGCTAAAGACGGCGCATACTCGTCAACATCACTAAACTGCGCTAACCTTCGAATTTGCCTGAACTAACCTATTCAAGTACTCTTTCTTTCCGCGAACCATTAATGACTGGAATGACTAGCCTTTGTAAACGTTGCATTGTTTTACTTTCTGCATGCATTGCTTATTGTTGTTTAAAGTCTGTTTAAAGTGGTACTAAGAAGTTTTACAGTTGTATGCTTTAAAGTTGCATAGTTTAACTTACAGAATTGTTTTATTTCTTTTTATCTAATGTTGTATTCTATCCATCCTGCATGAACTTCGTGTCCGCAGTATGTAATAAATAAATTAATAAATAAAACACAAGCCCCGCAGAAAAATACACCGTAATTCCCATGACGACGCTGAGCCCGTTAGGAAACTCGCATAGACGGTGATGCCAGATTTCCCGCTACTATAGGTAACGCTGTAAGAAAGGTCATGTTAGTCACTAAAGCTGCTGCACAAGCGAACATCGCATCGTCTACTCCGCATTCCACACTAGAGACGTGTGTTGACCGGCCGAAATGAGGACCAATCCACAGCCTCGCGGGAAGCCGTGTTGCACACTTCATCTAAACCTTTACCTCCTTATATATATTCCGGGCACGTGCGCGCTCTCCCACGTGAGCTACAGGTCGGGTAACGAGGTCAATCGAAAAGGTTGGACGGCAAACACTAACGTTGAAGGGTTAGGTAGCGCGCTCGACGCTCAAGGACGTGCTTTGGTATATCTGATCTCTCGTATCTGATGGATACAGTGTACTGTGTCTCGCCCCTTTTATGTTGAGTGCACCTAACCGGGAATACTACACAGTTCTGCGTCGTTGCATGTACGGCGTTTCTACGACGCCTTTCACATAACGAGCTTTTCTTTTTTTTCTGTTGTTGCGACTATGCTGCGAAAATCTAAGTACAATAACTGTTTTCCTCGATGATAGGACGAAAATTGAAAATTTTTGCATACATTTGGGGTTTCAAACAGTGTTCAGCCCATATCTGTAGTCCTGGGCGTGTAGTCACAAACGTATTAAGCGACAATTATGCGTAAAAAAAAAAAACTCTATCTCATCTTGAAGATCGACATCTCCTTAGCAAAGGCGACTGGTCAACAAAACAATGCGCTTAAGAACTAAAAGTTTTATGAATCCGTACCACGGTTTCTTTATTGAAGGTGCAACGCTGACGTCACTACGCTGACCTACGCTACGCTGATCCTACGCTGACGTCACTAGCTTAATGGCACTGGGAGCGAGATTCTGCATAGAATGGCATCTGTCTCCAAAGAACACTTTCCTGCAAACGGCGAAGACAATCAATGTGCCAAACGTCATCAAACAAAAATATTTTACCGGATGCTTCCACAGATTGTGACGTCTACAATGACGTCTTACATCTTTTCGTTTCTACTGCACCACCCTGTTTTTAATATTTTCCTAACTAGTGTCATGCGCGAATTAAAGCTCTTACTACCAAATTTTTTCCGCCTTTAATTATGACCGTGTGTAGCAGCCTGGTCTCTATTGTGCGCGATGTTACACGATATTTAGATTTTACGCATATTTGGAGGTCCTTAGAGGACAAAGAAATGTTGTGGGAACGGTCATTATATATTGCGCCTCCAGTGTATGGCGCATTCGTTAATCTAGGAGTGAATTTCAAGCGTTAGGACTTCGAAGGCTAGCGGTTTGCAGTATGAATGTTCGATCTGATGTAGCAGGCGCGAAGACGACGACGGACAAGAGAAAGACAAACGCACACAGGGCGTCACTTCCAACAATGTTTATTTCAGGAACAACGTGGGCGCTACTTATACAGGCAACGAATACCAACACGCCCACTTGTCCACCCTAACATGGATGTTCGATCACATCGGCCTTCCTTTTTTGAAGGCGAATGCCTTAGAAGTTTCATCAAACGCGACAAGTGACCGTCAACGGCGGCGTCTGCACGAGTGATGCAAAAAGTCATCATCATGCGATGACGTCACGCTGTCATGGCTCCACCGGTCGCCAGATTTTGTGAAGTCATCGTGATGTCAATATGAAGCATGTCATCGTGATGTCAATATGACGCCACATCACGTCACACCACATGCTGACGTCATGAGATGGCATCGTCGCTTGGTCAAAGGTGGACCGATTCCGGAGGCATTGCAAAACCACGCGAGGTGCCGACAGCTTCCAATGTCTCCGATCCCGGAGGCAGTGCAAAACCATGTTGAGTGCGGAAAGCCTTCTGAGGGGAAGAAAAGGGGGGGGGGGGAATGAATACAACCGACCGAGAAGAAAAAGATGGCTGTCGCCTTCCAGTCGTCTTAGGCAAATGCTATAGGGTACCGCGTAACTTTTTGTTCGTTTTTTGAGAGGTGATTAGAAGTTGGTGTCTAAAAATGGAAGCGCGCTACTCATTGTGGCTCAGCACATACATATAAAAAAAAAAAGAAATGTCTCGAGATATAGCACACAGTATGGCACACCATATGCGTAACACAGCACAAACCGACCGTGCATGAAACACAGTTTGTACGTTAGTTCAGATGATATAGCCACGTACAGAGCTGTTCATATAAAGGCGAACGCTTTGAATATATTATAGCGCATGAAAAACACACAACACAAGTAGTTACACAGAACGCAAAGCACACGATCCGGTGATCATCATTTAAGCCTATTAGAGTTCCATGCGTGTGCCCACAGCCCGCGAATAATTAATTAAGCGTTACATATGTAAGTGCTTTCAGCCACTTCGTGCTCCTGTGCCAGTATGCTATAGCTATGCCATTTTTCAACGGTCCCCAATCTTGCCGTTTTCAACGTCGTCCGCGCATATTAAAATGTTCTAAGATTACAGCCATTTTATTTTATTATCCTATCCGCTCTCAAGAGGCTGCTAATAGCAAGGCGACGAAGCGTATTAGGGCGAAGGTAGGCCCAGTAAGCTTAAACTTTTTTGTTCTTTATTGTCGTCCACGCTTCGTAGAATATCACTACGGCGCTACTCTGTTTCCAGAAGTTATAAAACAGTGAAGTCTGTAATGTGGGGTTAGAGCAACAGTGCGAAAGAGACGAATACGTGCTTTCAATTTTTTTTATTTAGTCTAATCTATATGGTACGCTACAGGGGAAAGTCATCTAAAGGAAGCTTAGTAGCACGTGCTGCAAAGCTTCCCCGTCCTGTGCTCAGTAGTGCGCTCCACAATTCTGCAAGAGCACGCTTACGTCATTGACATTAAAAAGTAGTATGGAATGCCCACTTAGGCGACTGCGGTGGGAATCGAAAGTTTCGAATTAAGTGAAATTTGCGGTCCCGCTTATGCGAGCGGAGAATTAGCATAACAAATGAAGGCGGACATTAGCCAGAAATGAAGACTCGGCAAATGGTAATCGAGAGAAGTCACATCATTGAGTGGCTTTATAATTGACGGCCGTGTCCTGACTAGGTAAACTTTCTCCTAGAAATAGCCATCCTTCCATGGAGCTGCCAGTGAAATGTTTGTATTTTCCAGAGAAGCCCAACCTATCATGGGTAAGCCGTACAGGTTTAGGGATTTCGTAATCTTCTTCCGCTTCACTCGATTGCGTTTCCTGTTTGTTTTCGCGTCAATGATCATTAAATAAAAAGTTATCACGATACCCGTGTTCTGTGTCGAGCTTTTTGCTGCCGCCGCTTCTGCTTTCTTACCGGAGGTTACGTGTGTGCGGACTGTGCCGTACAGCCTGGGACAAAAGTACACGTGCTACTTAGTGTAACGAGAACAGCTGAAGCCAAGTGACCTGACTTTTGTTAGGCCCGAATAATGCTAACGATCCATGTAAAGTAATCATATATGGGATGTATCGCAATATAAAAATTATATATATAGTTAAAAAGTTCGAATGATAACCCCAGAGAAAGCCTGATTTGTCGCCAGGTGTCGGGTGGTGAATATGGTACACACAGTGATCCCATATACACAAACATGACTCGTGCAGTCATAAAAGCAAATGTTTACACAAAAAAATATTTATAGTGTTTCGTTAAGGTGCGTTGTTCTTAGAGGGGCCCTGCAACAATTTTTCAAGTAACCATTGAATGGCTTCACTAAAGGAGCTTATTGCCTCACGAATCGACCGCCGCAAAAAGTTTTAGAATCCGTCAAGCACGAGCGGAGTTACAGAGATTTTTCGCGCGGTGTAATTGCTTTCTCTCTTGTTACATCCCGAAGAGCGCGCTGGAAGCTAAGCAGGGAGGGATGGCACGGGGGAAAGAAGTTACGTCAAGCGCGCGTCATGGCCTTGAGCACTTTTTTTTTCTTCCAACGCGAAGCTTATACCCCGGTCACACTGGCAAATTTAGTGCCATTTTGAGCGAATGCACTTACGCTCACAGAATGTCACTATGGCGGCGCGCTGCTACACGAGAAAGAGAAGTGTGCTTTGGAAATGATGGCAGTGGCAATTGGTTCTTTAGTAGCGCAACATATATTTGTTATTTTTGGCAATGCTCGCTGTTTAAAGGGGCCCTGCAACACCTTTTTTAGTTATATTGGAATAGTCTCATTATTGACGTATGACTCTTCACGAGTCATATGCCGCAAACATTTTTCGAATCCGTCAAGTCTAAGTGGTGTTACCAAATTATAGAGATCACGTTCCGCAGCTCTCTCCCTCAACTCAACGCAGCGAGCGCGCGGAAAGCTGCGCGCGGCGTGAAGGGGAGGGAGGGCGGAGGTGCGAGGAGGCGACGTCAGCGCCGGCGGCATTTTTTTTCTTCATTTTTTTCTCTCTGGCGTCTCGGCGCAACCACGTGGTCTGTGGCGCCACTTCCTGTCGGCTCGCGCGGTCGTCGTCGAGCGGCGGAGCCCATGGCACCGTGTATCGCGCGTGCTTGAAAACTGCGAGTCGGTTTGGTAATGTTGGGTGTGCACCTCGAACTGCCGTAGTGTTTTCATCGCTCTGCCAACCATGGACGCAAACTTGCGTGCGCGTTTGGAACGAATGACAGCTGAGATGAGTTCCGACCCACACTCCGATACACCGCCTCGTCGCACTGCTCGCGCTTGAATCGTATTCAAAACGGCAAAGCTGCGTGCACCTTTCTCAACGTGGCGGTACTTCGATGCTGTTTGCTCTTCGAATGCGGGCGCACAGCGAGTGCGGGCTGACAACAAAGAACTAAAGACTAGAAGAAAGGATCGTGGGGCATCGGGCCGGCGCGGACCCATCCCCCGGCTGTCTGCAGCTACCGTGAAAATGCGAGTCTGCTTGGTTGCTGTGTCGCGGTTTCTCGGGAACCTGAGACTACGGGGAGGATACGCCGAGGTACGGCTCGATGACATACTGAACAGACAGCGAACGGGACTCTCGCCATACAGCGAACACAGGTATCCTAAGCTAGCCGGCGCCACCATTGTTATCGGAGAAATGCTGCACCGCTGCCTCGGTCCGTCGTGAGAACGTGCCGACGATGCAGTTTCCAGCTGACGAGGCAACACTCGAACGGCTGCCACTCTCAACGGCAACCGGCGATGGTCAAAAGCACAGAAATATTCACGATTTCGGCACTGCACATGGTGAAGAAAACGCAACCACGCAACTACGAGCAGACGAGCTGTCGGTGAGACCGGAAGTGCTAATATTAATGTTTGTTCGGCGTTTTAACGGCACAACACAATATAAACATACATATTATCTACTTATTGAACTCAAAATTAACAACTAAGGTAACAATGAGGGTGTTATCGTGATTATAACATCAGCCAATGGTGGAACTGCCGACAATCGCGTCATATATTGCGGACTAACACATCATTTGTCGAGAGAAGAGGGAGTGATTTTCAGCTGACTTTGACAATTTATTGTAAATTCCAGGCTGCTCGCTTCGCTATAATATTTGGCTCGCGTGTTCTCGGGACCCTCGACTACCGATTGGCAGCGCTTTTTGACCCTGCTCAAAAAGTGTTGCAGGGCCCCTTTAATAGCGTATTATAGGCATGAACATAATTTACAATAAACATAATTTACAATAAAGTAAATATTGCAATAGCATAACATCATTGGTCATCGCGAGCCGAGACGAGACAGTGTCATATCAAAGATGAATCGAAAACAAAAATGGCGGACTCCGGTGCAGAAGGGACACGTAGTGGTGACGGGCGTTTGGAGCGTGTTTTGGCAGCACTCGTTTGCTCTTCCCAAAGGCGTATGACAGCCCGCGTCTCTGCGTCGGACCACGTTGTCTTCGTGGAAGTGGCACACGCCATCGCAAATGACTAAAGAATGACTGACCTACACATGTGCAAGGAAGTAAACAACGCGACGGACGCGGCCATTGCACGGCATGTGCTCCCGCATCCACCTAGAGGACGCGACCGCAAACTGCCCGAGGGCGAGAGTAGCGAGGTTTTTTGTTGTAGTGTGATTTATTTGAATACATGGCAGTATTCCTAATAACGAGATCGATGGTTTAAAAATACCACGATCGTCGCGTTTTGCATTAGCGCATTTATTTCCAAGCCGCTGCTACCGAGGCTAGACACTCCGTCTCAGCGAAGTGAGTTTGGCGAACGCACTTGCCGGCATGTGTACTTTGCAGCGAGTGTCACTAAGCGTTCCTGCGTGACAGCATGCAAATGACACTTGCGGCGAAGTGCACTCCCTCAAAGTGCACCTAAGTTGCCCTGTGCGACAGGGGTATTACTTTCAGTGTGGTCGCGAGCGAGAGCGCTGGTACGTGGCGGTCTCCCGCGGCGGCTTTGGTAACTACGCAGCAAGCTCTTGCCGTAACAATGTGAATCTCGTCCTAACGCACTCAACATCGGCTCCTAAGGTGGCCAACATTCTCAAGAAACACCACAATATCTTCATTCAAAGTGACCGCCTGAAAGACATTTTTACGGAAGAACCCAGGGTAGTGTACCGCCGATCACGTAATCTACGTGATACCCTAACATCATCGAAAATAAACAACCGATCCAGCTATGGTGGCTGTCAACCTTGCAGTAAACCCCACTGCAAGGTCTGCCCACACATGGCAAGTTCACATTCCGTAACTAGCAGCGCCTCAAACGTTTCTCTGAGAATCAACGGAGACTTTACGTGCGACAGCGCAAATGTTATCTACATGCTTCAGTGCTCCACGTGCCGCAAGCAATACATCAGTGAAACCGAAACGTCATTTAGATTACGTTTTGACAACCACAGCGGCCCACGCTTCTAACCTACCTCATCTTCGCCTGTCAAAGCATGTCGAGATGCCAGGTCAATCCTTTGAAAACATCAAGGCCACAATACTACAGTCTGGATTTAAAACTCATCACGACCGAGAAGTTTGCGAATCTTACCTCATTAAGAAATTCAACTGTCTTGACTCCGGCATAAACGAAAGCATCGGACGCGTTGCCTTTCTTTCTGCGTAACAAAGTTAATCACACCGATGCGCTAACCTCACCTCCCCCCCCCCAGCCCCTACACACACACACACACACACACACACACACCACACACACACACACACACACACACACACACACACACACACACACACACACACACACACACACACACACACACACACACACACACACACACACACACACACATCTTTTTGTATATTTGTATTTGCAGTGCTTTTCTTTCACATGCTGCATTGAAATCGCCTTCTCTATTGGTAGTATAGCGACCAAAGTGACTGTTTAAATGTTGTGTACTGATCTTTTAGTACCTTGCTGTGTGCCTAACACGTGCGCACGATATGTTTTGCCACGCATGTTGCCCTAATCTCTCGTGTTTCTCTGTCACAGCTTAGTCAATGTTGCTTTGCCTTTAATATTTCCCGTGCGACGGCTTCTTATTTATAGTACTTTGAGTTAAAGCACTTATCTTGTCACTCGAGGTGGTATATCCAAATATATTGTCACTACGGTTTCTTTTGAGACTTCTTGCGTTTCTCTTGTAATCACCATTCTGATTGGCCCTTGAAAAGCGGCATATGCCTTGTATATTTTTCATTCTCTGACGAAGGCCATGCCACAGCCGAAACGTTATCCATAAAGTATTGCTTTCTCGGACGTGCACCCTCTTGTTTTCCTATACGTACCGGACCTACTGAACTTTCCCACTGAATATATATATATATATATATGTATTCACCTGGAGTAGCAGCCCAGGCTAAGATCTCCGGGATTGTCATTAAAAATTGCCGTCTATCCGTCCAATGATATCGCAGCTTGGGCCCGATATGATGGCCAAGCAGATTTACTAACCCCTAGGCCTACATACTCAGTGTAAGGATCGATCATTTCGCTATAATTGGTCACCGTGTGTTTCTTGCTTTTCTGTCATCGCATTTACATAACGCAGACTCCACAGTACATCTAGGGGAACTACACGCTAACAAAGTTTAGTTTCTGCTGTACCTTGATGTGATGTGGAATATTCAGTGCTCTCTGAAACAAGCTGGAAGTTTCGATTAGTGCACGTTTAATCATGATCTTACACGCAAGAATCTTCATTCCGGCAATATTACCTTCGATGTTTCTTCTGCTATTTCCCTAGCGGAAAATACAGATACCACCGCCTCAATGTAGTCTATTGTATTGAACATGAAAAAGAAACCGTCTCGTTTGCTAAAGTGGTTGTTTTACTTTTCACATTTAATCAGTTCATTTATTCGGAACCGGCCGGCCTGAGTAACAATCTTATTTTCCGATGTCTCCGGTCGCGCTCCAAACAAAACAGAGCCGCATATTCAATAGTCAGGTATGCACGGTCCCGGTACAAGAACAAAAATACTATCGTTATGACTTGGGCATAACAAAGCATGTTCGTGCTCTAAGCCCAATCTGCTCTCGGGGAGAGAAGAGGCGTGTAAGAAGAAAAATGTTCGAGGTTTCCAGCGAGGCAACATCGATATCTAACTTTGGACGTAATGCAAAACAAAAACAAGAAACTTGATTAAATCAGGGAAAACAGCAGAAATCGATTGACTCATACGTGATTGGATGGCCCGGGCGGATCCGTCATTTCTTGTTACTCTGTTTTGCAAATTCATTTTGTTTCTGAGTCACGAACACAACAAATTTGTGATATATGTGACCTAATTTCGACAGCGACTGAAGATAGCGACACGAAATTGAAGTGGCTATGCTGGTGCAGGCAGCGATATTGAATTAAGTAAGAAGAAAAAAAGGAGAATCTTCATATCTGAAATGCGAACGAATAAACGCGAGTCGAGAATTGCGAGGCCTTTTTCACATTCCTTTGAGCGTATAAGTATTCTACCTATTCTAATCATTCGTTGCAAGCTAAATCGATAAAGTGTGTTGCGGTGAGCTAACCGACAATGCTTTCAGTTTTCTTACATGTTTGCTGGGAGTAACCGATGTGGAACGTGATTTCATTTAGCTATATATAAACACTGAACCTTAGTTCCGCAAAAGCAATCGCAACGTTTATATTATCCCTGCAGAAAAACTCTCAGTTGAAAACGCGATTCCTTTTCAAGTTGAAGAAGAAAAAGTTGAAGAGCAAGAGGACAGATTTATTTCGTCTCTAACTGCTAGAAAAAAACATCAGCAAGACCTAACGCATCGAGGTCTAGCAGATGCTCATGCTCGAGTTATCGAAGTTCCGTATTCGCATTATCTGTCTTTTTATTCTAGACGTATTTGATATATCTCTTTTGGAAGTTCAGTAGAAAGCTGCGTAAGACATTTCTCTTGCTTCAAGGAGCAGAAGCTTTAAACTTAAGAAAGTATTGCAACCAAAGTTGTTAGTACAGAGCCTGTGACGTGCTTTTTAAGTAAACAGAAACTCATCCAAGAACATGTCCCGCCAAACTATGGCGACATCTTGCAAAATCTTTTCGAAGACGTTACACGGTTCTCTAAATATTTAAGACACCACAAGAAACTTCCTTTATACACAGCTGCGAGCCCAGTTCTCCCTACCGATTCGATGAGGAGAAAATGTTTGTACTCTACATACATGTTTGATAACTCATTTCTAATACCGTTCTAATATTTAAGAACTTCGGCAGACATGACGACACGAATCTGACAAGCTTCCTCTTCAAAGCATATATATATATATATATATATATATATATATATATATATATATATATATATATATATATATATATATGTATATATATATATATATATATATATATATATATATATATAGAGAGAGAGAGAGAGAGAGAGATAGAGAGAAATAGGCACAGTAAGTCTTAGACGGATCAGAATTCTGCGCACGCAGAACGTCCCGAGAGACATTTTGTGCGACCGTGCGCGGGAGCAATACTGCCACCTACAGCAGCCGCCGCGCTTCCGACCCTCTGTTCACCACCGACGCCACGCTAGTCGCGTAACTGCGATTGCACTTTATACGTAACTTACTCCTAGAAGCTTCACAGAGTTGTAACCGCCCAGTGAACATCAAAGAAACAACGGATCCTAACAGTATATGTCGCGAAAAGAAACACCTCGTGATGTGTATGTGCAACATACTAACCAGCTTGCTACAGCGACATATATGTCCAGCCGTCCGCTTCCTGGTCACGTCTGCTTTCCTACAGGTTGAAGACATGCTAATGCGCGTTTGATGTAGCTGGCAACACCACAATGGTTCATACTGCAGGCCATTACAAAAGCATCTCACTCGCGAAGCGAGACGGTTGATACAGCTCAATACGCACGAGGACGTATCTTGTTCCACTGTCAGTTGTAGTGCTACAGTGTTCCTCTTTGAACTCGTTCTTGTTGTTGCTGTTGTTGACGTCGTCGTCGTCGTTGTTGTTGCAGTTGTTTATGCACTCACCGAAATATCACATGCCTTCCTTGTTTTGTTCTGGCACATTGTGAATCGCTGATTCCCGTCTATACTTAATTTGTATGATATCTTTTGGAGCTTTTCTTATGCGCACAAGTTGATCTTGTTTTCAGCTAATTTACTTCATGTTGGTATAATTTTACCCGATCGCTGTAGGACGCGAAGTTTTGTTTATTCTTTGATAATATCTGATGGAAGCCACTGGCATAGACGAGGGTGGGGGGGTGCATGATATTACCGTGAATTGGAGGGCTCGCTTAATTTACACTTTATTTCAAAAGAAAGTAAAAAAGCAATTTCTATATTAAAGTTCTCCAAAATCTACCAATTTCCATGCTACTTCTATCTACTCTGGATAAAAAAACAAAACAAATATTTGAATGTTAGTCGTCTCTTGTTAATTCCAGGTTTACGCAGCTACAACCGACCCGGAATAATTTATTCCTGCAGCGGTGTCACACTTAGTGCGCCAGTGTGGAATAAGAGTATGCCACACGCACTGCTGTTTGTTGCAACTGGGACATGCCATCGCAATGGTTGTTACTGTTAGCGCTCCGTTCGCGTTGGGCTATCAGCACGTCTAAGAGTTTAGCCTAATATGGCACAGCTCTGGTATTTAAGGGATGCCGATGTTATATCGTTCCTTTCAAGGCGGGACGCCGCCACGACAGGGAAAGATATAACAAGTTCCATGGCGCGACGCCGCCATGGAACTTGTCGAAGAATGTGTGCTTCCTCGATTTCGATTAGGGTAATTGGTTTCTGACCAAGACAGGTCACAGATTCCAGCAGCAACAGCGGCACGGACAGCGAGCCGGCGAGAACACCGAGTCAGTGCTGACATTCCAGCGTGTCACGCGCTGTCCTGGATTGCAAGTGATGAAACTTGGGTTTCAGCGCGGTTAGCTAGAATGGCAAACGGTTTTGCACTAAAAGGAGCTACACGTCCCGACACAGAAAACCTACGTGCACTTGACTATCGATAAATGATCAAAAATTACCGAATTTCCTTTCCTTCTAAGCTGCTCTTATTGAATCGCGTCAAATGGCATTTCAAGAGCTAATTTTAGCCTTGACAATGAAGCCAGAGTGAATAGAGTGACCGGCAGGGGTAACACCATTGAGCACTTTTCGACGCGTTAAAACAATTCAGCACATTGTTTTATTGCGATAGCAATTATATGGACAGTCTCGGCTGATATTTGCCGTCGCCGTCATGCACCGTATCTATATATATATATATATATATATATATATATATATATACACATATATATATACATATATATATATATATATAAGCCACAAAGAAAAATATTTAAGAAAAATCCCCGCCATAACCACGAAGTGAATGATGTTAGAGGAGCTTGCTCGGAGATGATCGGGTAACCCGTGAATCATCAGTACACATTCCTCTACCAGCCTATATAGACGTGACAACGTTGTGCAGCTGTGGCCGAATGTGTGGTCGAGGAAATCGCGCTTGAAGCGCGCGTCGGCACCGCCAACCTCAGGTAGCGCCCCCTTTTGACGCTTAGCAGCAGCATCCCGCGCCCGCACCTCTTCGGGGTTCTCTTGCTGCCGCTTCCATGCGGCTTCTGCTTCGCGACCTCTCCCCGCAGGGGAGAGGTCGCGAAGCAGAAGCAGCACGGAAGCGGACGCGTCAAGCGGACCTCTACCCGCAGATGTGGTCCAAACACACTTGCTAATAAAGTTTTTCTGTCTGTCTGTCTGTCTGTCTGTGTGCCTGTCTGTCTGTCTGTCTGTCTGTCTGTCTGTCTGTCTGTCTGTCTGTCTGTCTGTCTGTCTGTCTGTCTGTCTGTCCCCGCAGGGGAGAGGTCCACTTGACTGCGCGCCCGCTTCTCTTCTGCTTCGCTGGGCCGCAGCTCCAGGTTTGCTTGACGGCGAGCCCTCTTCGCTTCGGCCTCCCGGACTCTCACCGCAGGGTCTTGGCGGCGAGCCCTAGCTGCAGCTGCATTGCGAGCCCGACGCGCTGTTGCCTTGGCTGTGGTGTTCATGCAGCGGAGCGGCAACTAAGAGTGTTCACTCAGTGAGCTTCGGCGAAGAGAAAGGAAGCGCGCCAAACACGAGCGTCAAACCAGAGGCGCGGCCCTCGACGTCACCTATCTAGCTAACGCACGCGCCGAGGGTGGTGTGCGCCGCCTTGAGCGGCGACGCGCCATCTAGTGAGCATTCTTGAAATCACCGGAGAGAGCGCAGCTGTGCCTATCAACTTTTGGCGGGACCAATGAGAACTAGTGTACACGCCGCCGACGGACAAGGCGCGAGCATAAGAAGCTTGGCGAGCAAGCTTTTAAAACTTTCCGACGCGCGGAATCGAACGGGTGACCTCTCGCTTTGCAGCGCGCGGCGTTAGAAGGTTAGGCCACCAACAGCACCGTCTTTCAGCCTGATAACGGCGAGCAATTTTTATACACCATTTACTTCAGCATGCTTTCTTAGTCACCACATAGATGGCGCGATGTGCGCGCGTGGCGCGCTTTAAAGATCGTCGCCCCGCTCCTGCGAACGCCGTTGCTCTTCGCCTTCGCCTTCGTGCGCTTATCTCGAGGAAATAAGGCGGTGGCCGGGGGGTGGAGCGGGGGGTTGTATGTCTTGTGCTTTCCCCGGGATGTCCCCGCTGAAGACACAAAGCGTACGTAGGTCACTTCGCTCGCTGCAGCGGCCGCGTTTGCGAAAGGAGCGCGCTGTTCAAACATAAATAAGTAACAACTGTGACAGTTAGTTCGCTGTCGTCCTGTGTGTACCTGCTCGTTCATTTCGTGCGCCCTGCTTTATGTTTGAGCAGTGTGCTTCAAGTGTCGAGCTGTGACGCGTGATAGTTCGCGCTCGTCCTGTGTGCGTTCTTTTCGTGCGTCTTTTTGGCTCGAGCGACGCGCTGGCAATTTCGAGCTGCTTTTCGTTCTTCGCGTTACATTCCAATTTATAGCTATCGCATTCATTGCTTGGCCGTTGCGACGAAACTGTGACTTTTTTAATATAGCCTGGGAACAAGGAGCCCACCGAACTAAATGTGGAGCTCGGCCCTCAAGAGTTCGGAGTATCATCTTTCGGCTGTCCAGAGAGCCTGCGATGCGGCGGTTAGGCTAGGTCTAACTGTCCCACGGTGGCTCTTGCAAACCTGGAGCTGCGGCCCAGCGAAGGAGAAGACAAGCGGGCGCGCCGTCAAGGTTAACCCATGGTGGCTCCGTGGTGTCGACCTAAAAGGTGACACTTCTCAGGATGCTTTAAATAAAAGTTGACGAAGCTTGCAGTAAGCCGCGCAAGGCTTGAAACTGCGAAGCTGGACGGTTTTGAAGACTAATCTGGTTGCTTCTAGGCTGTTTCTAGGCCTTAGCTAGGTGATGCAGGCTGCTTCTAGGTTGCTTCTAGGTCATTGCTAGCATTAGCTAAGTGATGCTAGGTTGTTTCTACGTTGATTCTCAGCACAGAGATGTTCTAGTTAAACCACAGGCAGTCACAGGCACGACACGGACGTCCAGACTTCAGCGACAGGAACTCGCGCTGAAACCAAGCGTTCGCACCTCTCATAGATCTACGGGCACGTCGTCGTTGGCGTGGGTCTTCCATCGCTTCTGGGTCTTCTCGCAGCCGCCGTTGCCCTTCCCATTTCCTGGTATTCTCTAGTTGCAGGTACTCGGGGTCTTCGGCTCGCCGCGGTCGCTTCGCATCCATTTGTTGGGTTAACTGTTGCCTCCTTCAGTTTTAGTGGACCATTGGTGAGTAATGGGATTTACCCAATTTCCGTAGCACATACCCGTTCATGATGATAATAGTTTTCTGATAGGCTACACAAATTACGGCTAGCTTAAAACAATTCCGCTGGTAAAAGTTCTTCGTACCGTATAGCCCATTCATACACCGCAACGTGTTCGTTATACTCACTGCTTACGATAATAAATGGCACCTATGTAATACGAAGAAACATGTAAATATATTGCGTAACTATGTGTTTTGTTGTAGCTGCTTTTGTTGTTGCCGTGGTCATTGTCGTCGTTGTTGCGGTTGTTGGTGCTGCTTGGTCTCTACGTTGGGAGAGAGTGGGTCAACTTGAAGCCACCGAGGTTCAATAAATAGCGGCGAATATTCAGCGAACATTAGCAATCGTACGTATCAGATATGATTTCTATTTCCTAGATAAGATAACATCAATTTCGGAAAAAGCAACCGGAAGCGGCGCTAACCATGCGGGCATAGCACCGAATACCCCGTAGAACAGCCCAAAATTTTAGTCTGCGGTACTTTCGAGTTTTACCCACCTTTTCAAGATATATGAACCTAGTTTCGGGATCAACCGATAAAGAGCTCCCCTAACCAGTTAGAAAACTAATTATCGGAACACATGACGAATGCTTCGCATCAAAATGAGCCGTTTCGTCGATTTCATTAGTGTTGAAGGACTCCTTTACTGCTACAACCAGAGATTCCCGCTGTTGGTAACGTCATCTTTCTGTTGCCATGACTACTGTATGGAAGTTCCGACCCGTGTCGGCAACTTCGAGCTAACCTTCGAACGCTAAGACCGCCAGGTCTATAAATGCGAGGGTAAAAGTTCCTATAAGGGAAATACATTAAGCTAACGAGCACCGGCCGACCCGAACAACAGGCAGTATATATGTAGGACAGTACATATGCGCGCACTGTGGACATAAATTTGCGAGCTCTTTCGTATTCGCCGCTGATGTGAATATGTCTGCCGGAGATGGAAATCGACCGCGTGGCATCATGTTCAATAGATAGCCGCAGTGAGTGCAGTCCAGTCCAGTTCAGTCCGGTTCGATACGGTACGTTATGGTACGGTAGGGTCGGGTCGGTCCGGGTCAGTCCGGATCGGTGTGAGTGAGCGAACAGCATTACTGAACTTCCTTAAACATTCAGCTGCGAACATTATCAGTGAAAGCTGTGTTGCGTCTAATTCAAGCTTCTGGTATGATTCCACACCCTTTCAGCGTCATGAGGCATAACCAACACTCCAATATTTTTTCTTATTCTTTGGAACAGAGCAACTAAATACTCGCGAGTATTTCCCAACCTGGGCACGTCAGCAATGTCAGCTATTTGTGCAGACCATCCGAAGGACTCAGCTAGTTTTTTGTGCCCAGATTAATTGCGTTAGGGTGAAGAGATGCCACAGACGCCTGCCGTATAGCAGGTCCAAGAAGAGAAAACGATCGAAAGAGACGAAGGGGCACATTCCGGCGTGCTCGCCATCATTCAGAGTTGCTCACACCGGCGCTGCCCATCGCTCGCTATACGTTGGAATGTAAATGTTCGTTCGCTGAGTGACCGAGCGTCACAGACAGTGGAGAAAATTCCACACCATATCAACGGGGTGTATGGTGATGAGTGGGGCGAAGCTCTCGTACGGCAGGATCTTGGCGACGGCGTCGCGCAGCTTCACGCCCAGTACATCATCAACGACGTGAGATCGGGCCGGTTTATGCTAAAGGGTCCATGAGAGTCATGGCGACTTGCAGCTCACTTTAATTTTACATGTACGCTGTGAATTTTTATTGTTTATTCACGCACAGGAGTAATCTCACCAGGCACTACCTTGGAGGTAAACAATGGCTGCTAATGGGGAATGAGAGACAGAAGAAGTCGGCTTCTAGCTAACACTTACACTTCTGCTTCTACTAACGTTTCCTACTGGAACATGCCAATGGCTGCTAATGGGGAATGAGAGACAGAAGAAGTCGGCTTTTAGTTAACTCGCACGCTGCGAATTTTTTATTGTTCAACAACGCACAGGAGAAATCTCCCGCCGGCACCACCTCGGAGGTCAAGATCTGGTACTAGCGTTAAGACTGGTTGCGCACTACGACGGGGACGAACGGGTGCCGCTTTAAGTAGCTTCGCCCCTAAAAACAGAGAGCTTGCCCCGGCTGTATGCAGTGGAATTCCACCACATGCTTTAGCTTACAAAGTCGAAGCACGCGCACGACGTCGTAGTTGTCAAATTAACGACATCTCTCTTTTAAAGACGATAGTCTTTCTTGGGGAACTTAAACGCAGAAATTTTGGTCTGTCTTTCTGTCTGTCTGTCTTTCTGTTTGTCGGCACGTCCCTCGATTCAGCCACTCGGCCAAAGTTGAACCACTTGCCCAAGGGCCAGCCGTCTTGAACTGGTATACGGGTGTTCATACTTGTGAACGTTGTCGATCAAAAAGTAAATATCATGCATATCTGAGGTGCAACATCACTAGGTAAGTATTAGGTGGCGTGTTCCTTTAATAGAGAATGCGTACACACGTAATTTTGAGGACCCTAGTTTCTTAAGCTGCGCTGAAAATGCATAAGAATGGAAGCTTGAGCGAGTTGGTATGCGTTCATCTTTGTTGAAACAGCGCTCACTAGACGACGACGAAGTAAAAGAAGGCACAGGACAGGCAGCGCCTGTCCTGTGCCTTCTTTTACTTCGTCGTCGTCTAGTGAGCGCTGTTTCAACAAAGCTGAAAATGCGACTGCGCTGAAATTTGCCTTCCTCCGTGCCCTTCGCACGAGCTCATTGTTGTGTTTCGGTTTCGGTTCTGTATTGCACTGTACGAATGCCATGGGTTGGTGTTGAAAAACTTTAGTTTTGAGAAGGCCAGGAAGGTGAAAAAAAATATTTAAAAAATGAAAAAGCAGCGTTGTGGGCGGCCTTCAGGCTGCCGGTTGTGGGCGCCGCTCTGGCGTTCCTGTTTTACCCAGGCGACGTGTAAATAAAAGAGTGTGTGGAGAGTACTCGTTGAGTGCGGACGTTTCTCTGCTTCAGCGCTTCGCGCCAAACCGCGTTTTCGGGCTGGCTGGCCTCCCCGCCGGTCGCGTTGGTCACCGCCGGTCTTCGCCTGCTGCTGCGCCGGGACTACCAGCACGCAACACAGCACTCATGTTTCCCGACGTATTGCCAGATGGCGTCCATATCTCACACAGCGCCTCTTCTATCGTCTTTACACGACATTTGCAGCGAAGCACGCAGATACGCGGCCAATTTTTTTTTCTTGTCAAGTTGGAAACATAGCCATTACAAATGAGGAGACTGCATTTCTTGAAACTGCTATGATGAAATTGTGAGATGCCCTGAATGTAAACGTTCCCTAACGTAGCGCTAATGCGAAGCAGGCTCGCGTAATACTCGTTGGAATATACGTGCTAGATATTTCAGTTTTCCAGGCATATTTTGCTGGTTAGTGCAAACCGGCAGCACACGCAGCTGCATCAACACTTCTTTTTGGACAAGTTGGTTCATCATTAAATTAGAAATTACCAGCGCGAACCGAGACCCAGAAAAGAGACAAAGCGTACAAACAAGCGTTTGTGTGTACGTGTCCTCTCGCTATTGGGTGTCTGTTCGCGATGGTACTTCCTTATTTCCGCACAAGTAGCACTGGTGCTACATGGCAACACTCCGATATATACGCGGGCACATTCATAGATTAGAACCAAGCTTTATTCCCAGAAGAATGCTTCAGAATGGTCCCTAGATATACGTGCCCTCTCTGTCATGGGGCCCAATGAGTGTAACTATATGGGCTCACCGACAGGTTATATATGCCGGTTCGAAGAAGACAGAAGTTCAGGTGAAGGCGGAGGCCCGAGGTAATGAGAAACCGTTGCACAGGGAATGAATGCTACCAGCACCGACGTTTCGACAAATGGATTTCTCTTCGTAAAGGTGGCCAACCAGTTTGCTGCGAACAACTTTCGCGTTCGGTTTTTTCTCCCGAGTTATCCCTCAGTGCGCTCGTTGGGACGAAAAAAGAGGAAGTGCGCTTAAAGCATCTAACAAATCCCTGTAACGAATTCGAAAAGAGTTTGCGGCACGCGATTCTTGAGGCAATCAACTCCTACACTCAGGTCATTCAACGATTACTTCGAAAGTATTGCAGGGCTCTTTTAATCTTCAGGCTTCGCTAATATGTGAGTGCCACCAGAATACGTCACAGACGTAGACTCTTCGTCTCCCATGATATTAACATACGTTCGACGTAATCAGTGTTTCAATCTGTGGTGCGAAGATGGATCTTTTTTTCCAGATCAAAAGTGCTGCAGATAATTGGGATACATGAAAACAGAAAGACAGAAAGACCTTTTCTATGATATATACAACATCGATGCGTCGCTTAGAGAGAGAGACTAAAACAATCCATATAAGCGTGACGAGTGTGGTAGGCGTAAAATGTGGCGCGGGCACTTTCCTCGAAACTTCGAAACATTTAATTGATAAGTATGGCCACCTTAAGAGCTTTTCTTTTTTTTACCTCCTTTGCAAACACAGCTCCATCGCAGCTTTTTCTCAAGTGCACCACGGTGTCGTTAATCCGTGTTCGTGAGCAGGTGCTATTTCCAGCATCACGGCATCCTTTTTTTTTTCTTTTTTTGAGCTATAGAGAGAACGCTACGGGACGAATTGTCACTCTCCGCGGGTGAAATCGATGCGACGCTCTCAGCGTTGGAGATAACGCCGTGTTGAATCAAACTCAGCCGGCGTCTAAAGTCCCGCTTCGGTGCTCGGAAATGAAACGTTTTGTCACGACATCTCATCATTCAGTGCACGTCAGTCGTTTGTCGACGCATTTGCACTTCTTCTATGAGGCTCCCTAATATACTCACGCAATAAAAGTGAACACTCATGCTTCATTACAACCTGTGAAATAGGCATACTAACATTCGCACACACGCACGAAAAAAATCGTGGACAACCCATTCATTCTATCAAAGTCTAGATTGAAATTGAACAAAGGAAACGTTACATTTGGATTTCTTTTTCCGGAATTAGTTTCCGCCTCATGAAAGTTGAACTAGAAGATTATTGTTCCAATATAAATCCAGTAAGCAACCAGAAAAAAATTCAGAATAGTGACATGCAACACCTTCGTTTATTCAGACAAACAGTACCCTCTTTAACTTGCTCATTCAAATTGGCTACACATGTCATGTACGTATAGCAAAGAAGGGCACCTACTCGAGAGACTTAATTCGCTCATACCGCTTAACGGATGACCAAAGTGTCTGAAACTTTCAAAAAATTCCACAGCATATCCACGGGGTGAATGATGATGAGTGGGGCGAAGCTCTCGTACGGCAGGATCTTGGCGGCGGCGGCGCGCAGCTTCACGCCCAGTACATCATCAACGACGTGAGATCAGGCCGGTTTATATTAAAGGGTCGATGAGAGTCATGGCGACTTGCAGCTCACTGTAATTTTACATGTACGCTGTGAATTTTTATTGTTTAATCACGCACAGGAGAAATCTCACCAGGCACTACCTTGGAGGTAAAAAATGGCTGCTAATGGGGAATGAGAGACAGAAGAAGTCGGCTTTTAGCTAACACTTACACTTCTACTTTTACTAACATTTCCTACTGGAACATGCCAATGGCTGGTAATGGGGAACGAGAGACAGAAGAAGTCGGCTTTTAGTTAACGCGCACGCTGCGAATTTTTTATTGTTCAACAACGCACAGGAGAAATCTCCCACCGGCACCACCTTGGAGGTCAAGATCTGGTACTAGCGTTAAGACTGGTTACGCACTACGACGGGGACGAACGGGTGCCGCTTTAAGGAGCTTCGCCCCTAAAAGTTGTGGAGGACTTAGCTTGCCAAATGTCCAAACATTCACAAAGGCACGGACAGCTAAAAAAATTGTGTCGTGTCCTTCTGATCTCCTTTGTCCCCGTCCAAAGTGCGCTACTTCACCGTATATGGTATAATGATCGATCACCAACTGGGCCAGCTCTCAACCTTATTGGACAGCTAAAACAGTTTATAAATTGTTCAAGGACAATTAATATCCTGGTCGTAGCTTATTATTGTACTGGACCGGAACTATGCGACGGGCATTCACATCTGAAAGGTATGGGGGCCATAAGCAGAACACCCGCATGCCTTTTATAAAGCAGCAGCAGCGGGCCTCAAGCTTTTGGTCGACGGCGACTCCGCAGAAGATCGTTTGGCAAAGCTTGCAGTCGCACAAATTAGCGAAATGCTGGTCGGTCGCTCCATTACGGACTAGGAGTAACAGAGATGGAGGCCCAATAAGTGTAAAAGATGGCGCAACAACTACATGCCGAAAGTGGTTGGAGAATTTCACTGGCTGCGGCGGTGGGACGCGTTGCCCACTCGCCAGAGACTGTCGCAGTGTGGCGTATTTCTCAACGATCGCTGTCCCAACTGTGGCAAAAGAGAAACGATGCGCCATACGATGTTTGAATGTGTGTCGGCCAAAGTCGTGTTGCATGTCGTGTAACGTCGTTTCGGAGTCTCTATTTGGTCGCGTGGTCGGCGTAAGAGCGGTTTATTTGCACGTCGTGTAACGTCAATTCGGAGTCTGTTTCGTCGCGTGGTCGGCGCAAGAGCGGTTTTGTCTTGTTTGTACGCGCCTTTAGAGCGATATTTCGTTACCCGGTGCAGTTGTACTCACCCGAGCTGTTCTTCCTAGTGCGCAATAAACTTCCCTGTGTACAGTTACGGTTATGTGTACTATTGTTGTCAGTGCCAAATAAAACCTCATGGCTCCCTTATAGATCCGCCTCAGTTGACTCGAAGGCGAAAGGCATGATCTTTTTCTTCACAGCCGATGTACTTAGGGCGCCTCTATATACCAACTTTCCTTCTCGCAATGTAGTGACATCCGCTGACAGTGCCACCGCCACATTGGGTCAAACAGCGGAGCTATCATGTTGTGCGATGTTGCCATATCGGGTCAAACAGTGCACGCTGTCACTATCCTGTACGAAGGAACGTTGTCATCGAGGCTCCCTATATGTATTTATCCTCTGTGCCCCCCCTTCGAAAGATTTCTTCAACTGACGTCATTTTGCGATGCCTCCAGTATCGGAGGCAGTGTAAGCTCGGTATCGGCCCACCTTGTGTGACCTCACGGTGACCTCATGATGGCGTCACAAAATTTTGCAATCAGTGACGACATTATGACATCATATGGTGACGTCATCACTTCAACATGATTTTTTTTCGATCACATAGCGAACAGCATTCGACTTCTTATCTGGCAAACACTCCTATAAGCATCTCTCACATCAGTGGTCGGAAAGCTATCGTTGCAGCGGTATCAAGTTGCGCAACGGTGATTTCGGAAGAGACGAAACGGAAATTGTATAGAAATTTGAAGGACTAGCGAATCCACAAAGCTAACTAAACCCAAAATAAAGTTGCAAAAACAAAAGAGATAGCAGGATCAGCGGAGTGCGAACGGACCAGGACGAGTCAGAGATAAACGACAGGAAATTAAACGCAGTCAGGTTGAACTAAGTTCCGCAACTTCTCGCTTTTGTAAAAGGAGACTCTTGCTCGGACAGCGTTGTTGTACTTTATTTCGCAGTCTTGCTCGGTGAGCTTTCCTCACTTTCATTAGCTATTCTCTTTTCCTCTGTGCCAAGGATACTTTCTCTCCAATTGGCAGCCTCGCAAAAAAATAATATCAGCACTCAGTCACAAAAGGGAAGGAAGGTACGTCTTTTTGTGACCGGTTCTGTCGCTTGCTATAGCTACACGCAGGAGCAGACGGAATTCCCTATTTTTTATATCGCGTAGAAATAAAAGTAAAAGTGGTCAAAGTGAAACTGATTCCGCCGATTGCCAGAATTAATTACTTTGCGGAGATTTCGACGGTAAATTGTCATACGGCTTTCAGAGAAGCGAACATCGCAATAAATATGCTTTAGCTTTTCATTTTCTACGTTCTCAACCTCCTGATTTCTCGGATCTTCGTAGAGATCCTTTCTTTTACACACTATCGGGGGGAAAAAATTAAAAAAGGCCGAATAAGCTTATGATTCATAAGAGTTCTTTCAGATCAGACTGGCGCAATGGCTTTGTCTCGCACTAATTACGTCTATGGGTGTCCGTCACTTGGTGGTTGCAGATAAGTGTGTGCCCGACTGCCTATTCAATTCTCAAAATGTGCATTCGGTGTACTTATACTTTTACATTCGAGAAACGCTTGAGTTCTCTTGCTTCGAAAAAGATGAGTGATTTAATTAAAGAAGTAGCCATTACAGCACTACTGCTTAATCATCAAAAGCGAACGGTGCGAGCTATAGTTTCCTCACTGAAGACAACCTGAATCATATTGAGTGGTTCTGAAAAATAAAGTGGTCGTCAGCGAATTTTCGGTGATCTCCAATTAAAAGTTAGTCTCTATGGCTGCTATGTGGTCATTAAAAGAATGTCAGTCACGAAAATCACAGCACTGGCGACGGTTACGTTTTTGTCGCTCTGATTTCACTACAGCTTGAATTTCATTGTGTAACTTAGACCTTCTTGCGTTTTATCAATCGCTCCTTTAGTGCTACGAAATATTGTTACGTGAGTGACAGTCGCTTTTACAAGTCGCTATTCACAAGATATATTTTCAAGAACGGCTGCAGCGCTGAACAATCCGGCTCCGAGCTCGAGCAGCTAACGACCTTCGTCCTCTTCGTCGGGCGCACACGCGCGTCGACAATATGGATTCCGGCAGCCTACATGTAGCATAACCCCCGGCGCAAAGGCGCCGTCTCGGCGCATCTAGGCGTCAACGTCATTGGGCGAGTGGTACTGCTTCAGGCGTGCGACGTGTACGATGTCGCTGGCATGCGGGGTGGATGAAGACGACGAGTCAGCAGGAGCGATTTCATAGGTGACGGGAGTCACCGCACGAAGCACTCGGTATGGCCCTGTGTACCGAGAGAGCAGTTTGTCGGACAGGCCAACGTGCCGGGTCGGAGACCACAGCAGAACCAAAGAACCGGGCGAAAAGTGTACGTCGCGGTGTCGTTGATCATACCGACGGCGTTGGTTCTCTTGGGAGGTCAGAAGGCGAGTACGAGCGGCTTCGCGTGCATGAGCGGCCCGGCTGATAGCGTCCAGGGCGTATTCAGTGGTCGGAGCTGCTGGCAACGCAATGACTGTATCAAGGGGCAATGTGGGTTCGCGGCCGAACAGCAGGAAAAATGGGGAGTAACCAGCCGTGTCATGGCGCGAGGAATTGTAGGCAAATGTCACGTACGGTAGAGCAAGGTCCCAGTCGGAGTGGTCTGAGGAAACATACTTTGAAAGCATGTCGGTTAGGGTTCGGTTCAGACGCTCCGTGAGGCCATTCGTTTGCGGATGGTACGACGTAGTGAGCTTATGCCGCGTTTCACATGAACGCAGGATGTCCGCTATGACTCTCGATAGAAATGTGCGGCCACGGTCCGTGAGCAGCTGGCGTGGAGCACCGTGTTGCAAGATCACGTCGCGCAGAAGAAAATCGGCGACATCTGTGGCGCAGCTTGTTGGAAGAGCTCGTGTGATGGCGTAGCGTGTGGCGTAGTCTGTGGCCACAGCTATCCACCTGTTGCCAGCAGAAGACAGGGGAAAAGGGCCGAGTAGGTCCAAGCCGACGCGAAAGAAGGGTTCGGACGAAATGTCGAGGGGTTGAAGGCACCCAGCCGGAAGCGTCGATGGTGTTTTGCGGCGTTGACATTTCTCACACGCCGCGACGTATCGTCTGACGGAGCGTGCGAGACCTGGCCAATAGAAGCGACGGCGGATTCGGTCGTATGTGCGGGACACACCAAGGTGACCGGCAGTTGGAACGTCGTGAAGTTCGTGGAGTACAGCAGAGCGGAGGTGTTTGGGTACAACAAGCAGCAGGGATGGTCCGTCTGGATGAAAGTTGTGGCGGTATAGCGTACCATTCTGGAGTACGAACGAGCGATGAGATCGGTCCGAAGGTGAGGCTTCGAGGCACTCGATGATAGCCCGTAAGGATGCATCACGGCGTTGCTCGTCGGCTATGTGGGTCAGTTGGGAAACGGTGCACACGCAAGCGTCGGTGTCAGGGACGGTGCGCGACTCGCCAACCGGATAGCGAGATAGGCAGTCGGCGTCCTGATGCAGGCGTCCAGACTTGTACGTCACTGCAAAAGTGTACTCTTGCAGTCGCAGAGCCCAGCGACCAAGTCGACCTGTGGGATCCCTTAATGATGAAAGCCAGCAGAGCGCGTGGTGGTCGGTGACTACGGAGAAGTGAGTGCCATATAAATATGGACGGAACTTGGATACCGCCCAGACAAGAGCAAGGCATTCTCTTTCGGTGATCGAATAGTTGCGCTCCGCAGGTGTAAGGAGGCGACTAGCGTAGGCGATAACGCGGTCGTGTCCCTGCTGACGTTGGGCGAGGACGGCTCCGATCCCGTGACCACTGGCATCAGTTCGGACCTCAGTCGGGGCGGATGGGTCAAAGTGGGCCAATATAGGTGGCGTCGTCAAAATTGTGATGAGGTGAGAGAAGGCGGCAGCTTGAGTGGACCCCCACGAAAATGGGACGTCTTTCTTTAGAAGATCAGTAAGTGGTCGAGCGATTGCTGCAAAGTCCTTCACGAACCGCCTGAAATAGGAACAGAGTCCCACAAAACTCCGAACATCTTTGGCGGATTTGGGTACTGGGAAACTGGTGACGGCACGAATTTTCTCAGGGTCCGGCCGCACACCAGAAGCATCAACGAGGTGGCCCAACACTGTAATCTGTTGGCGGCCGAAGTGACACTTCGACGAGTTCAACTGGAGGCCAGCATTGCGGAAGACGTCGAGAATAGCCGACAGACGCTCAAGGTGGGTCTCAAATGTAGGTGAAAATACGAGGACGTCGTCTAGGTAACAAAGGCATGTTGACCATTTGAACCCTTGTAGCAGAGAGTCCATCATGCGCTCGAACGTGGCTGGGGCGTTGCATAGACCGAAGGGCATAACCTTGAATTGGTACAGGCCATCGGGAGTGACGAAGGCGGTCTTTTCTTGGTCTTTCTCGTCCACGGCAATCTGCCAATAACCGGAGCGAAGGTCTATGGATGAAAAGTAGCGTGCGCCATGGAGACAATCGAGAGCGTCATCAATGCGGGGCAAAGGATACACGTCCTTTTTCGTAATTCGATTTAGATGCCGGTAATCGATGCAGAAAACGCCACGTGTTGTCTTTCTTTTTAACCAGGACGACGGGTGACGCCCAAGGGCTCGATGAGGGCTCAATAATGCCTTTAGCTAACATCTTGTTTACTTCTTCTTGAATAATCTGGCGCTCCGATACGGACACCCGATACGGTCGACGGTGAATGGGAACAGCATCACCTGTGTTGATACGGTGCTGCACAAGAGAAGTTTGGCCGAGTGGTCGATTGTCAAGGTCAAAGATCTCGCGGTAAGAAGCCAAAAGGCGGATGAGGGCGGCTGATTGCGCTGGGGGGAGGTCTGGGGCAATCATGGGGCGTAATGCCATGTCGAGGCTTGTGGTATCGGGTGGGCGACAAGGAATATTGGAGCATACGTCTGCTGCAAAAGAGGTGACGTGGTCATCGGCTAAGGACCGCAACGTGGCGATTAAGATGCCTTGAGGGAGGACTTGCTTCGTGAAGCCGAAATTTATGACGGGGAGATGTACCCGGTTAGCGGCTATAGTTATGACGCAGTGAGGCACAGTGATGTCACGTGCCAGAAGTACGTCAGTAATCGGCGTGACGACGTAGTGCCCATCCAACACGGATGAAGTCGTTGTGAATTCGGCGAATGTTAGGGCTTTAGGCGGTAGGCGGATGAAATCCGAGGTGCAGAGGCTGTGTGGGAGGTCGGGGTGAATATCTGGCTGAAGAGGAAGGTCCAAGCAAAGAGTACCGGCGGAACAGTCTATCAGGGCAGAATGGGTCGACAGGAAGTCCATCCCTAGGATGAGGTCATGAGGACAATTATGGAGCACCGTGAAGAGGACAGGAACGTAACGGTCGGCTATGCTTATGCGAGCTGTACACATTCCAGTGACAGGAACAGTTCCGCCATCGGCGACGCGTACAGCTTTTGTAGTAGCAGGTGTGAGGACTTTTTTCAGTCGGCGACAAAGACGAGCACTGATTATGGACACGTGAGCTCCAGTATCGACTAGAGCCGTCAAAGAAATACCGTCCACATGCACATCGATGAGGTTCTTGTTCGTAGGAAGCGTCAACGGAGGATTTGGTTCAGAAGGAGATGATGCAGCACTACCTCCAGGAGCTGCACGATCTAGTTTTCCGTCGGGTACGATGCAAAGTTGGGCGGCGAGGGGTGGCGGCGGGGTGATGGCGGAGGTGGCGGAGCTGCGTGATGAGGACGGGGAACGTTCCACCTCCACCAAATATGTTACGTGAGTGACAGTCGCTTTTACAAGTCGCTATTCACAAGACATATTTTCAAGAACGGCTGCAGCGCTGAACAATCCGGCTCCGAGCTCGAGCAGCTAACGACCTTCGTCCTCTTCGTCGGGCGCACACGCGCGTCGACAATATGGATTCCGGCAGCCTACATGTAGCAATATTTTTGCGAGAAAAATACCAATCGTAGTAAGTGGTTAAATTTGCTATGAAGAAAAACTGGTGTGTTCTGTGAAAGCCATGGTACCACAGGATAAAGACATTGAATACGGGCTCTCTTAGGTTAACATGTGCAGCAACTAAGCGCGAGGCAAGCAAGCTAGAATAGACCAATCAGCTACGCCGTCGCCGCCCTCCTTCCGCCGTGTTTAGCTTTTTCGCCGCGAGATTAGCCCACGGTAAAAGGTACAAAAAACAACCGGACCACTACGCTGACCAAAGCATAAGTTTAATAGGAAAAACGACGCTTCGGCTCCCACACGGCAACCTTGATCAGCGATAAAAGTTTTTAAAAATGTGTTCGAGCAGTTAACTTAAATAAGCTTGAACACGTGAAACAAGCAGCGCGCATACACTGTAGGCAGATTGACATCACTCCCGTTCAGAGCATACGGTTTGTCTGAATCGTGAGCTCCATCGTCATCCGTCGTCAGCCAAAGTTCGGGCTGACGACGGCTGGGACATGGTCACAGATTTCTGGTTTCCTTAAGTGGACGGTATTCAACTGTGTCGATCGCTGTTCTGGGAACTTCGTGCACTCAAGCCACGATCATTTTTTATTCCTTTGCTTTCTGGACTTTCGGCCTCTGCGATAACGTAGAAGTGCGGCCTGCGGTCCTGCGGTCTGCGGTCCTGCGGGCGTGGAGACTTCAGAGACTGCAGCGCCGCTGTTGAGTCGGTGAAGATGACCCAAGACTCAGCTGTCTGATCTACAATGTAATTAAAAGCAGCCCGTAGTGCAGCCAGTTCAGTCGCTGTAGATGAAGTACGGTGACTAAGAGTGGCAGAGATGGTGACATTGGCAGATGGAATCCAGACACCAATTGCAGACGATGTAGGTATAACAGAGCCATCAGTGTAAATATGACGATGAGCCCTGTAAATGTTTTCCACATGCTGTAGGGCGAAATATGTTAGTGCTGGTCCGTGTGTACGTCTCTTGTTCTTGAACCCAGGCACAAAAGTGATTATTGACCACGAATGAATTTTCCACGATGGCTCCGTAGGCATTGATGCGCTTTGATAATGCAGCGGGAGCAAGCTCCGCACCACAAGACCGCTGTCTGGAGCAAGCGGATGACCTGGCACTCTGGTGGCATAACGCAAGTGAACTCGAAGAAACTCCTGCTGCAGAAGCACTGCAGCTGATAGGCGTCTGCTTTCGGCAAGGGTTCCAATACTTGATGTGTTTTTTGGTAGGCCAAGGCACACTCTCAGAGCTTTCGCTTGATCTCCAGTCAGCGCTTGTATGTTGGTTTGTGAAATGCCATGTAAAGCAGGAAGACTGTATCTTAGAAGACCTTCACAGAGAGCCGTATACATTCGCAGCAGGGCACTTACAGAGCAGCCCCCGGCGTTGCTTGATAACATGCGGAAGATGCTCGCGTATGATGCAACTTTTTCCTTTAATATTCGAACTTGGGACGTCCATGTCATTAGCCTGTCGATTGTCACTCCCAGAAACTTATGACTTGGCACATACCGAATGGGAGAATGTGCTACCTTTAACGTACAGCGCGAAACATCGCGCCTCGTAAAAGCAACGGCGGCACATTTTTCTAGTGACATCATTAAACCTCGCCCGAGCAAGAATTTTTCGATTGAATTGAGAGCTTTTTATAGTCTTGCTCGTACGACACGTCTCTTGTGCTACACGAGGCAAAGTTGCTTGCGCCACTGCTGCAGTGATCTTAGAGCAGAAAGCCTCCGCCACGTCCAACTCGCTGCTGTTACGAGATAAAGCAACTGAACTGAAGGGATGCAGTTGAGTCGGCGTGGTTTTTAGGCTGCGGACGATACCCCATATTCTTGACAGCGGCTTTCTTGGGTCCAGTTTAGAACAGAAGGCCCGCCATTGCCTCTTATCTAGCTTATCCAGGTGACGCTGGATTTGTTTTTGCTTCGCCTGGCATCGCGAATGTCATCTGCATCGCGAATGTCATTCTTGAAGAAGGTTGGCTGCCCATCGTTAAGAATCGCCAGGTTGTTTCGATGTGCGATATCAAAAAGGCGTCTTCCGCGGACTGGTCTTCCGACCGCCCCAGGCAGGGTGATGCGCGTTGAAGTCCCCGGTTAGTATGTGAGGCCCAGGTGTGCCATCTATTATGTCCAGCAGCCTGTCGACATCAAATGTAGCACGAGATGGTATGTATGCCGCAATCACTGTAAAGGCCAAAGTGGTCTCACTTCACTGTCACTGCAGCATATTCATTGGATGCATCGGCTAATATGTGGTGAACATTGAAAGTTAAATCATTACAAACAGCCAAGAGAACTCTGCTGGTATCCATTCCCGTCGAAGAAACTGTGATGGTGTATCCTGAAAGACGAATGCCGGTGCGCACTCGGGACTCTGAGATGGCGATCACCGGAAAGCGGTGCTTGTATACTAACTGTCAGAAGTCGGAGAGACGACAGCGGAGGCTGCAGGCATTCCATTGAATTACTGTTGCCTGTTTCCTAATGTTCTTGAAACTGGTCGGCTGAGCTGTTAACGCCATTGTGCTAGAACAGGAGAGAGAAAATCAAGCAGCGTCAGTATAGACTTAGCCACCGGGGAGGACATTGTAGTGAGGAAGCTGCGTACAGCGTCGACAAGAGCAGATAGCAACGTGTATATATTTCCATGGTCTTGTCGAGCACCGCACTCGCGTGATCCACGCCAAGACGTTGAGGCCCGTGACTCTCTCAACAGGCCAGATGAGCGCTCCTGAGCACCTCGTGTGTGAGGAGTTGGAACTGATGGGCAAGTCGGTAGAGACGGGAACTCATTTGTGTCGTCAATTTGTGGCGGATTTGCCGGCATTCCTTTGTCAACTGTGGGCATCATTGCTTGGCCAGCTTGGCCAGGCCGCGAGGCCACTGCCTCGAGGTTTTTGTTTCTGGCGTACCGCATCCTTTGCCAATTGTTACCCAACGTTATTTTCCATCTTGTAATTGTGTATCCGCTTCTCTTTACGCAAAATGGGGCAGTGAGTTGACGTAGACTCATGTTTTTTCCTGCAGTTAGGGCACTGTGGCTCTTCATTTCCACATGCAGATCGGCGTGGTTGCCCCCGCAGCGTGAGCATCGTGCTTGTAGCCTACAGGCACCAGCAACATGGCCAAAACGCTGACACTTGGTGCACTGTCTCGGAGCTTTAATGTACTTGTACACTCGGTGACGTGTGTAGCCCAGGATGACGTACTCAGGAGCACTTTCGGTAACAGATCTGACGGGAGCTCTTTGAAGCGCAGCGAGAATGTCCGCTTGATCAAGGTCTACAGGAACTCCCTTGATGACGCCTACTCCGCAGTTGCTCGGTCGTGGCTCGTAAGCTTGTACAAGTACTCCAGCAATGCTTGGGATTTTCAGTAGCCGTTCAGAAGCGTCTGCATTACGAGCATCGACAGCCAGGAGATTAAAACGTTCATTTGGTCGTACTTGTAGTACGCCATCTCGAGCTGTCTCTTCAAAGGCTGTCTTAAGTGCTAGTGGACTGAAGCGTGTGATAACTTGCTCAGCGTTTCTTGGCTTGAATATGATGGTCAAGTTTGGTTTAGGTGTGTTTTCTGCGGGCACAGAGTTAGGTAGCATAAGCGACCTCTTCTATCCGCGGCAGCGTTTGACTGGCAGTACATCAATGTGTTTTTCCGAGCCGTCGGAAGAAAGCGCGGTAGCATCCATGTATGTAACAGTTGCAGAGGATTCTGACATGTCAGAAAAGTCATCATCCTGACCTACAGGCAGATTGACGTCGAGACAGGAAATGGTCTCCATGGGAGGACCTTGGCCAGGTGGTAGCGAGAGATTCGCAGAAGATGGAGTATAGTTCTGACCTGTAGCCGTTGGAAGCTGCAATCCAGCGCCAGAAATAGCCCCGGTGCTGGCTGCCGCCGCTTGCATCTGCTGTGCTTGGTGTGGCGTGGTACCGGGTTAAAGCTCAGGAGGCTTCGTTGGGTGCGGTCCCGGGGGCGCCGCACCCCTTGCTGGGATCATGTCCGAAGCTCAGAAGATCAGTGTGCAAGAGGATGCGCAATGAGGCACATAGAATAGGAAAAACTTCACGAAGACGAGCGAAGCAGCACAGCCACTCCGCCACTTCTTCTTCTGTGGAAGATTATATTGTGTTAAGCTCCTAAGCTGGAGGACGTGAGTTGCCCTCCCAGCCATGGCGGCCGAGGTTAGATGTGGGCGAAATGTGAGAACGACCGCGCACTTAGATTTAGGTGCACGTTAAAGAATCTGAGGATGTTATCATTCATGCGGAGTCTCTCACCCCGTCGCGTCTCAATCATATCGTAGTTTTAGCGTGTGAGACCAAACTTTTTCTTTGTTTGTTTGTTTGTTTCTTTCTTTCTATTTTTCTTTCTTTCTTTTTCTTTTTGTTTTTTACGTACCCCTCCTCTACGAACACGTCCACTACACTGGAGGGATAATACCCGAAAACGGAGGTGGCGAGAAGGCGACGAAGGGAAGCTGTGCGTCTGCGTGCCCGACGTACTACTTTCCTTTCTTTCTTTCTTTCTTTCTTTCTTTCTTTCTTTCTTTCTTTCTTTCTTTCTTTATTTATTTATTTCTTTCTTTCTTTCTTTCTTTCTTTCTTTCTTTCTTTCTTTCTTTCTTTCTTTCTTTCTTTCTTTCTTTCTTTCTTCTCTCTTTCTTCTTTCTTTCTTCTTTCTTTCTTTCTTTCTTTCTTTCTTTCTTTCTATACACTGGATTCCACAATGCTCTCTGCTAACTTTTTCTTTCCTCCTTGCCGCAAATTGGACCTTCATCCACGTACTTAGCCGCGCAACACTTCAGTTGCTACAGGCAACAACGAAGGTCAGGCGTTCATGTCCAGGCAACAATCAAATGTGGCAATGTGAAATAACAAGTGACCTCGATGAGAGATCAGGTTACCATATCGGAAATGGTTGATCGCCGACAAACTTAGCGATCGCTAGAGCACCACTTTTTGGAAAACAGCGCATACAAAAACGAATGCGACCGGCGCAGCTGCGAGGGCCGCATTTCGTTACGCTCGCCGGCGCGGCGTTTCTCGCGTGCTACGCTACTGAAATCTGCGAGTTATAAAAACATCGCTTAAAAAAAAAGTTATCCGGTACACGGAAATGATAACGGCGAGAAGCAGCAATCCGAAACTCTAAATGGCAGTAATACAAGATGGGACGTGAGAACACGGCCATGTCAAGAAAACTGCCGAGCAATAACTCACGCCTCGAAAGTTGAGGAACAGAATTAAAAAGCACCAGCGCCAACACTTTCGCGTTCCGGTACTTGAGGTGAAGAAAAAAGTAACCCGTAGAACCTTTACGAATATGCTTGAAGTGAAAACAAAAAAAATATATACATATCTGCATTTCTCAAAAGCGAGAAATGGTACTTCTGTTTCCCTCTCGGAAACTTCCAATGCATCAACTTCGAGCCCAAGGAGTCTACAGCTAAACAATACTGGGGACGATGTCGCATAAGTTAGCGTACGAATGCTCACTTCTCTTTTCAGATAACAATAGAAAAGCTACCCGCACAGAAGACTCTTCGAAGAGAAGCTGCAGATCTAAACGGAGAATCAAAAACGACGTTCCTAACTCCGACATACACGTAACTGCTATCACCTCGCACACGTTGAATTCAAGGAAAAAAAATAACAATAACAAGAGCTCGAGTACGCACACTCTCTTTTTCAATGCTCAAGACAACTCGTAAAAGCGCCCCTGAGAGCTCACATAGGAAGCTAGTATTGAAATATGCATTAGGCCTTTTTTTTTTCTACAGCCTGAAAACCGACGAACGCTAATGGACAGCAACGCAGCAACTGCACTTTCGAGTGACGCAGCAAAGGAGACGATGCGACCGCACTTTCGGCTCACGTCCGTACCTCCAGTGGAAGTTCTTACTTTCTTTCTGCGAGTCCTGCCGCAGACACATCTAAAGTGTACTTCACCTGTTCTCTCAAGCAGATACGCCGTGAAAAACCAGCAAAATAAACACAGTGCAGCCGGGACGAAAAAAAAAATCTGTCTCGAGAAATGTCAAGCAATCGTCGTGGAATTAAGACGACATGGCAAAAAAGCGCAAGTTTGCGTGCAGACAACGGGGGGGGGGGGGGGGGGGAATAGGAAAAAAACACTACACAGTTAGGAGCTTCAGCTCCAGATGTAACCACTTTGGCAACTGCGTGCGCCGCGCGAAAGCCGGCGACGGGCAAATGAATGATTTACGAACTCAGTTCCGGGTGCGCACTTTTGTTATTTCAACAAACGGCATTCGTGAATCACTTTCCTAAGCCGTAGGAAACTTCTAACGATTATTTTGAGGCTGTTGGCCGGCGTCCGGCGCACTCAAATGTCCATTATGGTCCCGGCAGGTCAAGAGGCTCGGCAAGCTGAAATTGAAGAACAGTGTGCTGCGCGGTACATTAGCGAAGGTAACGCATTCCTACCCGAAGACCAAAACGAAAAGAGATGCAGTGAGAAGAACACTTATACGACGCTTTCTAGTCTGAACATGTTTACGACAACATATTCTTTTTCTCGTTCATGCCGCAAGTGTATCCGTTTGTTTGACATCCTAGCTTACTTTCTTTCTCAAACAAATGTGCTACCCTTCTACAAGAACACTGTAAAGACATCAGCGGATAGTATACATTGCAAACTTGGGCGTTAAGAGAGAGGGGGGGGGGGGAAGCGGCGTCATATACAGTTTTGTTTTGTACGCTGATGTTTAGGCTACAGTCCTTCGTAACTATGCTCATTAAGGCTCAAGTTACGTCACTTACAATAATCATATTTGTCTTTAAAATGACTGAACAAGCTCCACGTTTAAACGGACGCAGACACACTGAATCATGCGACTTATCTATATTTCTCTAATAAAGCTTTTCAATATTATATCTGCATTTCAACATATTTATATTACACTCGTCTACTATATTTGCAAGGGATTAAATAAATAAATATTTCCTGGCGTGACACTTTCTTTCTAAATATTATCTTTCCTCTGCCGTTCTTCTTTTGTTTTAATCAAATTCAGCAGGCTATCTGATATCTTGCGGATTCTGGTGCATTCGAAGCGAACGAGAAACCGGGCAGTGAAGGGACGGTGCGTTGACGTGATGGTGTTTGTTGGTGCAACGGCCAAGTGTGGCTAAAGAAATCATCATTCCAAACAATAGTTACCGATGACACATGCATTACCATGATTACTTTAACATGTCTGTGAAGAGGCCTCAGACGGTACGTTTCGTGGGATAATGCATCGAATGGATCGCTGACGTGACAAAGCTTTAATGGGTCTAGTACAGACCCACAGAACAATGAATTACATGAGATACTGGTCTGCAATCAGTAAAAGGACCAGGCAACGATACTGTTGTAGTCCATCTCGCTTTTTTAGAAGCAAACTCACCCGCACCAACTTGGGCAGCGAAACTACGACTGTAAGTTTACCATACTCTGAGAGGAATCATAATTTTGTGCAATGTGTGGCATTAATAATGCATAAGAATAAGCTGGAAAATAATTATCACATAAGACGCCGCTGCAAGGACATGCAGGACGAGAATGTCGATTTCACGCTCCCGGTGGAATGCCGATAGAATGTGGAGCTAAAGAAATGTACAAGACATGTATTCTGAACACGTTGATGTACATCTAAGAATTGCGAAACACAGGCCATCTTAAAGTATGAACGAGCATAGCGCTGAGAACCAGAAATAAAAGAAAAATGAGGATGTGAACAATTGACTGTTAGGGAGAACCACTGGCATTTCAATGCTCCAAGATTTCTACATCTTTTTTCCATATAGTGTTCCTTCGGGTACTGAGGGACGTGCCTTTCACATTCAAAACAGCTATAACCGTACAACGCAAGAAAATAGACCCACGGTTTTCTATTAACTGACTCGGCTCTTTGAAAACGACATCTTTCCCCATTTTCAAAAAAAGGATCCACTGAAGCAACGGCTCCTTCACTCCTTTTTCTTTTCTCTCTCTCTTTCTCTCTCTTCCCGCTCTTGACGCTTCCATGAAACACCCACTCTGTGATGCCCGGTGGCGCCAACGGAGTGTCATTCCCTGCTGCTCCGTGGAAGATGCCGAGACGCACGCTTTCGCCGATCGAGATGCGAGAGGATAGGGTTTCCGAGAAGATGGTAACGCCTCCGTTCCCATTTTTTCCCCTTTATTTCTCTTCGTCGCCGCGGCGTTGAGATAGCGAGAGGCCTTCGATAGCTCGTGCTTTCTTTTGCCGAGCCATTTTCGCTTTCCGCTCGAGTCCGCTGTTTGCTCGCCTAGCTCGATTCCTCGAGTTCTGGCGCTCCGCAACCGAGCAAGCACAGAAACTAATACCATAGCTCTCATACGATCATTGCCCGTAGAAACGGCTATGACGCTCTTGTGGCTGGCAATCTCGTTCTTTCTTTTTTTCCTCTGTTCCTCTTACAATGCTGCTGACGTCGCTCGTCTTTTCATTTGAGTTAACTTGCTCTGGTTACAGACTATTCGGTACTACGTTCCGGTCCAACGTTCATGTCGTTACTGTTCTTCAGATGTGCTAGCGAACAGTCTGTCCCCGCCGACTCGCTGTTGATTTTAGCTCGTCCACGTTCTTGAGGTGAGCGCTGTATAGTGTTCCGAGAACTCCTGTTTCGTGACATCACCCGTTTCTCAACGCAGAAGTGTCGTCACTGGAATACAAAAGAAGACACGTAACCACCAGAGAATGAAGAAGAGACAGGAAATAGAGTCCTTTTTGACAGAAAGATGCCATTTTTTGTCTCCTCTTCCCTTCTTGCTGGTTACGCGTTTTTCTTTTTGTTTCTTTTTTTTTGTGTTCCAATGAGCATGTACCAACGAGCCCAGCAACAAGTACTGCTAAGTTATATTTCTTCTGCAGTGCGCCCTGGATTCTGTTCCCCTCTTTATAACACGTAGCCATTAAAAGACGCCCTTTTCTGTTTCTTCTTCCTTCTTTGGTGGCTATGCGTCTCTTTTTTGTATTCCACTGAGCGAGCCTCTCATACGTATTTCTTGAAATGTGGCGCATGAGTGTCGCACATATCCATGCATGACAGGTGTGAGCGCACAAACGTGCGATGCATGTGGTGATTAGAGGCATACAGAGGGAAGTTGTTCACCTGCTGATTGAATCAACAGGTGTTCACCTGTTGCGATCAGCATGACACCTCCGCACTGGACCTTTAAATTACATAAAATATCCGTGTATTCACAAGTGATGAATGACTGAACGGCTTATCCTATATGGACTATCTGGCATGTGCCCATTGCGTGTCCTGCACATCGGTTGAAATTTCCAGAAAATTGTGTGCGAGCAGGCACAACGTTAAATGCTGTAAATGTACTATAACCTTCCTTAAATGCGTGTAGCATTCCTTTAGCTACATCATTTAGATAACCAAGTGGCCGACGAAGTACTTAATTAAGAGTTACGTTACGCACTTACGAGTGACGTCAGCTTTCCGTAAGCGACATTATCGCAGCACGTGCACACACCTGACAAATATAAATCAAATGTTAATAAATTGGCTCCACCGTCGCGATTTCAGCTCGGGTCCCTATGCTCGGCCCTATGCTCGAACACCTAAGCCAGGCGTGCACGCCTCACGAGGCGGAATTGAACGCCTTTAGGAACGCAATAAGGTGTTAACCGGCGCTGGTTTGTGCATAATAGAAGAATCGGTTAACAGCGCAAGCAACGGTCAACTTCATCCGATGCGTCAACAAGAGACGCAAACACGAGCTAGGCCAAGCCCAGAGAGTCAGGCCGTCAGTCAAGAACTTCCCGACTGCAATGTTAACCCGTATTCTTTAGGTACTAATTTACTTAATTGCGTGGAGATCGCACTCGTGGTGCTTCAGTTTCTTTTTACTATCTTATAGCGTCAGTGGGCACAGTACTTCCCTAATGAAAAATAAAAGCCTGAGCAACATATAAACCGGGCAGACAGCAGAGACAATCCAGAGGACCGTCTTCTGTCATGCCTCAGCGCTTTCCAAGAAGCCTGCTGATGTCTGCTGGTCCCCATGCGCAGCCGACCGCTCAGGGCCCCTTTTGTTTATTTACTCGACCTCTCCTTCCACGTCCCGCTCGGTTGAGTCTGTTCCTCTAGAGAGTCACCCTTGCTACGTTTTTTTCGGAGCGTCTCGGACTTTGCAGACGCAAACAAAATATCGAGGAGTCACGTTGCGCCATCCTGAGGACAGCCGCGCCTACAACTTGGAAGAAACAAAGAAAAGAAAAAACGAAGCTAGACAGTAAACCCGCCTGGACTCCAGTTTCAGCGTGCAGTATCGATCGTTGAGACGCTTGTTTATGTTCTGCGAAAAAAGTCGCACGACTTGCTTTTTCAAGGCACCCGCTATACGCTCCGTCAGTAAGGAATTGGACGCAGTGACGTTGCTTGATCTGAGTGGGCCAGCCGCCGTTTAAACTTGTAATCTGATTAGCGACTGAGGCCCCTACAAGTGCCCCGTTATCAATTTCCTTTTCGTCTCACCGTAAGTTCCTGACAGGCAGGCAGTACACGACCAGCGTTTGGAGTAGGTTATAATCTACAACGAATTCAGGTCACCCGTATGTTTTTATTGCGATGTTCGTTCGGGTCCCAAATAAAGATTTAAGTAACTAATAACAACTACCTGCAAACGCGTCTGCCTAGCGAAGGAGTACTCTTCGTGTCTACCGTGTCAGCCGTGCAGCTGATGATAATATGTACACATGACGAAGACGTACAAAGGAAGACTATGAAGATGAAAGTCTTGCGCTGCGCTCATGCTATTATTATATTGTCGTAACCATATAAGCTTACTTCGTGCAGATAAAAAGTCAATACGTTCCACTTGATACATTGTTTCACATACTTCTTCCTGAGATGTTCACAGAAAAACTATAGATATATTAAACGAAACCAAAGTTAGGGTCTGAACTAACATAGCGATGACGACAATGTTAGAGACTTACTATAAGTGCAGACTTTCTCTTGCCTGACAAACTGGATACCCTACATCAATGACGGACAGTAGTCTGCTGAAATAGCGTACGTCAACTGCCTTCACAACTTCTTGTGAGGAAAAGCCTCAGGTCGTTGGCACAAACTTCAACTGGGATGATCGAAAAGTTGAAAATGAGCAAAGTGTTCAGAGATAACCGGGTGGCATGTGGGCAAAACTCACAAATATTAAAAGCAGTAAAATCACGTCACCTTTCAATCATCGACGGCCATCGTTAGGGGGACGTGAGGTTGCCTATCGCAGGGCATCGTGGCACAGCCCTGAAACGAAAGATTGAAAGCAAACGTTTTTTAATGCTCGCACACAGCGTATTCTTGAAAGCGTGTATGCGCGTTTAAACAAAGCGATTTTAATGTACAGTGAACGCGCGGCTCATTTTCGCAATTATATAATGTAGTTCTAGCACTATAGAGCGCGGCGCAGGCACGTCGCGGCACCCCGCGGCGGCCGCAGTAACTACTGTTCAGCTCACAGTGCTCATATCGGCCGATGACAGTGTCCATGTGCTTATGACGCAATCGATTTGGGGTATATAGCATCATTATTCGAGAGAAGAGTCAGCGATTCCCTGTGCACTTTGAAACTTAATCGTAAATTTCATGCCGCGGGCTTCGCTATAATGTTTCGCTCACATGTTCTCAAGAGCCTCGACCACCGATCGGCGGCATTTACTGACCTTGTTGAAGAAGTTTTGCAGGGTTCCTTTAAGGTGGTGCAGCGCGCAGCAGGATGAAAAGGCGACGAAGCCGAGCGCTTTCGTATCCCTCGTCCTGCTTTGCGCTACACTAACTAAACAAAAAGAAATGAAAAACCAACAAGCCCAAACCACTAACCCACTACAGCGTGCTTCATAATCAAACCGTGTTTTCAGCAAGTAAAACCTCAAATATTTTTGTTATTAATGCTCGTCTGTATTGAGCAAAGTGAAATGACCACGAGGCAGTTGCGGTGTTGGTGGGGCTTGCTCACAGACAAGTGAATATTCAATTTTAGACCACTTGGGCTGCGTAAGCAAATCACGCCAGTACTGGAAATAATGTAATCAACTGCTTGTCACCGGCCATTTATTTCGTTGTCCAAGGCTTTACAGCGTTAACGCCGAAATCCCATCTTGCCGCATACTCTCCGCAACAGGTCAAACACAGCGATTACTGTGCTGTTTTTTTTTTTTCGTAAGTACGAGAGTTGATGTAGGGACGTCGACGTTAATCGTGAGAGCCAAGCGCCTATGAAATTATAGACCTAATGAACGAACAAGGTGATCAACCACATTAGCATGTCTTCATTATGTCATATATGTATTAAGAGAGCAAACATCAATGCTTCAGATGGTAATTAAATATAGCCAGTACTCAGTGTCTACGTCAGTGCTGCATAGAATTTCATGACCTCGCTCCTGTTTTGCGTATACTCGGCACTATCAAATTTACCTCGACGTCCTTTCCACTAATCTCTTACTCTTACCACGTGTCAATTTTTTTCCGCGCAAATATAAAACTAAAAAGAGCACGTTAACCTGATTACGAGTGTGGATTCGACTTATTGTTTCCGAGTTGTCTAGAATAAATCAAAAGGACCTTGGAGCATAATAAATAGTGAGCATCAGGAAAAGACAGCACCACAACTTCCCTCTCACCTAAAATCACTTTGCGCAAGTCAACTTGAGTGGAAAATATGCATAAACAACCATACACGAGACAGTCGTTGAATGTCAGTACATTTTGTCCAGATGTGATTATCAGGCTCAGGACAAGTACAGTCCCCTAAGGAGCTCTGCGTCTCGAGCATTTACCTAGAGCACGGAAAAGGGGCTGCATTAATGAGCAGGAGATGAAATGCGCGCACAAAACGGGTATATGAGATGGGAAATACAATGACGCAAAAACGTAAACTTATATACAAGTGACCTGCAGCATAATATTCTCGTAACGCCTTCATGTTTGTTAGGTTGTCTATCTTCGGTATTTCTTTGAACTTCCATAGCTACGTCTCTAGTAGAATTCGTTGGTGCATTGCATCAAGGAAATATATCCAGCCAAAAACGGACGAACACAGAAAACGGTGAAGGAAAGTTGGTAGTCTATAGCCGCTTTCCTGTCTCCTCCACCGTTTCCTGTGTTTGTCCGTTTTTGGCTGGATATATTTCCTCGCGCAACGTCTGGACTCACAAAATGGAAGCTGTATACAAAATAGAATCCTCACAAAATAGAAACCAACAATTTTTCGGGCACATTATGCTAACGAAGTTCAGATTCCTTACTTCAGAAAAACAAAAACAAAAAAATATACTTTTCTTGGCATGTTTTATGGCTAACCTACCTGCCTTTCCGCATTACATTTCTCTCTCTCTCTCTCTCTCTCTTAGAGCCGCCACCGAGTCTTCTACCAGCCATAATGCCCGCATTGCGTGCTTATTATTTTTTTAACACAGAACGCAGGTGTACGTTACATTCATGTTCTCCCTGTTCTATCCTTGGGCACATTCGTCTATATGTGTGCGCGTACCTTAGTGAGACATGTGCGCACAGCGTGAATGCGTGCGCTCTCACTCTATGCGTACATGTCTGTACGCTATGCGTGACTGCGCGTGTTTGTATGCGTTAGTATAGATATTTAGGTTATGGTATACGCGTGAAGCTTGCGATTTTCTCGCGTGCGCAAGCTGCTTGGGTTTAAGTAAAAGCGAAGTACTCGGTGAATGCTGGGGTACGTCATCCGCTTTCTTCTCACGAGTTAAACCCACCCACCCCAGAAATTTTTTCGTAGGGGGGTTCAACCACACATGTCTGTGCGGGGGGATGTCGACACCCCCCGCCCCATCTTTGGCTGCGCAAATGCTGGTCTAATTGGAGTAGAGTTCTTTCTTATCTGGCAGCCATAACTGCGGCCATACACAAGTACAGAGTAAATCGCCACCTCGTTTGCGTACACCCTAAAAAGCGCTCGTTTCAGGCATACCGTCATCCTTATGCTCAGAATCTTAATACGAGCACTCGTCTTAAGGACAAGGATCAAATGACAAAAGAAAACGGCGCAGATGCTGAGAATCACGGCAGGAAGAAAGAGAGAGCGTGAGAAAAATGCTTATTTTTTTCGCCGGAATACGAGTAAGCCGCGGACCTTCGTGAATGCCATTATGCAAATCAAGACAGTGGTTTTTCCTTTGAGTGGCAGACAGCTGCTCAGAAACTTCGCGCATTAGCTTGAAGGCTGCTGCATAACTCAGTGTTGTGACATAAGATACACTCGGTCTCAGCACTGCGTCGTTGTCGACAACGGACAAAAGTTAGGCAGAAAGGCTGCATTAGTCTCACCAACAAGAATTACAAACAGCCAGTTTGTTTTGACAGAGCAGCTGTATATGGCTAAGAGGTGGGAAAATGTGGCGGTCCGTGAGTGCGCGGAAACTACAATGAAGAAGCAATGCCAGCGTGCGCTACCTCGAAGGGTCTCACCGCTTGCACTGGTTCCTCTACAGGTTTATATAGCCAGGAATGGCACCAGGCGCAGCATGAATCGCTATCGATAAAATCTTTTGGGTGGTCTTATTGTCCGTTAGTGCTCCTTAATATTGTGTATAACAAAGAAAAAGGAGCCCTTAAAATTACCACTTCTTTCCTTCACTTACAGGTATTGTCAGCATATATAGCCAGGAATGGCACCAGGCGCAGCATGAATCGCTATCGATAAAATCTTTTACGTGGTCTTAATGTGCCTTAAGCTAACGTCCTCAAGCGCAAAGTTTGAAGCACGCATCTCTTAAATGAGGTGATGGAGAAATCGAAGCCTAGAACAGAAGAAACTTCGATGGATCCGAGCCCATGAAAAACACCGGGTCCGCAGGCTTCGGTTTCTCTGGTACGGAGTGCATGGATGGTGATGTTTCTTTTTTTTAAAGACGATAGTCTTTCTTGGGGAACTTAAACGCAGAAATTTTGAACTGTCTGTCTGTCTGTTTGTCTGTCTCTCACCCGATTCAGCGACCCGGCCAAAGTTGAACCACTTGCTTACCGCCCACCCATCTTGAACTGGTACGGCTGTTCATACTTGTGAACGTTGTCGATAAAAAAGTATGTATTACGCATACCTGAGGCTCAACATCACTAGGTAAGTATTAGGTGGTGTGTTCCTTTAATAGAAAATACATTGATACGCAATTTTAAGGACCCTAGCTGCGCTGAAAATGCCAATGCGCGCCGACGAACGTCGTCTGCCACGGAGGAAGGAAACCCTCTGCACCAGCTCATGTTTCCCGACGGATTGCCAGATGGCGTCCATATCTCACGCAGCGCCTCCTCTGTCGTCTTTACACGGCATTTTTTTTTGTGTGGAGTTGTGTAGCCTCAATATGTCCTCGTAGTTTCTTGTATATTTTTCGACAAACACTTTGGCGGGCAATAGAGATTTCATAGTTGTGCATAACATCAATAGATGGACCTTCACTCCTCCCCACCTCCCATAAAGTCTGCCCGCTTACCATATTCTATACCAAAACATCCATTGATGGTTGTCACGTATAGGGTACGTTTGGAAATTCAAATGTTATAAATATCACCGCCGTAAATCACTACATATCGTCGTGCACGATGCGCGGCGAGAAGAACCCTGCAACGAACCTTGATATTTTGAGAAAATATATTTATGCTAATAAAAAATACAGCTTTCGTTTTTCAATATCCACTGTAGATGTCTACATCTGCTTTACTGCCTGCTTGTTTCACGTGCAGTATTACTGTGTTGCGAGCATAGGCCGGCAAACTCGCTCATGAGTCGACTCGCTCAGATTCACTCATACTCAGACTCAGCCGTGAGTCTGAGTTATTTCAGGTGAGTAATATTTTAATGAGTTTGAGTCCGAGTGAGTCCGCTAGAGAAGAAGTTTAGTGGGTCTGAGATTGAGTGAGTCCGGTTGAGGAAAATTTTGGTGTGTCTGAGTCAAAGTGAGTACTAAGGGCCAAACATATTTTATGGCTGAGTCCGAGTGAGCTCCACGTTTTTTGCCGACCTATGGTTGTGAGGGACGCAAGCCCGCTTGGAAAAGGCAGATGAAGGCGAGACGCGCTCCCCTGAAAAGCAAACAACTGATCTCATTTTTCGTAGTCGTTCAACAGCGCCAGCTCGATAGCGCACCCTCGCACCATTTTCCTTTCCCGCACACAAAGCTATAACACTTAATTGAGCGATGATGAAAGATGGGAGAGGGTGTCCCGGCAGTCGCTGTACAGCCTGACGCCACTACAACTGTATTCATTTAAGACCATGTTTCTTTAACTACCGTTGCTTCAACGGGCGTACTGTGCTCAACTCTTAACAATGAAATAAACAATATATTTACAAATATTTTATTAAATTTTTTCTCTAATTTCTAGCAGACGGAAAGACACATGCAGTGGACTGCTGTGTTTGCTGTAGCGTGTCACACGAAATATTTTCCCATCTTCAGGCGTTTCTGGCTTCGCCGATGCCGTGCTGTCGCGGTATCGAATTCGTGTGTGCCTGCTGTCGGAGGTCACATATCACATGTGTGTGTGTGTGTGTGTGTGTGTGTGTGTGTGTGTGTGTGTGTGTGTGTGTGTGTGTGTGTGTGTGTGTGTGTGTGTGTGTGTGTGTGTGTGTGTGTGTGTGTGTGTGTGTGTGTGTGTGTGTGTGTGTGTTTCTCGGCATTCTTTAGGCTCGCATTGTTTGAGCCGCAAATTCTCCCACCACCACTTATACCTCAAGCAAAAATTTTGCTTCAACAGCAAGCCGTTCGCCCTTCCTACCATCCTCTCCCACATCTCCACTGCATCTGCACGTCGGTCCTATAACTTTTGCCTTCACGCCATAAATGTTCATAGAAGGAAAATTTACGGCGACGCATAACCATTTTCACAGAGCTTCCGCTCCCAGTCGCTCAGTTCAGAACTGCTCTGCGGCCAAAAACTCTTCGCGAGGGATCTAAAAGGAGTGAGCGTTGCAAATGCCAGCAAGCGCACGTCAACAATCATTACAGCACTGACGCCGACAAAGCGGCTGCACGGAGAAAAAGGCTTGAATTTATTGCTGTTGAACGCGAACGCTGATTTCAAGTAGACTGGCAGTTTATTGCTTCCGCGTATGAGCTGCGCCCGCCGAGCGCGAATATGACTAAAACGCTGTCCGTGCGGAGTGCCGTACGAAACCAGATTTCGGGAAATCAAAAATTGTTTGTCCCATATTTCGGTTTACGCTTCTTCGTTTTTCGCGTCTTCCGAGTCTATTTCGAGTGTACATGAAAAGGCACTCAGTTGAGAATCGCACTGCAGCGGTACGGGACTGGGTGCGCGGTTCTTAAAGCAGGAGTGCATTTCGGAACGCTATATATATATATACCTGTCAGGCTAGCTTAGTCGTTGGGGATAGGATAACATATGTCAGAAAGAATTCCGCATCGAGATGAGTCCGTAAAAGCTAACATCCTCTGCAACGTTATAGAAAAATGGAATGCGTTTTTCCCAGGACAAGCGAGTTTTAGTATAGCGGAAAACAGCAAACGCAAGGATTTAGCGTTAGCGTTAGCGTTGCGTGCTCCTAACCGCGCATGAGCAGAACGTAAACGTACCCCGAGCTCTTACGTACGAACGCTATTTCTGGAATATAGCGTTCAACGCTAACGCACGCAAGAGATCCCGTACGTAAGGCAAGATGGCGGTGCCTGTTGAAGCGAGAGCCGTCCACTTCGAATCTTTGTAGCCATCGTCCTGCATTATTAAACTTATTCATTTCCTAATAATGTTCGTATTTGATTTAGATTTGAGTAATTAGGCTTCGCCAACCGCGTACCGCCGATAAAATAGCTCCGTTTTTTAGATACAAAGTGGATTTTCGCTGCAGAAGGCTTAGCAAGATTTGTTTGCAAGGTTCGCTCATGTTTTCTGTAGCAGCGCAGAGATGGCGACGCTGTCTTTAGTCGCCTCTTTCCAAGATACGGCCACAAGTCAAGCAGATACATGTCAGGCGTCGTTTCCCTTCATGCCTTTCGCGGCAGTGCATGAACGTGACGCGTGATGCGTCCCAGCTTAAAAGGGCCAAGTAATAGGGGTCTTGAACACTGACCTCCATTAAAAGGCTGGACGGCGCATCCCCGCTCTGCGAGGCGGGCGCTTGTGAAGCCACCGGAAGGTCCCCTGTTTGTCCCGGAAGCTGGCGTCTTCTGTCCGTCTCAGTCGCGCAATTCAAATATTCTCGGGTGGTAGCTGTTGTTATGATGGTTTTTATTTTTTATTTTTTCAAACTCTGCGATTACGCCTCACTTTAGACGCCGACGAACGCTACACGAAAGATGACAGACGCCGTGCCGACACCGTCCGAATACGGCGGAGTGCTGCAACGTACAAAATGCGTAAAAAGTAATGCCACTTTGATGTACTTACGCGTGAAATGTCTTTCCTGACGACTTTTCCGGTCGATTCGTACAGTTTACTGCGCTACAGGCAGGTATTTCTTTAAAAAAAGAAGAGAAAAGCTCTCTTCCGGGACAAAAACGGCGGCTTCCGGTGGCTTCACGCCCGCGTGCTCAATGCGCCATCCAGCTCTTCCTAGTGGAGATCAGTGGTCTTGAAGAATTCTCGAACGCGGCATGTCGACAGAAACCAATGTGTCAGAACTCAACACTTCTGCAAACGCGACATGGAGACGCAACAGTGGTGACTTTGGATCTGCTCGACTTGGTGGCGCTTTTGTGGATTCTACAGTGCATTTAGTGTTTTTATGTCTAGATGGCGCTGTATGTGCGTGCGTTAGCGTTAGCGGGAATGCCTTCCGCTGTACTAAAAGACCACCAGTTGACACGCAGCGCGTTCCGTTTTAGCGTTAGCGTTGAGACGCACGCTAACGCTAACGTAAGCGTTTCCCGCTATACTAAAACTCGCTAATATGTTCTCGGAGAACGGTACAGTTCCTTCGTCCCCTCTTTTGTTTTTAAAAGTAAATCATCACCGTAGTTTAGCTGGATATTCAGATGTTCACCACAGGACGACCACAACAACGGAGATTTTTCTGAAATTGCATAAAACAAACGCGCAGGCTAGTCCGTTCAACATTTAAAATCCCAGACGTTCCTATATTTCACGCATTGTGAAAACTGTGAAACCATGCTGCAAACATAAGGAAAAAAAATGGCCGCCAACCCGCCGTGTGAAAGTGAATGTCCAGCGACGCAGTATCAACGCCAAACATGCTGATAAGAGGGGGGGTGTATGTTTCATTATTACTTTAGAGTAATGGTAGTGATAATCGCGTTGTCGTCACTTTGGTAGACCGCGATTGGCTCCACGACCATTTTCAGCAAGACGAATCTGTTCCTTTGGTCGAGCATTGTATTCACGCTGTTTTTCTGCTGTCTTTAATGTCCATGGTCTACCTATGGCAGTCTTGGAATGAACTGAATGAGTTGCTAGACGGGTCACGCTTTCATATATGAAAGCGGGAAACACACGCGGTGAGAAGGAAGGGCCGTTCGACGTCATTCGAAGCCCTCGTGTGAAGTGCAAAGCAGCTGCAACCTAATCTTTAACCGGAACGCATGGGAGGGTGTTCCTATTGCTCACAGGCGCCTTGTCATCCAGCATGCGGTTTTGATGCTTGTTTTGTGGTTTTCTATATTGAAACGAATACTGAGCTTTATGCTGTATGCCTGATTGCAAAGAAATATATGCCGTTTGCCTTCAATTGTTAAAGCGCCCCTAAGCCACCAAGAGGTTGAAATTTAGTTGCGGCGTTGCAGTTGTGCACGAGTCTACAGCGAACGCGTTCTTCGGCTCGTATGTCCACCTCTCCGAATGCCCTTCCTTAGCTTCCGAGGTGAAAACGCAACGAGAGAGTGCGTCTGCTAGCAGAGAAGCACGCGAGCGCGAGCGTCTGTTGGTGGTTTAGGGGCCTGGTGTTTTGTTTTAGGCCACGGAGACAATACCGTTGCCGGGTTGAGGTATACAGCTTCATCGTGAAATATGGCCATACCGTATTTATTTAAACAATGTAGCATTATTTATGATCGTCGAGTAAATTCTATTAAGTAATTCTTGCAAGTTTCAAATATAACCCAGGATTTCGTGATCACATCACCCCCAACCAACAAATTTCCCAAGCCTAGCTTAGTGTCAATTTTGTGGTAATGGATCAAAGCACTTATATAAGGAACAAGGAGAATGAAAAATGTAAATGAAATTTTTTTTTTCGAAAATAAAAGGTATGTTGGAATTAGCGCATTAAATGCGGTCTTTTTCTCGCCGTGGGTTCCTTGCACTCTACTTGCAGTTCTCTTAAGGTTCGCTACGACACACGGTGTAAACCTAAAATGGACCCACGCTGTAAACCTAAAAATTCAGGAAGCCCTTGCCCTATCGCAAAAACGGGTGCAGGCGAAGTTTGACGTGTACGTGCCTGACGTACCGCCTTTCTTTCTTTCTTTCTTTCTTTCTTTCTTTCTTTCTTTCTTTCTTTCTTTCTTTCTTTCTTTCTTTCTTTCTTTCTTTCTTTCTTTCTTTCTTTCTTTCTTTCTTCCTTTCTTTCTTTTTTTTCTTTCTTTCTTTAACATTATGCAATGATCTGTACTAACTGTTTCCTTCCTCCATGCTGGGAATCGGACCGTCATCCACCTACTTAGCGGCGCAACACTTCAGTCGCTACAGGCAACAACGACTGTCATGCGTTCATATCCAGGCAACAATGAAATGCGGCAACGTGAAATTAAAAGTGACCAAAAGTTCATATTGCCATATCAGATACGGCTGATCGCCGACAAGCCCACGATCTAGAGAGCATCAATTATTGGAAGAGAGAGAGAGGGAGAAGGAATAGAGGTTAACTAGACTAACAGAGCGTACAAATACACATATACGACCGGCGCACTTTCGAGGGCCGCGTTTCTGTACGCTCGCCGGCGTCTCGTTTCTCGCGTATGACGCCACCCCCGAAGTCTGAGTTACAAGATCGCTTAAAAGGCGCCATCAACAGCTGCATACGACCGCAGTGCTTGTTTCCCGCGTGCTTCTCTACTACCCCCCGGCGGTACCACAATAGGAATGACTTAGAGCCAGGCCAATACAGAGAAGAGGCGAGTCAACGCCGTCGCGTCTATATGTAGACGAAGGCTCGCCGAAGGCCGAAGTCAGCCAAGTCGGGTGCGTGTCCTGCGAGGAGCAATAGTGTTTTCGCCTCGTGCCTGCAACGGCCGCACTGCAGGGAGAGCCCGGATGATGAGCGTGGCTAATGTAATGACGCAGGCGTCTCGAAACGAGGGGCATGCGCCTCTGGAGACATTAGCCGGGCAACGGTCACGCCGGGGTACCGAAGGCCGCAAGCCACCAGCAAGTCATTGTCGCAGGTGGACGCCACAGGCGGCTGCCCTCTGTTCGTTTTCTGGGCACGTCTCAGCACCATATATAGTGGACACGCGCGAACTCTCCCGCTAATACGGACGTAGTGCGTGTGGTCTAGCAGTGCAAAGGTTCTCAAGGAGTAACGCCCAGCGAGAGAGCGATCGCCCGCCGCATAAGAGCCTTATGCACACTCTATTCTGGAGGTTCTCTCTGCGGCTACTGCTAGTATTACTAATTCTAAATAACTAGTTTTGTCTTGCAGGCTTATGTTATTGTCATAAGACTGCTCGGACGAACAATATAAAGCAAGTTTTTCAGACACATCGTCCGTCGCACACTTCCTTTCGTCACGCACAACGTTCATCGCACACGTCCGTGCAGGCACGGATGCAAGATCTCTTGTGTCAATTTCTGCGCACATAGCTTATTTTATCATACTTCAGTAGGCACACGTGTATCCGGAGGGAACAAAAGGCTGTAGTAAAGATTTTATCTTGAAGATTGAGACAGCCACGGTTAAGCTTTTATTGAGATAGTAATTATACGGACACTCTCGGCGGACTTTTGCCGTCGCCGTCATGTCCCGGATATGTATATGTATGTTTATATAAATAAAAACCACAAATAAAATTATTTCAGAAGAAAAAATTCCGTAGCGCTCGGCCGGCGTTTCGAACCTGCGACCCCTCGCTCCACAGCTCGCTGCCTTAGACAATTATGCCGTGCCTCATTCGTTATCCAGGATACTAACAGCAGAATACAAACGCACGCGGCTTTGGGTGAAACGCACGGGACGCCACACGTGGCAAAATTAAAATTATGCGAGACGCGGGCCATGCTGCACCGTTGCCCACGCTATGTTCGCGTCGTATTGCTGGTGACCCACGCTAGTTTTCCATTTTGGGGTCGTAGCGCCACGCCACTCGTGGCCACTCGGCTAGGGAAAAATATCACAGCATATCCATGGAGTGAATGATGATGAGTGGGCGAAGCTGCGGAGGTTCATCGGTAAACCGTGAATCTTCCGTGAATTCTGCCCAGTACATCATCACCGACGTGAGATCGGGCGCGTTTATACTAAAGGTTCGATGAGAGTTATGACGACTTGCAGCTCGCTTTAATTTTACATGTACGCTGTGAATTTTCATTGTTTAGGAAATCATTGCTTTAGAAAACATCTGGCGTCTTTCGTTAAGCAGCTGGCGTCTTTTCGTTTTGCTTTAGAAACATCTGGCGTTCTTTCGTTTTGCTTTTAGAAAACATCTGGCGTCTTTCGATCGTTGGTTTATTTCATCAATCAACGGCGTTTTGAACAAAATTTTTATTGTTTAACCCTTTGCGGTCCAAAACCTTTACCCACTTTCCGGCTCTAGCGGTCCGAAACTATTTCGCCAGTTTCTGGCGCCGCGAATAAAAACACAAGCTGTGGAAGAGAAACGCACAGGATATTTATTTTTGCTCCTGCATTCTGCAGGCAACTCTTTTAGTGATATTTGGGCAACGTATGATACCGCTCAAATCATTCCCCTGTGTGCAGGCCAGGGTTATTACTGCAGGTTTCCACCGCCGCCGTCGTCGTCTTCGTCACTCACTTCTGTCGAATCACTGTCATCACTGTCTGGTGGAGGCACGTAATTCTCTTCCTCACTAAAGTCATCCTCGCTTTCGCTAAAAGCACCGCCGTAAAACGCACGCGGTGAAAACGTGGCCATGCTTCTCAGCGAACCGCGCGCGCGAGTGGGTACGCTCTAGGCCCCGTGCTGATCATAGTGCTGCACCCTAGTGTCAAAAAAGTAAAACCTCAACAAACAAAGCTCACTTATTCCTCAAGAGATGGCCCTTCATGTATACAAAAAATGCGCGCGACTCGCGGTGAGAAAACAGCAAAATTTAAACCACGAACACCCTTGTCGGGCGGGGCCCGACAGCGGACCGCTACGGCCGTGTTGCGTTGTCGGGCGCTGCCCGACAACGGACCGCAAAGGGTTAATCACGCACAGGAGAAATCTCACCAGGCACTACCTTGGAGGTAAAGAATGGCTGCTAATGGGAATGAGAGACAGAAGAAGTCGGCTTTTAGCTAACACTTACACTTCTACTTCTACTAACATTTCCTACTAGAACATGCCAATGGCTTCTAATGGGGAATGAGAGAAAGAAGGATTCGGCTTTTAGTTAACGCGCACGATGCGAATTTTTTATTGTTCAACAACGCACAGGAAAAATCTCCCACCGGCACCACCTTGGAGGTCAAGACCTGGTACTAGCGTTACGACTGGTTACGCACTACTACGACTACGAGGGACGAACGGGTGCCGCCTTAAGGAGCTTCGCCCCTAAAAGAAAAGCGTCCCGTAGCTCGTGGGGGCGCGAGCTAGTGGGAACGCTTTGGCTCTTGTAGACTTTGGCTCCTGTAGACTTTGGCTCTTGTAGACTTGTAGACTTGTAGACTTTGGCTCTTGTAGACTTTGGCTCTTGTAGACTTGTAAACTATCGCGAAGAAGAGAAGGTTGAAGAGGGGGGCACGGGCTGGAAGGGCAGTTTTTTTTTTTTGGTCGCCATGATCAATAAACGGGTAATCTCCATCTAACGCCTGCGGAACCAGTTCTTTGTTACATTTGGTGCCGTGAAACCCGGGACCATGACTCCGGCTGGAACTGAAACCGCTAAGGGCACCCATGGACTGAAGTGATTGCAGGCGTCGTCTGGAGGTTCGCGAGACGGGAGCCCTCACGTTTACTATGGCTCCGTACTGACTCGCCCTTCACGACGATGGCCCGATGTTCGCAAGGCAAGACAGTCCATGGAGGTCAGCAACGTACATCTTGACAGCCCAGCCACGTGACTCCAGGCGTCGTCTGGAGGCTAGCGAGACGGGAGCCCTCACGTCTACTTCGGCTCCGTACTGGCTCGCCCTTTACGACGACGACCTGAGGTTTGCAAGGTCTTGGACGTGCACATAGAGAGGAACATATCGACAGCCCTGCACCCCGACCAGTCAACGGTATCTCCGCCCATCACAAGATTTTCTCATCAATGAGAACTTCGAGACGTGCGAGGCCAGGGCGACGAATTTCTGTCCCGACACCCGTCCTGTAGCCCAGCCTTCGAAGCAGCAGGAACATGAAGCACAGGTGCAAACTACCATAATGAAGGCGGCTTCGACACTCAAGACCCTATTCACTCAAGTCACTCAAGACCCTATATTCTGAATCCCGATCACGCAGGGTTGGCCCTTGAAACCACCTGCTGTGCACCTGCCTGCCTGATCAAGCTTCGCTATAACGGTCTATAGAAGATTCGAGAGGCCAGAATTCCGAGTTCCTTTGGTAGTGTCTGCCCAGGAGGCTTTAAGAGCGAAAGGGGAAGTGAAAGCTGGACTTCGCCAGCAGACGCATTGCAGCAAATGTTCTACAAAATGCAGCAACGTTAGTGACTACCTGAACATCTAACTACTGAACTCGATGCAAGCCAGTTGACGAAGTTTCGAAGTGCTGAGGGACAATACTCGTCTTTCGATTCAGCGTGTTCATTTGGCGGCGGCGGGAATGTGTTGAAAATAGAAGACAACGACCGCCGCATCTGGGGCATACGTATCATCGTCATGGGATTAGGGTGTTCCATTAAAGGGGAAGAAGACGGGGCAGCCGTGGCGTCGGTTTCATTTCTTTACACCCACGAAGAAAAGAAACGTACGACACAAGCGCTGACTAACAACTGCTTTATTCTTTCATACGCCAATGGATATATTAGCCCAAGGGAAACTTACCGCACATGCGCACACAACAATAGCTCTAATCCAAAACGTGTAACAAGGATGATAGTGCATTAGATACGCGGACACATGAAATTATATTCAGATGTGTGCATGGACAAAGAAGTAAAGGAGAAGTAAGAAGGAGAAAGAAGTGCATCTGCGCTATGATTTTAGCCTCACGAGTATGTACCAACTAAAGCCAAATGAAGTTTAATCTTAGCGACCAGAATCGACGCCCACAGAGAACGCGAGCCATGGCTTCACGTGCAACTGCCAAGCGACGACTTTATTTTCTTGTCTTGAGGTCGCGCGCTCTGCGGTTTTGCTCGCCGCCCAAAGAAAGGCACTGCGGGGTCTCGAGATAACGCGAGCGCAAGAGTCCGAGAGTGGCTTTGCGTTCTGCTCATGCGTCCTGATGGCTCACAAATTTGTTGAGTCCCCAATTGTAAAACTGTCTCGTGCATCGCCGGAGTTGGGATGTGCGCCTCCGACTTGTACGTTGAGATACAGGGCCTGGTCGACCATGCTCGCGCGCTTATTTCTTGAGGGGGAATTTTGTACATCTTGTGCTTTCATAGCAAAGTTTGCGTTGAAGCTATAGACCACACAAAGGTCACTTTGCTCGCTGCAGCGCCGCGTTTGCGAAGGAAGTGATCTGCTAGATAGAAGAGCCAAAGTAGGGGCAAGTTGAAGTAACAACTGTGACAGTTCGCGCCCGTCCTATCTATACCCGTGCGTTCTTTTCGTGCCTCCTCCTTGTTTTTGAGCAGTGCGCTGCAAGTGTTGAGCTGTGACAGTTGTTAGTTCGCACTGGCCTTGTGTGTTTTCTTTTCCTGCGTCCTTTGTGCTTCAGCAGCGCGCAGCAAGTTTCTAGCTGCTTGCCGTTCTTCCTGTGGCATTCCATTTCTTGCTATCGCATTTATTACTACGCCCTTCAGGCGAGGAGGAGGAGGAGGAATAAACTTTATTAGCAGAAACCAGCAGGTTTAGGTGGCCGGGCCTAGGCCTCCCATGAGGGGACGTCAAGGGCTTGCCTCGACGCCGCCTCAAGGGAGTGCTCGGTCGCCCAGGTTTGTTCGTCGAGAGCGGAGCTCCGCAGAGGCGAAACTGGCTTTTTTCAAAGAAAGCTTCATGCTAAATCTGTCAGCATGAATGCGCCTTTTTAGCTAGCACAAATCGCTTTTATTCTGCATAGATAATTACGGCTTGTAACAATCATTTCGGCGCCCTGCTAAAAAATGCCTTACACGCAAACGTTCGAAATTTTAAAGTGCTCTCGTTTTCAGCAATCATCGCTTGAGTCCCGAGAATTTTGAGCGATAAAGGCAAGACCATTTCTTAGTGGGTAAGCAGGGAACAGCTTATAGCCTTCATCACTGAGCCGCCATGTATACCTCACTGCTGCAGTCATGGACCAGATGTTACGAGCCTTAATCGCGGCAAGGATTCATACGCAAACAGACCGGAAGCATATCGCTGCATCACGATTTGTTTACCCTTGTATTTGTGTGTTGCAATTATGTCGGCGTTGGATTTATGTTGCAGCTACCAATGAAAGGTAATAGCGACTCGTGCCCTCTGTAACAGAACGCAGGCTTTCATACAAGCGTTATCTTGATCAACGCGAAACATGAAGCTTCCCTTCTTTTGCCTTGGTCACATAGATTGCAGTGAACAGCGGCCTCTAGGATGGCTTCAGATCCATACATGTGTAACAGTAAACCTTCTGCCAACCCCCCTGATAAGACCTCAACGGGGCAAAACGTTTGTCCTGATCGGAAAGGTTACAAGAAGGAAAGACACTCTACACCAAACAGGCTGTTCCATGATGACTCTTTTGTGATACCTTCACAAAGCGCCCGGCTGGCGTAGAGTTACATCTTGTGTGATCCACCGCGGAAGCAAAGGCTTTCGATTGGCAGGGACCGGCGGCTTCATTCGTACGTACGATGCAGGCACCGCGCATCGGCGATTTCTTGCGCAGTCTAGGGTATATGCATTTATCTGAATAGTTCTGGGCCCATGTTCACAAAAACGTCCTAGGCTAAACATTTTCGTGAGAGAATATTTCAGCCAATCACGATGTGGGACATGTCATTAGCGAAGCCTGCTGACCAATAGGGAAATGCACTTACGAAAGAGGTTTTGTGAATGCGGCCCCTGGGAGCTTCGGTGAATTCGGACTCTGAGCTTTACACTTTCGCCCGAGACTTGGTTTCACCGAAGTTTGCAGTTAAGCCAATGAGCTTAATCCCGCCCTTGTAACTTACATATATGTGTCGCGCCAATTATCGCCTGAGACACTGCACTGGATGTGACCGAAAACTGCGTGCTATAATGCTATAATTAGAGGGCGTTAAGGAAATATATATGTTCTCTTCCCCGCATGGGAGTTGTACTTTGGTCCATGTGGTAAGTGCATGTTTCATATCTCAGTAGTTGTACTTAATGAACAGAGGCTTATGGTAAAAGCGTTGCGTAGGGTAAAAAACGTGACGGCAAGTCTCCAACAACATCATGGTGAAAGCCATTTATCGATGCATTATTTTCAAAAGCAGTACAGCGCCAAATCAGAAAAACATCCTTATAAGCATCACAAGCGGATATTTGCTTGTGATGGATAGGCTCCACAGTACACTGGAAAACTTTTTTTTTTCTTTTTCAGAAGCCTAACTCTGTCAAGACAAAGTGTTAACTATGAACTATGAGCGTAATGAAAATTAGACTGGCGTAGCTTGATTTACAGACTTCTAAATCTATTAAAGAGAGTCACGGAAATGAAAGGGTCAGACAAGTGCGCTGGGCGTGCCAAAATATTGAAGATGGCATGAAAAACTGGTAGTCACACGCCAAAGGCTGCACACCGTCATTGACAATAGCGGTTATCATTTCACTTATTGACGTTTGACGATGGTCTAACAGCTCTATGACACACCTTTTCGGTAAGATGAATTGAAGGGAGTTAGTTATAACAGGCACCTTCATTGGATACAATTTTATTTTTTCTGTTGTTACTGTTGCCGTGAATCAATGGTCCCTCCAGTGGCCTATGCAGTCTTGCCCTTAGCACTAGCACATTGACTGGGGCTCGTGCATCGTACTGTTGCCAAGAGAGCAAAAAAAACTGTACTAAGCACGCATTTTCCCACTCTGAAAAGAAGAAAAGTAATCTCGGGGGTGACGCTTAAGAAACGTATAGGTCCAGTGAGAAAAAGTCGGAACGAGAAGCGAACTGTGCTAAGGCGAACTGACCATTCTTCTTCTTTTTTTTTTTCTTTTTATTCTTCAACAACACAACATGCGATTCGTTGCATAACGGGAGGACAAAGATAAACCTACACAAACTAACGCCTTAACAAAAAAAAGTACAGAAGCGTGAGAGATAAATGACCGATTGCAAATGCAGGGAGGTGGTACACTAGTGGTAGTTTAGATGCCGAATCGAAAAAAAAAAACATTGCCGAGATAGCGACGCTCAGGCCGACGGTCGTCTGAACTGCAATGTCTTGTTTTACTGCTTGTTTATTTCTTTTGCTTGCTTGCTAGAGCAAAGTTTTCTTGAATAAAGCACTCGCGGGACTCGCGAAATGGAAATGAAAAACGACTGCCAGCAAAGGAGAAGTACATGCATCATTCATACACCAAACAACGGCAAGTGGAAGCAGGGCGCCTCCCTATTCTAACACATGATCGCCGCATTTCCATCCACCCTGCAGTCTTCTTTCACTGCATCCTCGAGCAAACTCATTGGTACCCCCGTGTTGTTTTGCAGTTATCGTTTTTTTTTTCTTTTCTCGGAAGACGGAGTGGTGGAAGAATGTTATGTAAAAAAAAAGATGATGTTGTCCCGCTGCTTGTAATCGAACATTCGTGTAAGTCACGCAAAAGTTGGCGGGAATGCGAAAGATGCTAAAACATGCAAAACATTTGCCGGAACACGTTTAGTTTAAAGGAACGGGGATTTTACTTGCAGACATGCCAGGCGCTCTCCCCTGAAGATTACAACTGGAAATACCTCCAATCTTTGTTTAGTCACCGTCTCTGTGTGTGCGCCTTATTCAACTCACTGCTGCTTACGGAGATTTGTGTCGATCCCAACGACTACACAACAGCTAGATTGCGTGTAGCGTTCCATTTACATTCAGCGGCCATATAATTACTGGGAGCCAGACGATACTGTGACGTTTATTGGATCTCTCAATGGTTGGGCACTTTAACGTAATGTGAAATTGATACCTGCAGTATATCTCCTGTGATCTAGAAGTAGATTAACATTGATCAATGCACACCAACATACGCCTAAGCACACGCAAGCACAGAAAAACATATTGTCCGCCAAGGAACCATTGTAGTAACAGCGGTTAGCCGTTTCTCTTGCGACACGGCATCCTCGTTTTTGTTAATGTTCATGGCTAAAAAAACTGCGGCTTTAAATTCGTTTTAATAATGTAACGTTACAGTGGTGCAAGTTCACGGTCCTCATTGCAAAATCCCGTTACTATTACTTTTGCGTTACCGCGTTGAGCAACTGACACCGCCTGGCAGCAGAGTGACAGAATGTGTATACAATAGGATGCGAAGAACGGCAGAAGACAGCGAGGTCCGAATGCACAAAACTTCTCTTTCGTTAGTGCCTTTTCGCATTGGTCAACCGGCTTCACTAATGGTAAGTCCCGCATCGTGATTGGCTGAAATATTCTCTATCGAAAATTTTTAGCTTAAGACGTCTTTGTGAGTACAGGCCCAGGATTTTAGGCGGGGTGATGAAACAGAAGCATTTGCAGGCATAAATTCGAGCTAGCTCGCGCTAGACATGGTAATTTGCATATCATTGGTAGTGGCATTCACGCTGCGGTCAACATTAACATAAGCATTTGGAGACGAATCTACAACCAGCTGGCAACCATGCGTGTCTCTCTTCCGCATACACTCGCGACAATGCAGTGATATTCCAGAAACACCCATTTCAACAAAACCATAACAGGAATCATATTCTTATCGTGTTTACGCATGCACGCAATGTTAGCTTCCCATATCGGCGCCTGAATGAAGGCCTTATGGAGCGACACGTACCCGGCACTGCTATTGTGGGCTCAGAACCTACGGGATAAAAGCGTGCTACTTCCACAACGTGTCTTCAATATAAAACAACGGAACGCGGGTACACGGAAACGCTCTTTGACTGTGTTTTCGCAGCAGCTCACCGCGTGTTGCGGGAATGCCGTACGTACGATGTTCATCCTTGTGTTTCGTAAAACCCTGACAGTATTATCTAGGCATACATGTCTCGCTGACATCGTCACATTTAGTTTTTTTTTCTTTCTTGAGTTGTTTTATTAAATGTGGTTTTTTATTCGCCTAGACACCGAGCGAGCCTGGGATCCATATTGCGTCTCTGTGCATTGATGTACGAAAATCACATTCTCCACGAGCAAAAACAAAAAAAAAATTTCACAAGAATAACCACGCATTGGTGAACGCAGTGCACAGGCCTATGAGATCAAGCTCTATTTCTTTACTTCGATGAAGAACAGCTAAAATTCACGCGGTTCCTTGTGCGTTTGCCTAAGACGACTCGAAGCGAAAGCCATGTTCTCTTTCCCTCTCAGTAGATTGCATGGATCCTCCCCGAAAGGTTTCTGCATTTTGCGCTGTTTTTCACTCCCTCCGAGATCACAGGCATTGCACATGATGGAGCTTTGCAGTGCCTCGGGGATCGGCCTACTTTTGGCCAAACGTCGATGTGACGTCATGTTCTGACGTCATCACATGAGGATGATTTTTTGCATCACCCCTCTTGACGTAGACGCCGCCGGTGCCGACGGTTAATTTTCGCGTTTGATGAAGCATCTAAGGCTTTCGCGTTAATAATCACGGTGGGAGGAAGGCTCACGGGAACGCACACGATGGGGAGGAAAATAAAGCATACGCTTACTCTCAAAAACTTTAAGGACGCTTGAGCTTCACATTCAAGAGCAGAACGCGACAGCGTAATCGGGCCCCGTGCGCATCGCCTTCTCATTTGCTAGCCTGGCTTCGGTTCTCGGTGCATGCCTCAACCATGCCGTAAAGAAACGAACAACTGTGCGCGTAACACTCGCCGTTTCAAACTGTCCTAGAACGTCTACTGCAGGTACAGTTGTTAAGTGCCCACTACGCCATAATTCTTCCTTTTGCGAATCAGTGACTTAGTGCACACTTCCTCCAATTTTTGATGAAAGGCGGTTTTAACGGAACAGTCGTCGTGGGGCAGTTACAGCGCTAATATCGCGGCCGAAAAGAAACGTGTCTTAATACCGTATTTAATGAAGGATCCTTTATGTTCTGGAGAAGAACATTTTCGCCAGACTGACATACGAACCGACAGAAAAAAACTCAGAGGTTCCTTTACGCATTCGTCCAAGACGACTCGAAAGGGAAAGCAATCCGGTGTGGCTATCTTACCATGCAGCATACATCAAAAAGCATCTAATATCAGTGACTAACGCCAAGCGCTCAACATCTATCTGTCTGCACACCATACCAGCAAAGACGTACCCCGATACTGACATCCCAACTTCAAAGCATTATGGAAAAAGACACTGTAAGCAACAAACAAATAATAAATACATGCAGCAAAAGAGGGTATCCATGGAAACGTAACGCACGTGCCAAACTAATAAACAAGGCTGCGAAAACAAAAAGGTAATTGCACCGACGAGCTGTATTACCACACAGATCCATTGGATGATACTGACTCACAGTGTTGTGCAATAGCGTCTGTCTAGGAGACGTTACGCAACGTCCATAACGCAAATTACTCTTTCCAGTTACATGCCGGTCCAAGAAACGGAGGAGCTTTAAAAGTTATCGGACCGGTACTTATCTTCATAATTGCATCTCACCCTAGAAGTGTTTCTGAGAGAATATTTCAACTATGCCTGGTGGTGGACATATCTTTACCGAAGTCGGATAATCGATATTAATGGGCTTTTAACGAAAAACACAAAACTACTCTGCGAATTTGTCCCCAGAACCCCATGGACCACCCATTTTTATAAATTCTACCGAAATCCTGGCCCGTACGTCCTAACGTACACACGGCAGTACGCTTCTTCTATAGATCAAAGAGAGCTGCAAAAAAAAAAAAAAAAATTGGCTCGAAACTTGTCATATCTTGGGTATATGTAGTCCCGAGCCGTGCGTGCTACTTCGGCAACTAAACACTCAAACCCATCTAAACCATTCTAAAGCAATGATATAAACCGTGTTTGCACAACTGCCCTCTGCGAACGAACGCCTCCTGTACGAGGAGTCCACAGCGATGTTGTAAAATGATGTTGCTGCGCACAAACTGCACAAACTACAAACAGTGGAGGTCTTTACAGAAGATGTTAGCAGTAAAACGGGTTGTAACATAGGGAAGCAGCAGCGACAAGGTAAACATGACCCAGCAACAGCAAAAGCAACCTGTTTGGGCTGTCTAGAGGCACGCCAGACAGGCAACTTATGTTCTGGTTTGGCAAAGTTCTATAAACTACAGCTAGAAATTGGGTGCCACGGCACATTACACTGTGTTTCTGGACGCACTGTTAATCTAGTTTAAGCCACAGAAGCGAACGTAACCTTTTTTTTTTTATTAGTAGTCTACATTGACCCCAAAGAAGGAAAGAAAGAAAGAAAGAAAGAAGAAAGAAAGAAAGAGAAAAAGAAAGAAAGAAAGAAAGAAAGAAAGAAAGAAAGAAAGAAAGAAAGAAAGAAAGAAAGAAAGAAAGAAAGAAAGAAAGAAAGAAAGAAAGAAAGAAAGAAAGAAAGAAAGAAAGAAAGAAAGAAAGAAAGAACGCAAATTCCAAAGCAGGTACTAATCCCTCATACTAGTCATTAATATTTATTCCTTTGTTTTATTACGATAGCACTTATATGGACACTACAGGCGCACCTTTGCCGTCGCCGTCATGCTCCGCATAAAGTCCAATTATATCACGCCGCCTGGCGCGTCGTATGTTCTCTGTGCGAGTGATCGCGCACAAGTGCTGCCGTCGAACGCGGCTCAAGCAGAGATGAAACGAGCCGGTCGTCTCCGTCGCGCAAAAGGCGCATCGAGGTGTGCAAGAGGGGAGACTGCGTGTCTCGGGCAGGAAATGCGTACTTTGAGCAACCGGGTGTGGTCGCGCGCGCTGTATCTTTACAGGGGATGAGCCGACAGGTCATAGCTCTGCATGCGTTGTGCTCTCATTGCAAAGTTTTCGCTGTAACCACGGACAGCGTGAAGGTCTCTTCGCTCGCAGCAGTGGCCCCGTTCCCTTCCGCCAGCGTTTTGTTTGAGTTACGCCAGGTCTCATTCTAAAAGGGTGAGCTTCTAGCCTTACTTCGGATAACATTTCAGTGCATTGCTGTCACATTCATTTCTTCGCCCTTGTGGAGAAACTGTAACCATCTTCATGCATTGTTAGAGTGAAGTATTTGCCATTCAGCGCTGTTTTACAGTTATGCTGCTTGATTACGTTATCTGGAATGCACGCATCTTCTTCCTTTCATTTCATAATGTCCATGCACCGTTTGAGGGCCCGTCACCAGTCTTCGGCTCTGGAATTGAATGACTACGGCAGGCAGAGTTGTCGGTGGCGATCGCGTCTGCAAAATAAAACATGTGCGTTACACTGCTGTCAAGAGAGAAGAAATAGTAGAGAAGGAAAGGCAGTGAGGTTAGCCAGCTTAGGAAAAGCGCTTTGCGACCCTACACATGGGAAAGTGATACATTACACTTCCGTGGCCGAATGTGGCCGAATCCCTGAGTCCCACTGACATTTCACCAGACTAAACGACACTACACGCGTGTAAGTGTAATCAAAGGATTTCTGGCATCGGACGCATTTCCTCTCATTCGCTTATCACTTAGCCGTAACATTATCTTGATATTGTAACGGGTTGAAAAGTATGACGTAGAGTACAGGAAAGAAGACGACGTCTTGAGGACTTCGTGAGCTTGGCGCCATCTAGTCAGCTGCTGATGTTACTGTGTGTATAGTGTAAATATATTCCCGTAACACCTTTGGTGGAGGTGCGGGTTATTCACCTGAGGCAAGTTGAAGCTCCGCAGCGAGTATTCCCTAGTTCCCTCTTCCATGGCGACCGTAGGCGACAATGCCGACTCTTCACCGACTACTGTGCCAGGTGCATTTTCGGGCACCGATGCCTTTGACGTAGAAAGCCTGCTGAAGACATACGAGCGTGTGAGCGTACGTATGCGATAGGACCCAACCCTCATGCTGGCCAACATGATTTTCTACCTAAGAGACACCGCGAAGGTCTGGTATGAAACGCAGGAGGAACAGCTGACCAGCTGTGATTTATGCAAGTAAATGCTTCGGGAGCTATTTGGCAGACATGTGGGACGTCAGCGCTCCTCCCAGAAAGAGCTCTCATCTCGTGTCCAGACGTGCACTGAATCGTACCTTATGTTCCCGCTTTGTGCCGCAATGTGGATTCGAAGGTGTCCGAAGCAGATAAGGTTGGACACGTCATTAAGGGTATAGCAGATGACGCCTTTCGTCTTCTTGTATTCAGGAATTCATCTACCGTATACAGGACATCATTTCTGAATACCAGCGCTTTGAGGAAGCCAAGAGCCGCCGTGTTCTCCACCAGTTTGCAGGCCTACCTAACACGGCTGCTACGGCCACCTGCGAAGACCCCACCCTGGCCTTCTACGGAAAGTTCTTCTCTTCCAGTGCTCTTGTCTTCATTGTCCGTCGCGAAATCAAAGCCCCAGCTCCGCTCACATCACCAACCCTCAGCTCCGACAACTATCACGCAACCGTCTCATCCAACCAGACCGCATTGCGTCAGGAATTGGGCAATGTGGACCTGCACATCTGCGCTATTCGTCGACCTGTCTACACTCCCCTTGCCGCTGCCACACCCAAACGACGCTTGTCTGCTCCTATACGCGTCACCTCAACCCGGCGGAATGGGCCCCCCAGACGACCGGCCTATATGCTCCAACGCTTCAAGTGCGGCCGCATAGGCCATATTTCTCTTCATTTCCGTTCTTGGTCTAACTAGATATCGTGGCCTCACCTTCCTTCCCAACGCCTACATACCGGTACCTCGCGCCCATCGCCGCAAACACGGCCGGTAACGCCTTTCGACACTTCTTTTCCCACCGACACAGCCGCTCATCTTCGTCGCAACGCCGTTTCTCCTACGCGCCCCCACCTCGTCGATCGCCGTCCCCAAGCTCCTTCCGGCGCTCACCTCCGGAAAACTGACGGGAGCAGCTCTTAGAGGCGATGCTTCACTAACGACTCGACGCCAACATCCTCTATTGACCCTGCCCGCACATTGGAACCATATCAGAGTAGATGTGGACGGTGTACCACACACGGCTGTAATTGACACTGGCTCGCACGTGTCTGTTACGAACGCTGACCTTCCAAACCGGCTGAATAATGTCGTTACTCCTGCTCCAATTCCTGGGATCCGAGCTGTTGATGGTGGCACACTGGCCGTTACTGATGTGTGTTCAGCACGTGTGAGCTTCGCCGGAATTCACACAACGGCTATATTTCATGCCTAGGAACATTTCACTCAACGTTACTAGAGCAAACTCAGTTTAAAAGCTCCGCCGGAGAGGCGGTCCGCGTGGCGGTCGTGAGAACTAGTGGCGCTGCAGTCACGTCTAGCTCCCGCGGCTGGCGCTTGTGATCGGCGCCGCCGATGTACGAGCGCACGTGGGTTATAGCTTACAGCGTCGTCTGCGCTTTGTTAGCTCGTCATTTTTGCGACTGTTCTTGACCAGGCTTAGCGTCTTGTACGGAGACACGTGCATGATGTACGAAGCGTAACGAGGGCGAACAGATTCACAGTGCGGTATGCCGACTTGCTTTGCGCCGGGCTGCAAGAGCGGCTACCGCAACGACGACTCCGCTTCACGACACTTCTTCGGACCTGCAAAAGACCTTACGCCATTCAAGCTTTGCCTCGCAAAGATGGAAAACTTACTGCGAAATGCAAGGTCTGTGACGTTCATTTTGAGAGTGACGACATTGTAAAGCACTATCGTCGTGTCGTTGCGGGACAAGAAGTTTTGATCCCACGTGGAAAGTGGGAACTTGCGCCAGGTGCCGTGCCGCGCTTGTTCCCAGCACTTCCACCCCACATTTCAAAGCCAAAATGTTCGGGGTTTAGGCGCAAATCCCCCCCAAAACGCACGGCGTCCTGCGTCCAGTGCCCAATTTGGAGGAGCCGCCAGAAATAGAGCAGCAAAACGAAAGGCAGGCGATTACCTATATACGCTACCGAGGACTGAGAGTTGCATCACACTAACATTCGATCAGTTGTCAGCTGTCGCTACGCCTTCAAAGCAGTGGATTTTCGAGAGATTTTACGACGAGGTATTGAACAAGATGTGCGGAATATTTTACACTCGCCGGCTCGGGAACGGGCTGCTCAGCGCAAAAATTTGACACGGTACACATAGAAGAGACGAGGACCAGCGCGGGTCCTCGTCTTTTCTTTGTGTACCGTGTCAAATTTTTTGCGCTGCGCAGTTTAATAATGGAATACCAACTAGCCCAATCCCACACTTTGCTTCGAGAACGGAGACTTACTTGTGCAAAAGATAATTGTAGTTGACGAGCAGTTAACTGCGTAGTGAACGGCTACAGCACGAAACGCAAACGGCTGTCGTACAGTGTAAAGTACGGCGGGCATGGAACATCTGCTCGGTGAAGTTGAAAAACTGAAGTTGAATACTGACGACTCTTCTAGCGACAGTGTACGCGCGAATAACTGCTCTGTGCTCACATCACGGCCGATCTGTTCGAATTGTTTAAGGCACCGTAGAAGGATGCGGCGTGGAAAGATGGGACACCGAAAATACAATTATCCGCTGAAATAATTGCTCAGAGACGACATCTATTCGATGTAATCGCACACTGAGAGTTCATTTACCGAGTTCTCGTAAAATTTTCCGATTTTGGGTCAGTATCTCTTTAACCGTCGCGAAAACGTGTCTTGTAAACATTGCAAAGCATTTGTGATGTTTTTCGAGAAAGTTTTTTTCAATAAATTGTAGAAACATGAGTACTGTTTTCTAGAACGTTTTTGTATCTCGAGTAAGTACGCTTCTTTGTGCACTATAAAGCCTTTTACAAACGTGTTGGGTTGTTCTTGGTCTGGATAAGACGGCAGCGGCTAAAATTATGGTGGTAGTTATAAAAAATTACTCTGAAAACCCTCATTCGCATAGAAACTCCTATGCTTGGAAGT